>NC_052400.1:1542958-1885917 GCF_009389715.1 Phoenix dactylifera
TGAGCAAAGAGCGGCACGTAGACTTGAATCCATAAAAAAGGTCTCACCATACCCCTAAGGTGAAACAGCAAATAGCATGCTTTGGCCTATGGATATAGTTTTAATGCGGCAAACATATAACATTCCCCCTCCGCATCGTAGACAGGACGACTGATAAACTTGCACCTTTTGTTCTCACATAATGACACCAAAAGAGATACATATATGCACATTAAGCCTAGCATAACCAGATATGAACAAAATTTTCTTTTCCATTTTAATGACATTTATTTACTGTATGAAATTACATGAGGATGCTTTTTCAAAAGAAATGGCACAACACAAGACACATCAAATTACAAGATAGAATACCAGAGTGGGGGAGAAGGGTGCAAAACTACTGCAATCCAGCCACTTGAAAATTGGAAATCATCAAACAGAACTTGCAGAAACTCCAAAAGTTGTCAAAGCATTTAATAAGGCATAATAACCATTGCGATGATAACATCCTACATAATCACAGCATCTAGTCAGCAAGCACTAAGAAGACAATGAAATGTGCAAGAGGTATTACAAAGCCAGACTTTTAGACCCTTCCGGGAGTCCAACTTTGAGAATAAATCTAGCAGCTAATTAGGAAGTTCCCCAGCTTCATTGAAGGAAACATTCAAAAAAAGATGCTCTTCCATGTGTCTATCCGAACCCTTTTTTTTTTGGGCTAAAATCCATAAGGTGCCTCCTGAGTAGCTCGCTATATATGGCGCCACCTAGTCGGCCGCCCCGTTAGCTTCATGATATACATGCATAGTCTGAAATGTAACGCCCTCTCTTACCATCATCCAAATATTGCGGAGCAGGGGATAAACTCTTTCGTCACTGCTCAGGCCCTGTCGGACCCAGCTGATCACCGTCAGCCCCCCGCCCCCTCCCCCCGCGCTCCCACCGGACTAGAGCTCAGAACTATTATGTTAACACTCTGCTAGGCAATACAATTTACAATTCAACATAAAAGCACCTGTGCAGAGATCTCTAACCCCAGGTTGCACAATCCCTTCCGACTATTGCAGTAACCATGCTTCTTAGTACACACTTCAGCAACCATCAATTACTAGGACCATACTAGATTGTTTATCTATGGCACTTCTGAAGCACAAAGATTTCATGCAAATGGTTTACAGTAAACATTATCCAACCACAAAACTCAAACCCCGACAAGTTCCCACTTTTCGCCCCACACAAAAAAGAAACAACCAAGAAGACAAGGAAACGTATATATTTGATATAAATGATGCCACGAAATCCGACCCAAAATCCAACGAATCATAACGAGCTATACTTTTTTTTTCTTCCAAAAACCCTTTTTTTTTTCATTGAAGCCCAATCCTAATCCAAGATCAAGATGCGGTTCGAATGCAATAAAATACAGAGCAAGAGATATGAAATCAACAACAGGGGAGAAGAAAGGGAGGCCAGATCCATCACCTGGAAGACGGCAGAAGAGGGGGTGACCATGGAGAAGGAGGAGTTGATCCCGCCGGAGGAGTCGGCGGCGAGCGCGGCCTGGACCAGCTTCCGCTGAAGCTCGTAGGTCGAGGACGCCGACGCCTCCACGTCGCCGGAGAGCTGCTTCGCGCTCCACACCTCGCCGGAGCTCCTGCACACGAACGTGAACACCCCCATTCGATCTAAGATTAGATGATGGAAACCCTGACCTATGGAAGAAACCCTAATTCCCACGCTCTCTTATGCGTTGAAGAGAATTTAACGTTAAGACGAAAATGCCCATAAGACATTTCATTAATTTAAGGATCCCGACGTGGCAGCCTACTGTAATCTGGATGTCAGAAAAAAAATCTTTCAGGCTGCAAATGTCGGATCCTTGGCGCACAAGTATGCCATTTTTAGGAGCGCCAACAATTCGGGCCAAAACAGTTGGAAACTAACCCAATGGCAAGATGGTGAGATCTTTTCCGACCAAAGTCATCTTGCTGATATGCGGATCTTTTCCATTTATTTTTTCCCGAACAGGGATGCTGTTTATCCAGAACATAATTATCGGACTCGTTGGCTTTTAATTTACATAGATTATCTTAGGATTTATAATTTTAATTTCAAGCTCCATTTTTTTTCCGATGACGTTGGATATAGCATGAGGGAAGTAAATAAACTTTTTTTTTCCTTTATCGGTTTTAAAACTATTGTTAAGTTTTATTTTAGATACCATCTCGCATCACTTTTATTTTTTATATATTTCATAAATAAAATAAAAAATATTTTTATTTTAAAAATATAAATATGTTTTGTATACTAAATTATTTTTCTTAAAAAAAATATTGTTAGAATAGTGTAGGCAACAATAGTTGTTGTGATAGAGACGGTAGCAATGTTGGTGGCAGGTTTGGTACCAATTTAGTGATGATGGCGATGGTGGTAGTTAATAGTGGTAGTAATAGTGGTGATGGAGTATCGACGACAAAGATGACGACAATGGTATAGCGGCCACATAAACAGCAAGAATGGCAACGGTTGTGATAACGTTGCGGAAGCAATACTGGTGGCGAGGATGACAATGATAAAGATAGAGATGGTATTAGTACTAATGGTAAAAAGTATTAATTTTTTATTTATAAAAATAATGAAAAGTAAAGATTTATTATTTCTATTTTTAGAAATGATAAATATAATTTTTAAAAATAAAAAAAGTAATACCAAATATGTTTTTTTTGTCTCTAATTCTATAACCTTATTTTTAAAAATAGGAAAAAATAATGATGATGTCAAACAACAATTTATGAAAGGCCTTACCTACAAAATGGTTTATATGCAGGGGCCAAAATAATATAGAAATTTTTTGAGGTCACAGTTGAATGATAGAAATTGAACATATCTAGGAAAATCTAAATGGAGATACCAGTATTTTCAATTATTGGGATGGATTATGTAACGCCCCCGACCCAAGTTCACGAACCGAAGGTTGTGTCAACTGCTGCATACTCATAGGCAACCCTCTCCACAAGCATGCAAGGCACTCGATATGATATTATAAATATGTAGCAAAATAATTTAAATAATAATATGCAAACTTTATTTCAACAACTAGCTCAATATATAAATGTCTCATAATTCTAACAATATTTTAGGATAATACATTAATTTAAATAAGCTCTAATTTAAGATAATGTATGTCAAAGTTCTGCTAGTTGCTCTTCCATATTGAAAACTCCGATCAAGTTAGTTTTCTGAATCTGTAAGAAAATAAGAAATTCTATAATGAGCTCGACAACTCAGTAAGTAATGATCACTTTAGCTAAACAAAATAGATAATCAAATAGATAATAATTTATAGAAAATAAGCATATATGTCGTACTAATATATGAATTAAATCTTTCTCAAAATATTAAATTGAGTTTATGCCTTCAAATTCTTTCAAATATTTAATTCATCTTATCGATCTTGAGTTTTGACCATACCATCTCGGGGCAAGATCATAACACTGATTTATCTTCTTATGGTGAGCGCATCATCCTACATCAAAGTCTTTCAAGACAGCCGGTCTGCTAGCGGTATGTTGCTAATCATTTTGGACACAACCTGTTGGTGGTAAAGTGGACCACCCCACAAATGCAATTATAGCACCCAAATCCGTCAGCAAGATCGAGCTCATCCAAGTGATCGGGCTCTTCGGCTCATCCAAGTGATCGGGCTCTTCTAAGTGATCGAGCTCATAGGCCGAGCCGAGCACAGCGAGCCGGGCACAGCGAGCCGAGCACAGCAGGCTGCCGAGCACAGCGAGCCGAGCACAGCAGGCCGAGCACAGCAGGCTGCCGAGCACAAAAGGCTGCCGAGCACAGAAGGCCGAGACCAGAGAGCGCCGACCTGAAAGGCAACCCCGCCGAGCCCATGCCTTTGCCAAATATCCAATCTCCGCCTAACCCTCCAAAGGATCTGACAACTAAATATATGACTCCACTTCAATCTGCCACCATCCCCAAGTCATTAAGGCACAAGATCTCCGCAGGCATTCGGCACACCCTATCATTAATGCATGAGACCCCCTCAGGCCTCCAATGCACTCAGTCATTAAATGAACACGGCTCAAGATGATCTCCGGATCACTGAACCATCAAAGCGTACGGCTCTTTCTGACCACCAGTTCACTCAGCAATCAATGCACTTGTCATCTACGGACCCCAGGCCCACCACGGCCGGCGGTTCAACCATCCCAACGGGTCCGATCAATCGTGACAGCTCCCTGACAGTGACGGTAACCCATTAATTCGCCCAGTCACATCACAGGTAATCCGGCCACTCTTCCTATAAAAAGGGAGCTTCTCCCTCTGAGATGGAGGGAGGCCTCTTCCTCCCAAGGGAATTATTTCGGGCTTCCACATACAATCTCTCTCTCTTCTTCAAAGTTAAGCCCCCCTCTGACTTAGGCATCGGAGGGCCGGCGCCGGGGAGCCCGGCCACCGGCTTTTTGCAGGACTTACACCCTCCAGGAGGACATCGCCGGCCGGCGCACCGCCGTCCGCCCCCTGTAGCAGCGGAGCTCCTCCTTCCCCGGCTTCGCGGCGGCCCCCGGGTCCAATTTTCAGCAACAGTTGGCGCTAGAGGAAGGGCCCGAGTTCGCTACCATGAAGCTGAGAAGTAAAGGGGCTTCCAACGCCTCTCGACGTCCTCCACCAAGCCCAGAATGTTCCGTTCGGAACTCGCCACCCCCGGTTGAGCCAGCACCTCAAGTTCAACCGAAACAATTTGATGCCCTGGTGCAGCAAGTGCAGGCGTTGGCTACCGCCGTCCAAAGCTTGCAACCCAGGGGCATCCCAGCAGCACCGCCTCCCCCGGCTCCAGTTCAACCGGAGCCCCCTACAAGCGGGCTTCCTCTTCGAGGTCAGGACTCTCAAGCCCAGGCCTCCCTCTGGAGAGAGCACCCAGTCAGAGATCACGGAGGCTGGCCACAGCCTTCAGAAGCTGAGTCGGTTCCAGGGCAACCTGCACCCGAACGGACCGCTGCAGCGATCCCCCAGAATGATGAACTCGACAAGAAGGTCGAGAAGTTGGAGCGCCAAATCCAGGCACTCCACGGGAGAAAATCAGGACGTGATAACGACTTCGAGTTCACTACGAAGTCTCCCTTCTCCCCGGAGATCGAAGATGAACCGGTCCCACCACAGTTCAAGATGCCCCAGGTGGAGCCCTACAACGGCAAGGCTGATCCCCTGGACCACCTGGAGAGTTATCGGGCCTTAATGGCCCTACAAGGAGCCTCGGAGGCCATGATGTGCAAAGCCTTTCCAGCAACGCTCCGAGGACCGGCCCGGCTTTGGTTCACCGGGTTGAAGCCGAGTACTGTCTCCTCCTTTGAGCAGCTCGGCAGGCAGTTTGCCAGTAATTTTGCCGCTAGCCAGCCCCAGCGGCGGACGTCGGACTCCCTCCTTGACATCAAACAAGAGGAGGGAGAGTCCTTCAAGGAGTACTTGGATCGGTTTACTGCCGCAACATGGGAAGTCCGGGAGCTGGACCAGTCAATCGCCATGTCGGCACTAAAGACTGGAGCCCGGTCTTACAGGTTCCTTTTCTCTATCGAGAAGAACTTCCCTGCGGACCTCACCGAAATGTTGACCCGAGCTCGCAAGTACGCCAAGGCTGAGGAAGCCATGGCCTCTCGGCGGGAGGAAGCCGAACGACCTGCCAAGATGCAGAAGAAGCACCAGGAGCACTCCCAACCAAGTAGCAGATTCCCCTGGCATGAGAAAGAGCCTCCTTGGCCCAAGAGCCTAGCTCGCCCGGGGTCTCCCCTCCAAAAATTTCAGACGTACACTCCTCTCACATCCACCCGAGCAGAAATCCTCATGGAGATTGAGGGTCGGGGCTACCTCCGACCTCCATTGAGAATGCGTCCGACAGAGTCGCGGAAGCACTCGAAAAAGTACTGCCGCTTCCACCGAGATTGCGGCCATGATACGGAGGATTGCTACGAGCTTCGTGATGAGATCGAGGCACTTGTCCGCCGAGGTCGGTTGAGTTATTTTGTCCGTAATCATGCCTACAGGAGAGAGCCCGAGGAACAAAATTCAGTGCCGCATAAGGAGCAGAATGACCACTAACCTCTCACGGGCATCATCAATACCATCAGAGGGCGGGCAACTAGAGGTACCAGAAGCTCCGAGCTCGGAAAAAAGAGCTTCCTCAAAGCATCCGTGCTCTGTGAAAGTCATCTCCTTTTCTGATGAAGACCAAAAGGGTGTTGAGCCCTCTTTATGACGACGCTGTAGCTATTTCCGTCATCATTGCAAGGTTTTAAAAAAAAAAAGGATTTTAGTACATCATGAAAGCTCGGCTGATACCTTATGTTGTATGCCTTCCAAAGGATGAGCGCTCCTCTGGCTAGATTTATAGGAGATTCTACCCCAAGAAAGTACTATGAAGCTAAATCCTTTCATGGTCCAGAAGGCTGCCGAGCTCAGAAGGCCGCCGAGCTCAGAAGGCCGAGCTCCGAAGGCCGCCGAGCTCAGAAGGCAGAGCACCAAAGGCCGCCGAGCTCAGAAGACAGAGCACCAAAGGCCGCCGAGCTCAGAAGGCTGCCAAGCTCCGAAGCCCGAATGCAGAACACCTCCCCCAGAAAATCGAGCCAAAGAAAGCTAGTGCCAAGCTAAGTCCTAAGGGACTTCGAAGCTCGGAAGCCATTAAAATATCTCCAAAAGGTACAGGACGCCACTTTGGCTTCAAATAATTTCAATATTTTATCTATTTCCAGGTCGGAGAATCCAAAAAACGACCAACGTCGCCCCGAATAGGGCGCACGATCGCCAACGGACGAGGTCCGTCTCCTGTATGCGTCTCCAATGATGCTCTAGCTAAGCTCGGGACGCCGATTCGACGCCATTCGACGCCATTCGACGACATTCGACGCCGTTCGACGCCATTCGACGCCATTCGACGCCGTTCGACGCCGTTCGACGCCGTTCGACGCCGTTCGACGCCGTTCGACGCCGTTCGACGCCATTCGACGCCGTTCGACGACATTCGACGCCATTCGACGCCATTCGACGCCATTCGACGCCATTCGACGCCGATTCGACGCCATTCGACGCCATTCGACGCCGATTCGACGCCATTCGACGCCATTCGATGCCATTCGACGACACTTCGACGCCATTCGACGCCTTTCAACACCATTCGACGCCTCCTACGACAAGCCAAAGAAGGCCGCTGAGTCAACCTGGAGCACTTAACTCCAAC
The DNA here is from genome assembly GCF_009389715.1 of Phoenix dactylifera. Classification (NCBI taxonomy): domain Eukaryota; kingdom Viridiplantae; phylum Streptophyta; class Magnoliopsida; order Arecales; family Arecaceae; genus Phoenix; species Phoenix dactylifera. Next base: position 1,550,181 of record NC_052400.1, read on the forward strand.
TGCATGAGAGGTACACCCTACTTGGCACGTACATCTTTATATATATTTGGCTATATTACAGGATGATCGACGACTGGACTACTTCCTTCGTCCGAGCCAAAAAGCAGCTCGAACTCGGAAGTCGGGGGGTAGTGTTGGTGGTAAAGTGGACCACCCCACAAATGCAATTATAGCACCCAAATCCGTCAGCAAGATCGAGCTCATCCAAGTGATCGGGCTCTTCGGCTCATCCAAGTGATCGGGCTCTTCTAAGTGATCGAGCTCATAGGCCGAGCCGAGCACAGCGAGCCGGGCACAGCGAGCCGAGCACAGCAGGCTGCCGAGCACAGCGAGCCGAGCACAGCAGGCCGAGCACAGCAGGCTGCCGAGCACAGCAGGCTGCCGAGCACAGAAGGCCGAGCACAGAAGGCCGAGACCAGAGAGCGCCGACCTGAAAGGCAACCCCACCGAGCCCATGCCTTTGCCAAATATCCAATCTCCGCCTAACCCTCCAAAGGATCTGACAACTAAATATATGACTCCACTTCAATCTGCCACCATCCCCAAGTCATTAAGGCACAAGATCTCCGCAGGCATTCGGCACACCCTATCATTAATGCATGAGACCCCCTCAGGCCTCCAATGCACTCAGTCATTAAATGAACACGGCTCAAGATGATCTCCGGATCACTGAACCATCAAAGCGTACGGCTCTTTCTGACCACCGGTTCACTCAGCAATCAATGCACTTGTCATCTACGGACCCCAGGCCCACCACGGCCGGCGGTTCAACCACCCCAACGGGTCCGATCAATCGTGACAGCTCCCTGACAGTGACGGTAACCCATTAATTCGCCCAGTCACATCACAGGTAATCCGGCCACTCTCCCTATAAAAAGGGAGCTTCTCCCTCTGAGATGGAGGGAGGCCTCTTCCTCCCAAGGGAATTATTTCGGGCTTCCACATACAATCTCTCTCTCTTCTTCAAAGTTAAGCCCCCCTCTGACTTAGGCATCGGAGGGCCGGCGCCGGGGAGCCCGGCCACCGGCTTTTTGCAGGACTTACACCCTCCAGGAGGACATCGCCGGCCGGCGCACCGCCGTCCGCCCCCTGTAGCAGCGGAGCTCCTCCTTCCCCGGCTTCGCGGCGGCCCCCGGGTCCAATTTCCAGCAACACAACCTTTAGAATAAATCATGTGCCAATGTATTAGCCTCTATTAACGAGGTCCTCAACATAACCAGGTCGAAATTCAAAGAGTTATAGGTTTTTTTATTAGCCCCCTTCTCTCCGGTTAGCTTGCCTCAAAAAAAAAAAAAAAAACATTATCCACGTGATATTATATTGCTATGCTATGAGCAAATTGTCAACTGGGCGACTTGGATTCGGTCCGGGCTCCGGTTTGGGCCCAGCCCATCGCCTGGGATCTTTCTTTTGGTGGAGCCAATCCGACGAGCTAAATCCAACCCGACCCGACCCGACCCGACCCAGGTCCGGCCCCGAGCTACGATCGATTTCGACTCCGATAGTCCCGTACTCCCGTTGTTCTTCCGTCCGTCCTCTCGCCCTTTCCCTGAGTCCCTTCCAGGTTCGCGATTGGACTGGGTTCAGTCCGGTCTCAACCGCTGCCGGCGCTGCCTCCCTCCTTCCATGATCTGGCGGCGCTGCTGCCCGCGGCCGCCGGCCCTCCTGAGGACGGTGAGGCACCTCTCGAGGCTCGCCCCGCCACGGCCGGCGATGGCGGAGCCGGTCATCCGGGTCTCCAACAACGTGGCCCGCCTCGGCGAACCCAAGGAGGGCCCCAAGCCGCGGCAGCTCCTCTCCCTCCCCCCCTTCCCCTCCTCTCACACGAACCCTCTTCCCGGCCGGAAGAGGGATCCCGCCGCCGATCCCAGCAAGCCCCGCCGCATCACCGCCATCACCTGGGTCAAGCACTACTTCGCTGACATCCCACCGGAAGTCATCCAGAGCCATTTTAGGAAGGGCCTGGTAAGCATGTGGTTTCTGGTGTTGTGCGGAAGCTTAAATTCTTGCACCGTATGAATAAGATTAGGGGAAAGTTCAAATTTTGGCCGCTTCTTTGGCTATCCGGATGGGATTTTTCTTTGTTTTCACAATTTCTCATCTGTTTCCTCTTTTATCTCTTTCATTATTGTGTTAGAAAGTGTATTGGCTTATGGTACTCTGGTCTAATTGTGATTTATGAGAATGATTCGAAGTTTCATAACTTTAGAAGCTCTAAAAAATAAAAAGTTGTTTGTTCACAAGATTTTATTGTGCAAAAGAAAGTTAATGTTGATGAGAGTTCAGAGTACAGTTCGGTAAAAAGGCTCAACACCCACGGTTTAGCGACCCCCTGCTTGTAAGGTCAGGCTGAGATGACCCTTGCACTTTGGTTTCATGGTTGATTAACTGGAACTGTATCCATGGCCTCTTTTGATGTAGTGAGAGAATACCTGATATACAAATGAGCTAACTGTAGCCTGCTTGTAGAGAAGCATATATTTTTTAGTCAGATAAGCTGATCAACAAAGCATCTGCTAGGAAAAATATTTTGTGATGGAGAGTATATCTTCCATTTGTAGCTTTTATGTTAAGTTGTTCTGTTACTGTGCAGAGTTTTTTTATCATCTAAGGTCCAATGAATATGTATTTGTTCATCAAGTGAACCAAAATCCATATCTATCATGCTCCTAGATGGCACTTCCTTGTCTTTTCTTTTTTTTCTTCTTATGTATATAATGATGTAAAAAAATATTAGGTGTATGCGTTAAACTCACATGGCTTATGCCAAAAGGCAGAAGGCATTTCAGAGTTACCAAGGTCAGAAGTTGAGAATCATTTGTGCTTAGACATTTCCACTGCTGTTTTTTTTTATTTTGTTTTAATCAGGTCCATGTGGAAAGCTCAAATCGTGGTGTTCCACTGGAAAAAGGTCATCATCAGATGCACCAGTTGAAAAGGGTATGACATATTAAGCTTCCTTCATAGTGCTCCAAATTATACTTGTCCCCTCCCCCCGAGAGAGAGTGGATGTCTGGGTTAATTCCTCAATTACACGCATAAAGTAACTATCTTTTGCAGTCTGCATGCAGGTTAAGCATAACGATGTTATGGAGGTCGGCATGAAGATTCATATTCCCGTTTCGGTTGCAGAGACCAAGATAACCAAGAGATATGACACTATACCAACTGCAACCTTGCATCCAAATGCTGATGAGATAGAATACATAAGAAGGCTTGTTACCTACAAGGCAGAATATTTAATTCTCTGTTTTTCTTTTCTGTTAATTAATCTCTCTATGATTTTGCTGAGTTCTTGTGTTGACATTGGATGGTGCCCTTGGTTGATGAGAGCTCCATTCTGTCACTGATAAGAATCATGTTTACCAATGCAATCTGGTAAATATTCTGTTGTCCTCTGGTTATTTATATAATTGTTTTGGTTTGTGAAATGTCAGGACTCTGCTATAATTGTGCTAAATAAACCCCCTAAAGTGCCTGTAAAGGTTAGTTTCAACAAATTCCTGCAAAAGTTGAACAGTCATTCTTGTTGGGTCTGCGATACTGATATTTTTGAATATCTTAATGCTTTGTAGGGAAATTTACCTGTTCATAATAGCATGGATGTGCTGGCAGCAGCAGCATTATCATATGGCAATGAACAGGGTCCCAAGTTGGTAAGCTGTCGAAATTATACACTAAATGTATCTTTTCAAATTACCTAAATCATTCACTGAACTAACAGTTGATCACACCTTTCCTGCTTTGTGCACCATCCTTTCCAACATTGCCAATTTGACAAAAAGAAAACTTTCGACATGCTCTCACATGGTAGTGATTTTATGTGATGATAGTGACTATGTTAGCATCCTTGCTGTCTTGTTTATTTCAGGTGCATCGACTTGACAGAGAGAGCAGCGGCTTGCTATTGATGGGGAGAACGAAAGAAAGCTTTGCTCAACTTCATTGGCTTTTTACTAACATAAATCTTGCAAAATCATCTTCTCAGGTAACACTGGCAGCATCTTCATGATAACAGGCAGGTTTACTAATATTTGAAAACATGAAAATCAGTGAAAGTTCAGTGAAGAGTCAATCATAATTTGTTAAGAAAAGTCTGATCCGGGCTTCTACTCAACCCAAAGTTCAAGATAGGTAATACTGTAATAGTTTCCTACAGGAATCTGTGAAACTAAGATTTTCAACCAGGTCAGGATACTTGAAAATTTCTAATATGAAAAGTGTTCTTTTATGCTCTCAAATATTTTTTCTATAAAAAGTAAGATGCGCACATTCACTATAAAAATAACAAAACCTAATATAAAATATTCAACTCTAGATGCATGGGCTTAGGTAGAAAACTTTATTATGTTAATTACTGTTATCATTCAAAAGGACATGACTCTGTCATGACTTGATCTGAGGACTTAACTGAAAAGCCGAAAGCACAACCACCATTGATTTTATGCACAGTAAGAAAAGCTCCTGACTGTAGAATTAAATCTTCATGCTTCTTTTTTCTTTTCTTTCTCATTTTTTGGTGCAAATTAGTTCTTCGTGTCCTGGTTACTTTACTGACAAAGTTATATAGTGGAACGATTCTTAATTGTCGCCAAATGGCACACAGTATCTTATTCCTGGGAAAATCTTGCTTTGCCGATACATCTGAAATTTAGATGGTGTTGGTTACTCTTCTGTCCACTATTATTATGAAGTAATAATGAGTATTTTGAAGCTTTTATCATAATTCATGTGCCAACAAATTATGTAGACATGGAATGATGCTTGTGAAGCAACGATGCAGAGGTACTGGGCATTGGTCATAGGATGTCCAAAAGAAAGGGAAGGCCTTATTTCTGCTCCACTTTCAAAGGTACCTTTGACTTTCTTCTATTTATATTCATGCATGATGGTTCTAGGTATAGTTTTGCAATCTTCGACATAGGGAAAAGCTCTTTCTTTTTGCTTTTTATTTATTTTCTGTTGTTCATGCATTCAATCATAATTACGACATTGGCAATCACACAAATATGCACCTGGAATATGTTATTAAATATTAGATTTCTGAATAATGGAGTCAGATACTGAAAATATAGGAAATATTGATTACAATATGCATACTGTGTTCTTCATGCCTTCATTTTTTTCCATTTTCTAACTAATCTCACCAGTTGCTACTACTCTTGTAGCAAATGCTCTGGAGAATTTGATTATGGAGATCCTGAAAAAAGTTTTCAATTCCAAGCACCCAATTTAAAGGGCAAATTTCTTTGATTCTTTAAAGTAGCTTTAGACTTAAACCAGATTATATGCATTATAAATTACGCCATGTGACTTGAGTGACAAATTTTACATGTTCGACTTTTTGTCTTCTGATCTTAGGTGCTTCTCAATGATGGGAAAACTGAAAGAGTCATTTTGGCTCATCCTTCAGGTATAGATGGCTCTCAAGAAGCTGTGACTGAATACCGGGTGATGGGACCCACCATTAATGGATGCTCATGGGTTGAGCTCCGTCCACTCACGGGCCGGAAGCATCAGGTACTGTTCACAGCCTTAGGAAAGGTCATCTACGGTTCTGTTTTCCTGTATGCTTTCTATCGTCTACTGTCCGGAACTTGGTATAGTTGCATAGGACAAATACCTAACTTACAAAATCACCCAAGTCAAACTTGATTATAGGGATGCTTTAAATAACTAAAAGTGTCATAAAATATTTATTCGGGTATGCCTTGATCGCATCCTACATGATCTTCTAATTATGTGACAATTTTTAAGTTATCACTAAAACTGGGAAGTAATTATTTTTGAATTTCCAGTTTTAGCTTTGCATAAAGTTTTTAATTTGAAATTCTTTATGAATTTGCTCACTGTCCACCAGTAACTCAATTAGATTATTCGTTAATTTTTAATTACGATATGCTCTTTAATGCATAAGCTAATCTCACAAGTATGTCCAATTTAACCTACCAACCAAAAGTTAAAAGGGAAGAAATAAAAGACAAATGTACTACCTTTTGGATGTCATTTGGTGCCTTCTATTTCATCCTAAAAAAATACATGGAACAATATGCATGCCTGCGATAAATTTTTTTTCGTAATAGTCTGGCAAAATGTGTTATGTGACATCTGACTGCATATTTGCCCAATAAAGTCTATTTTGCTAGTTACTAAATCTTTGGTAGAATGACTTGTAAAAGGAAACAGCATGTGAGGAAGAGGAAAAGTTAATAATAAGTTGTTTGAAAGAACCAAATCTTTTTATGAATTACTGGTCTTTTACCCCCCTTGCAGCTCCGAGTACACTGCGCTGAGGCACTGGGCACACCAATTGTTGGAGATTACAAGTATGGTTGGTTCATGCACCAGAGATGGAAGCAAATGCCTCGAGTAGACTACGAGCCAATGACCAGAGCACCGTACAAATTGCGGAGGCCTGAGGGCTTGGAGGTTCAGAAGGGGAGTGCCCTATCCAAGGTCCCTTTACTGCATCTTCACTGCAGAGAAATGGTTATCCCTCACATTGCAAAATTCCTCAGCAGTTCAGGTGAATGGCATGATGAGGGCACTCCTTGGTCCTCTGATAAGCCAGATCTTCTCAGATTTGTAGCACCAATGCCTTCTCACATGAAGATAAGCTGGAATGTTATGTCATCATGCTTGGTGTGATGTAAACCCTAATTTTTTTTTTATTCGTAGTAATTGAAATATTTGGTTTCATGTTTATGCTTGATTTCTGGGTGTTGCAACTTGGTGGTACCTTCATCTTCCCAAATGGTGGTAGTCTAGACTCTTTGAAGCAATTTTGGTACCAAATCCCGTAATGCTGCACAGTCTGTACATCCATACTATCGGTTTGGTATATAGATTGGCACCGGTTCGGGGGCAAGGTCTTGGTATCCTCTTGATTGATATGGTATGGTATGTTTTGCTCAATGATATATCTAATGCAGGTAACATTTTTTTTAAGCTGTATAATTTTTTGACTTATTGTTGAACTGCAATTGTGTGCTGTGTTGAATTTTGAAGGCAAATGTGGTGGCTTATTGTAGATTTGATCTTGTAAGGGTCTTACTCTATGGGACTCGTACAGTCGTACTGGAACAAAATCATTTAGGGCCTCATTGGATTTTTCTATAGAATTTGGTCAGTATAACCACTAAGATCAAAGGCTACGGCAAAATATCTAGAAATAGCTTTAGAGTGAGCCGGCCCGAATTATATAGGGAGAAAAAAGACAAACAATCTGCTGAGGTTTTTTCTTTCTCTCCATGAGATTCGAGTCTGTTCATTTGAAAGCTATTTCTAGATATTTTATAAATACAAGCCTAGCCTGCTTGTAGCTTGTGATGTTGCTGGTGGTTGTACTGGTCAAATCCATGTATCTTATGAAATTTTCAGCCTAATTCTGTAGGAAAATTCAAACATATCCTTAGGAATAAAGCAAATTGATATGAATTCTCAAGAGCCGGAGATCCTCCAATTATGGTTGTTTGTGATTGATCGGTGCGATCACCATGATTGTATAGGCGCCATGCAGTATATGGTGCAGCAGCACTCTAGGGCCTATCCAATCATCGCCATTGCATGAATCACTGATAGCTGAAATTGGAGAATCAGCTCTCTCTGCAATTTGAATCTGGATTCGAACTTGATTCTCGAGCCCTTGGGTGTTGTTACGGGGGAACTAAGCCGCCATGCCCCACGTGACCGGCACGCGCGCCCAGGAAGACTACGGCTGCCCTTTGATCCAGCGCTCCGACCCCGAGTCGGACGTCCTCGGCTCCGCAGCCCGACCCCGAGTCGGCTGCCCTTTGATCCAGCAATCCGACCCCGAGTCGGACGCCCTCGGCTCCGCAGCCCGACCCCGAGTCGGCTGTCCTTTGATCCAGCAATCCGACCCCGAGTCGGATATCCTCGGCTCCGCAGCCCGACCCCGAGTCGGCTGCCCTTTGATCCAGCACTCCGACCCCGAGTCGGAGATCTCTTGATAACGACAGGCTATTCCCCAGAGGCACGCCGCGGCCTCCTGCTCCACTACTCCCTGCAACGACTGTATCCGATGCTGCTCCACGATCTCCTGCATCAGCCGTACAAAGCGGAGCCCCATTATGCCCTGACGTGGCCGTACCCGGTGCTGCTCCACGACGCCCTGTAACGGCCATGTCAGTGGCCACACCATCGTGCCCCACGATAACGAACCCCCCTGAGAGACCCCCCAGCCAGGTATATATGCGGCTGGGGGGAGAAAGGGGGGAGGTGAGCAATATCTCCCAGAGCACTCTCTTACTTGCGATTATCACCTCTCCTCCTCCTCCAATCTCCTCTGACTTGACCGTCGGAGGGCCATCACCACCCTGGTGGTGGTGCAAGGCTTGTTTGCAGGTTTCTTGGCGGAAGGTGGAGCGCAACCAACTCCAACCAAGACAACTCAGACGGAACCCCGTTCACACCGCAGTGCCAATCGTTCTCGGTTTGGACCACCAGCAACAGTTGGCGCTAGAGGAAGGGCCCGAATCTTAGAACGATCGTAATGGCACGGCGAGGTGGTCGTGGAGCTTCCAATGCTTCCGGTCGCGGAGCCTCTCGCGCCTCCGGCCGAGAGGCTGCTGCGTCCCCAACGCACTCTCAGCAGCACTCCACCGCCCCTTCTCCCATTCAGACGGTCGAAGCTGCTCAGTTCGACCAGCTAGCCCAGCAAGTTCGCACCCTCGCGGAGGCAGTGCAGAATCTGCAGGGTGTGATCTCTCGGGTGCCGCAACGGGCTCAGGAGCCGCTGCCCCCCGAGCACTCGCCTCTTCCTCACAACCCGCGCTCCTTCCTCTCCCATGGAGAGGAGCGCCGGCGCGAGGAGGATTCTCGAGTGCGGTCCATTCTGCCAGGACCTTCTCATCGGAGCTGTGCGGGGTACGAGAGGCGGACCCGGGCGCGTTCTCAAACACCCCAGTCCTCGAGGGGCCCGCACGCCAGTCGGTCCCCCTCGCGCCGCTCCTTGTCCCCCACCCACCGGTCGCGCTCCCTGGACCGGCGGGTGGACGATCTCCACAGACAACTCCAGGTCCTGAAGGGCCACTCCAAAGATCCCTTCGCTGACTTGGAGATCTCCTCCCAGCCGGCGCTTGCCTCGAGGATCCTGCGGACCCCGAACCCGCCGGGGTTCAAAATGCCGGCGATCGAACCCTACGACGGGGCGGCGGACCCGCGGGACCATGTGGAGAGTTTCAGGACTCTTATGCTCCTCCATGGAGCATCGGATCCGCTCCTCTGCAAGGCCTTCCCGGCGACCCTCCGTGGCCCGGCAAGGGCATGGTTCGCCGGCCTGGAGGCTAACTCCATCCAGTCCTTCGACCAGTTCACCCGCTTCTTTATCAGCCATTTCGCCGTCAGTAGCAGGCGGCGACTGGTCTCCGACTCCCTCTTTGATGTCCGGCAAAACGAGGGAGAAAGCCTGCGGGATTATCTCACCTGCTTCAACAAGGCTACACTGGAGGTCCGGAACCTGAGCCAGGAAGTGGCTCTCTCAGCCCTGAAGCGTGGCTTCCGGAAGGGCAGACTCACCTTCTCCCTGGACAAACGCCTGCCGCGGAGCTTCCCGGAACCGTTATCTCGGGCAAACCAGTATGCAGACGCCGAGGAGGCAGCATCCCACCGGAACAAGGAGGCCGCCGAGGCCCCTCTAAAGCCCGGAAAGAAAAGGCGAAAAGAGGCACCCCAGAGGAGGAGCCCGACGCCTCAACGCCGGCGCAGAAGCCCGTCACCAGCAAGGAACCACGGCGCCACACGCCCTCGTTCTCCGCACCGACGCTTCAACCGGTACACCCCACTCCTGGCCCCTCGGGCCCAGATCCTCATGGAGGTCAAGGGGCGGGAGGACCTCCCGGTCCCGAGGCAGATGAAGAAGATCCCTGGGAGGAGGCCTTCTCGGGCGTACTGTGAGTACCACCGAGACCACGGCCACGATACCGAAGACTGCTTCCAGCTTCGGGACGAGATCGAGGCTCTCATTCGCCGAGGGCGTCTCGGTCGATATGTAAACGACCGACGTCCCCCGGCAGACCCGCGTCCGGCCGACCCGGCCCCTCAGGAGCCTCGGGAACAGAATCGACCCGTTGCGGGAGTGATCCACACCATCACTGGGGGCTGCTCTCGGCCCGTGAGGAATGCAGGGGGCTCGGCGGGAGCATCAGGAGTGGCCGTCGCGAAGAGGCAGCGGGTCGGAAATGTAATCACTTTTTGTGATGAAGATGTAAAGGGGGTTCAGACTCCCCACGATGACGCCATGGTGATCTCTCTCACTATGGCGAACTATGATGTAAGGCGTGTTCTTGTGGATAGTGGAAGCTCAGCTGATATTCTGTATTACGAGGCCTTCCGAAAGATGAGCTTGTCCCGACAATTGTTGCACAAAACATCCACCCCCCTCATAGGATTCACTGGAGACGCTATCTCGGCCGAAGGTGTCATTGAGCTGCCTGTGACTGCGGGCGTTGCACCCGCAGAAGCCACGGTGCGACTCGGGTTCTTGGTCGTCCGTGTCCCCTCGGCCTACAACGCTATCCTCGGACGACCCGGACTGAACGCCCTTCGCGCGGTGGTTTCTACCTACCATTTGCTCATGCGGTTCCCCACGGCGGCCGGGATTGGAGAGGTCCGAGGTGACCAACCAACCGCACGGCAGTGTTTCCTAGCAACTCTCAAAGGGAAGAAGCCCATGGAGGCCCTAAGCGTCGAGTCCCTTGACGCCAGAGACGAAGTGGCCTTGCGGCACGGGGAGCCGGCCGAGGGCGTAATCGAGGTTCCCCTCGAAGAAGGCCGCCCGGACCGCACGGTCCGGATCGGTGCCAACCTCGACTCGGAAGCTCGGTCCCGGTTAGTGGAATTCCTCCGAGCCAATACTGATGTGTTTGCCTGGTCGGCGGCCGATGTACCTGGGATCGACCCGGAGGTCATTTCTCACGCCCTCAACGTCGACCCGACCCACCGACCAGTAAAGCAAAAGAAGAGACACTGTGCCCCGGATCGGATCCGGGTGGTCGACCAGGAGGTAGACAAACTCTTGGAGGCAGGTTTCATAAGGGAAGTGAGCTACCCCGAGTGGCTGGCAAACGTCGTACTTGTCCGGAAGGCGAGCGGGAAGTGGAGGATGTGCGTCGACTACACCGACCTGAACAAGGCGTGCCCCAAGGATAGCTTTCCGCTTCCGCGAATAGACCAACTGGTCGACGCGACTTCCGGATATCAGCTGCTGTTTTTCATGGACGCCTTCTCCGGCTACAACCAAATAATGATGGCTCCACAGGACGAGGAGAAAACGGCCTTCATAACAGACAGGGGGCTGTACTGTTACAAGGTAATGCCCTTCGGTCTGAAGAACGCTGGCGCTACTTACCAGCGCCTCGTCAATAAAATCTTCAAGGAGCAGATCGGGCGGAACATGGAGGTGTACGTGGACGATATGCTGGTAAAGAGCCGCCATGCGGATCAGCACATTGTGGATCTGGAGGAGACCTTCGCCACCTTGCGGAAGTTTCGTATGAAGCTAAACCCAGCGAAGTGCGCCTTTGGTGCTTCGGCCGGGAGGTTCCTCGGCTTCATTGTCAACCAGCGGGGGATCGAGGCCAACCCGGACAAAATCAAGGCCATCCAAGATATGTCCCCTCCGACCAAAGTGAAGGAGGTTCAGGAGCTCGCTGGAAGGGTCGCCGCGCTCGGACGATTTGTGGCAAAATCGGCCGAACGCTGCCAACCGTTCTTCAAGGTGTTGAAGCGCCCGAAAGACTTCCTCTGGACGGCTGAATGTCAAGTGGCGTTCGACCAGCTCAAGGAGTACATGGCGTCTCCTCCCCTGCTGTCCAAGCCGCAAGAGGGGGAGATGCTCTACCTTTACCTGGCGGTCTCCCCAACCGCAGTCAGCGCAGTACTGGTTCAGGAAGAGGCAAAACTTCAGAAGCCCGTGTACTACACCAGCCGAGTCCTCCGGGATGCCGAGACGCGGTACACGAAGGCTGAAAAGATCGCCTTCGCGCTGCTGACTGCGGCCAGGAGGCTTCGCCCCTATTTCCAAGCTCATTCTGTCACCCTTTTGACCGATCAACCACTGCGGCAGATCCTCAGCAATCCTGAGAATGCGGGACGGCTGGTGAAGTGGGCAGTAGAACTTGGTGAGTTCGACATCCGCTACCAGCCCCGGCCCGCCATCAAGGCCCAGGTGCTCGCGGACTTTCTCGCTGAGTGCACTGTGCAGGAGGCGGAACCTAGGCCGCCGGAAACACCCAGCCTCGATCTCCCGATCTGGACGCTCCACATTGACGGATCGTCGAACCCTGAAGGTGGAGGGGCTGGGCTGGTCCTTACCAATCCCGATGGAGTGATAGCCGAGTATGCCTTGAGGTTCGGATTTTCAGTGACCAACAATGAGGCGGAGTACGAGGCCCTAGTCACGGGACTCAAACTCGCCAAGGAGCTCGGCATCCGGCGTCTGAAGGTCTTCACCGACTCCCAGCTGGTGGTCGGGCAGGTTCGAGGGGAGTTCGAGGCACGGAGCCCGACCATGCAGAGCTACGTCCGGAAGGTGCAAGCACTCATTCCCGACCTCGGCAGTATTGACATTCAGCAGGTCCCAAGGAGCGAAAATGCTAGGGCCGACAGGTTGTCCCGCTTGGTGGGCGCTGAGGCGCACAACTTGTCAAGGGCGATATACCTGGAGACCCTAAATGCCCCGAGCATCGGCGAGGCTGAAGCGGTAATGGCAATTGATCCGGAACCATCTTGGATGGACCCGCTTGTAGCTTACCTCGCCGAAGGGATCCTCCCCGAAGATGAAGATCAAGCTCGGCGACTTGTTATGAAGTCCGCCCACTACGTACTCTACGAAGGGAGGCTGTATCGGACCTCGTTCACCGCCCCCCTCTTAAGGTGCCTCCGCCCTTCGGAAGCGGCTTACGCCCTCAGCGAAGTCCACGAAGGCATCTGCGGATCGCACCTGGGGGCTAGGTCCCTGGCACATAAGATCATGAGGCAAGGCTACTATTGGCCGACCTTATTGGAAGACTCAAAGGATCACGTACGGAAATGCGACGCCTTCCAGCGCCACGCCAACATCCAGAGAGTCCCCTCTGTTCCCTTGGCGCCAATCACCGCCCCCTGGCCCTTTGCACAGTGGGGAATGGATATCCTCGGACCATTCCCCATCGCTTCGGCCCAGCGGAAATTTTTGATTGTCGCCATCGACTACTTCACCAAGTGGGTGGAGGCAGAGCCACTGGCCACCATCACGGAGGCGCAAGTCCGGAAGTTCGTAAAGAGGAACATCATTGTCCGATTTGGGGTACCTCGGGTCCTCATCTCGGATAACGGTCGACAGTTTGATAACAAGCATTTCCGAGACTTCTGCGAGGAGTTCGGGATCGAACATCGGTTCACGTCCGTGTCGCACCCCCAAACCAACGGCGAGGCCGAGGTCGCAAATCGGACAATCCTCCAAGGTATCAAAGCGCGGATCGGACGGACGGGGCAAGCTTGGGTCGAGGAACTCGAGAATGTCCTTTGGGCGTATCGGACCACGCATCGGACTCCTACCGGGGAGACGCCTTTCAGCCTAACCTATGGCACGGAAGCCGTTGTCCCCGTCGAGCTCGGACTTCCCTCACCTCGGGTAGCCGCACACCGACCCGAGGCCAACTCGGAGCAACTCCGAGGGAACCTGGATCTCTTGGAAGAAGCAAGGGAAATGGCGCAGGTTCGGATGGCAATGTATCAGCGGAGGGTGGCCCGATATTACAACTCCAAAGTCCGACCGAAGCTTTTCAGAATTGGAGATCTGGTGCTGAGGCGAGCTAAGGCATCTCAACCTACGGAAGGTGGGAAGCTAGCGCCGAATTGGGAAGGCCCGTATAAAGTTCGTTGGGTAAACCGACCTGGCTCCTACCAGTTGGAAGCCCTAGATGGCCGAGAAATTCCAAGGGGCTGGAATTCCGCTAACCTGCGGATGTATTACCAGTAGAACAATAAGGCCAGAAAGACAATTTGGAAAGGTGCAACACTTTTCATTTCAATAATTTCTGGTTACAATGGCGTGCTCGTGTGATTACAAGGAATTCCCAGAGGGGAATTAGGGAGTAAAGAAAGCAAAGAAGAGGTGGAGAATCCGTGGAGCTGAGGACCGAGGATCCCAAACCCTCAATCCAAAGCAGCTGCAATCCCACCGGAAGTGGGTGCTTCTAACCGGAGGCGCCATCCAGCACCTCACTAAAAAGACGAGGAGCCGCCGCAGAAGAAGCTCCCGCTGCCCCCAGGGGAACGCCGCCTCCAAAGGATATTCCCATCCTCCCCAGTGATAGGGGAGAGAAGGAATTCGAGGGGGAAGAGCATATGGAGGCGCGGCCCCGGACTGAGCGTCTGGTGCAGAGCTCGATCGGGAGGCTGAACTTCAAGGAGGGGAGATGTGATCCCGGATGAAACGCCTAGAGCGGAGCTCCGCCGGGAAGACCCTCCTTGTTGATCCCAGATGAAACGGCTAGTTGGCTGAAGTCGCAAGGGGAGCGTCTCCCCTTTCCTTCAACAGGAATCTCTCAGTCATATGCCAAGGAGGAGGTCCGCGATCCATGGCAACCTGAACAGCTCCAGCTTGGCAAACTCCATCGTACCTGCACCTGTATTTATAGCCAAACTGCGGCCCCCTGGTCGTCCCGATGCGGGTGGCTCCAATAATTGCAGGCGCATTGAAACCGGAGCCGTTCCGGCTCCCGAGGCGTATCTCCCCGCGATTTTCTAAGCGTCATTCTCCTTAAACCGCATTCTTTGTGCAGGACAATCCGGGTGTCATGTACCCCTAGGTCCACATATCTCCGCTCGCGCCCAGGCCGTATCCTCCACGAAGAACCCGCGTATCGCGGCCGCTCAGCTAACACTCCTCGCAAGCAGCAGCTGGCGATCCGATTTCCCAGGTAACGCATTAATTAGCGTTTAATGCCCTTCTCGTGTTCCCCCAGGCAACGCTTAGAGAAAAGGAGAAACATGATCGCGGCTGGCTACGGAGAAACCCCGTCGGGCAGCGAGCGACAAGCGCACGACCAGCGAGCGGAATTTCCCGAGGCTCGGCCCTCGGATGCCTGGCTAGCCCGATGATCATCCCGGGAGCAGACTAGCCGGAAGCCCCGACCGGTCGCCTCGGCTTGCGCCAGCCTTGGCCGACCAACGAGTGGAATGTCCCGAGGCTCGGCCCTCGGATGCCAGGCTAACCCGACGATCATCCCGGGAGCAGACTAGCCTGAAGCCCCGACCGGTCGCCTCGGCTTGCGCCAGCCTTGGCCGACCAACGAGCGGAATTTCCTGAGGCTTGACAACCCTCGGATGCCAGGCTAACCCGACGATCATCCCGGGAGCAGACTAGCCTGAAGCCCCGACCGGTCGCCTCGGCTTGCGCCAGCCTTGGCCGACCAACGAGCGGAATTTCCTGAGGCTTGACAACCCTCGGATGCCAGGCTAACCCGACGATCATCCCGGGAGCAGACTAGCCTGAAGCCCCGACCGGTCGCCTCGGCTTGCGCCAGCCTTGGCCGACCAACGAGCGGAATTTCCCGAGGCTCGGCCCTCGGATGCCAGGCTAACCCGACGATCATCCCGGGAGCAGACTAGCCTGAAGCCCCGACCGGTCGCCTCGGCTTGCGCCAGCCTTGGCCGACCAACGAGCGGAATTTCCCGAGGCTCGGCCCTCGGATGCCAGGCTAACCCGACGATCATCCCGGGAGCAGACTAGCCTGAAGCGCCGACCGGTCGCCTCGGCTTGCGCCAGCCTTGGCCGACCAACGAGCGGAATTTTCCGAGGCTCGGCCCTCGGATGCCAGGCTAACCCGACGATCATCCCGGGAGCAGACTAGCCTGAAGCCCCGACCGGTCGCCTCGGCTTGCGCCAGCCTTGGCCGACCAACGAGCGGAATTCCCTGAGGCTTGACGGCCCTCGGACGCCTGGCTTAGCGCCGGAAGAATTTCCTGAGGCCTAACCCTCGGATGCCTGGCTTAGCGCCGGAAGAATTTCCTGAGGCCCAACCCTCGGATGCCTGGCTTAGCGCCGGAAGAGTTTCCTGGGGCCTAACCCTCGGATGCCTGGCTTAGCGCCGGAAGAATTTCCTGAGGCCTAACCCTCGGATACCCGGCTTAGCGCCGGAAGAATTTCCTGAGGCCCAACCCTCGGATGCCTGGCTTAGCGCCGGAAGAGTTTCCTGAGGCCTAACCCTCGGATGCCTGGCTTAGCGCCGGAAGAATTTCCTGAGGCCTAACCCTCGGATGCCTGGCTTAGCGCCGGAAGAGTTTCCTGGGGCCTGACCCTCGGATGCCTGGCTTAGCGCCGGAAGAATTTCCTGGGGCCTAACCCTCGGATGCCTGGCTTAGCGCCGGAAGAATTTCCTGAGGCCTAACCCTCGGATGCCTGGCTTAGCGCCGGAAGAATTTCCCGAGGCCTAACCCTCGGATGCCTGGCTTAGCGCCGGAAGAATTTCGGAAGCCAGGAGTCAGCAAGACGCTACCGAGAGTTAAAAGAAAAAGAAGGACGAAGGCGAGATGAAGAAACATTCAACTTGCATCAATTTTCATTGTTTCAGGGCCGAGGCCCATACAATTTGGCAAAACCTCGGTATACAAAAAAAAGAGAAGACAACGAAAGATACAAGAGGTCAGCTTGGAGGAACTCCCGGGTCGGGAACGTCGGGCTCGTCCGCAGGAGGTAGGGAAGCAGCAGGAGAACCAGCAGGCAATGGCGCCGGAGAGGAGTCGAGAAGGGAAATCTCGCTCAGGTCAACTTCGGGGTACTTAGCCGACACCCTTGCCAGGCCCTCCTCGAAGCCTAAGATAAAGGCTTCGGCCCCCGCGTCCGACGCGTCACGGACAAACTCGTCGGACTGACGATAGGTCTGTACTGCCTCCGACATATCATGAGCGAACTCGGCGGACTGGCGATAAGCCTCTACCGCCTGACGCCCGATTTCCGCACTCCTCTCGGCCAGCGCCGCCTCTGCCCGCTCCATAATCTGGGCTTTCGCCTCCAAGACCTTCGCCACAATCCGGCCTTCCGCCTCGGTGGAGACCCTTAGCAGCTTAGCCCGAGCCTCCTTGTGCTTCGCTTCGGCAGCAATGCGAGCAGCCTCAGCCTCCGTCAGGCGCGAATGAAGCTCCTGATCGCTCGCACGGGACTTCTCCAAGGCCGACTCCAATTCGCCCAGCTTAGCTTCAAGGGACCGGATTCGGTTGCGGGCGTTGTCGGCTGACCGCTGGGCCTTCTCCCACCTCTCCCGGTAGTCGGCAGCCTTCCGGGACTGCTTCTCGGCCCGCTCATCCGCCTTCTTGACCTCGCCCTCGAGACCCGAGGCAAGCTCCTGAGCCTCCAACAGTTGCTTCTCGAGGGCAGCAAAGCCGAGTGCCCGCTCTTCGGCCTCCCGGAGCCTCGCCTCGAAGTCCCCGGTTGTTCTGCCTGCCACAGCCTGGCCTCCCTTTTCCACTGCTTTCAGCCGGTCCTCGGCCTTCGCCAGAAGCCCCGCCTGTTCCTTGTAGCACTCCTCCAGACGGATCATGTACTGGGCGAGCTAAGAAATAGGAAAAATAAGGGAGTCAGGCGGAGAACAACAGAGCCAATAAATGGTGAAAAGCGGCCAGAAGAATACTCACCGACATGAGACAGACACAGCTGGCAGCCCCAACGTCAGAGACCGCCAACTCCCGGACCCGCCGACGGTCCTTCTCCAGCAGCACTGTTTCGATGAGATTTCGGGCGCCATCGGTAGTGAAGGCAGACCCCGATTTCTCCCCAGAGCCAGACGGTGGTTCTGCAGCCTTACCCCTATCCATCGCCTGGGGAAGAGTCCGGCCGATCGCGCTCGGGGCGGGGGTCACCCCAGGAATTGATAGGGTCCCGCTCGGTCGGGGCCTCGGCGCGTCCCTCCTCGAGTCATCAGGAGCCGACCGAGTCGAAGGCCGGGTCGGGGACTGATCACGTCCGACCCGTCCGTCTCGGGCAGGCTCGGATGATACCTCCGGAGTAGCGGCAATCTTACCACCGGAGGGCTGATACAGCGTCAGCTGCCGGTCCGTGCCCACGACGTCTCCCTGATCGGTGGGCCCGGACTCGTCGGTCGGCGTCGGAGGCACCTCCTTACGGGACTTCTTCGCCGGTGGGGCCCCGCTCGGAAGAGCTCGTTTCCTCCTCTGGGCTGCTTCCAGCAGGGACGCCCTACCAACAGCCTTTGTCTTCACCGACCGCATGACGTCGTCGATCTCTGCAAAAAGGACGGGATAGTCGGAGACGGAGAAACCAAAGGAAAGAACGGGATGAAAGAAGGGAAAAAAGTCAAGAAAGAATCGGTAGCGGACTCACGGTCGGTGGGGACCGAGCTCAGACCGACATTCACCAAAGTATCCTCGGAAATAAGGCGGGCCACCGGGGGGAGCTGGCCCTCGGCAACCAACCCCTTCAAGGCGGCCAAGCCATCGGACTCCTCCCTTGACAGTCTCGATAGGCCGATCGGAGACTTCATCGGGGTCTCCCAGGTCGCCCTGATTTCCCAAGAGGGATCTGCATCAACAAAAAAGAAGCGCTCCTTCCATTTGTGAATGGAGGTAGGAGCCTCCTTGACAAGGCCGCATCCTCGCCGCGCTGCGAAGCACCACCACCCTTTGTCCTGGGGGTGGCCGCTCAGGCTGTAGAACTCCCAAAAAACATTCAGGGTGGCGGGGATCTCGTGCATACGGCAGAGAACCTGGAAGACCGTCAGGGCCCGCCACGAGTTCGGCACCAGTTGCGTCGGTGCCACTCTTAAACCCCGTAGCACCTGCATGACCAAGTCCGAAGGGGGAAAGCGGAACCCGGCCTGGAGAATGCCCTCATTGATGGCGATCTTCCCTGGAGGAGGATGGGACATCCTCTCCTCAGGCCCCGGGAGCGTGGCGTTGCAGGCCTCGGGAAGGTGGTACCGAGCCACGAGTCTGTCTAAATCTGTGGCGACCAGCTCCGACTTAATTTGGTCTGCTCTCACTTCGCCCATTCCTAATGGCCAATAAACCTACGGTTAGGACGGGGACCGGAAGGGGGGAAAGACCGGAGCGACTGGAGTACACTAGTATAAGAGGGGAAAGTATGGAGAGCCCTAAGCAGAAGAATGGGGAAAACTCACCGGAAAAGAGGTAAGAACGGCTCCAAGAGCGCCAAAGGAGAAACGAGTGAACAGTCCGACGGCAGCAACAGCAGCGCAAAGGGGAAACTTGAAAATATCTGTAAAGAAGAAGACGGACGGGGAAAGGCCCCCGATTAAATAGGCGGAAAGGCAAGTGACGCCTCAATGACGCCAGAGGACGCCTGGCTGCCGAAGGGTCGCTCGCGCCCCAAAGGCGAATCGACACCATTAGGGAAGGATGTCCGCCGAAATCCTCAGACTGCCAGGTCAGCAATAACCGCCATACGCCATAAAAAGGGCGGGGAGCTCGAAGCGCGCGCGCCTCTCCGAGGAACGGCGGCAATCCCGAAACATCACTCCCTTCACCTGTTCCCCTTCTGGTTCCAGGCTCGGAAGTGGGGGGCTACTGTTACGGGGGAACTAAGCCGCCATGCCCCACGTGACCGGCACGCGCGCCCAGGAAGACTACGGCTGCCCTTTGATCCAGCGCTCCGACCCCGAGTCGGACGTCCTCGGCTCCGCAGCCCGACCCCGAGTCGGCTGCCCTTTGATCCAGCAATCCGACCCCGAGTCGGACGCCCTCGGCTCCGCAGCCCGACCCCGAGTCGGCTGTCCTTTGATCCAGCAATCCGACCCCGAGTCGGATATCCTCGGCTCCGCAGCCCGACCCCGAGTCGGCTGCCCTTTGATCCAGCGCTCCGACCCCGAGTCGGAGATCTCTTGATAACGACAGGCTATTCCCCAGAGGCACGCCGCGGCCTCCTGCTCCACTACTCCCTGCAACGGCTGTATCCGATGCTGCTCCACGATCTCCTGCATCAGCCGTACAAAGCGGAGCCCCACTATGCCCTGACGTGGCCGTACCCGGTGCTGCTCCACGACGCCCTGTAACGGCCATGTCAGTGGCCACACCATCGTGCCCCACGATAACGAACCCCCCTGAGAGACCCCCCAGCCAGGTATATATGCGGCTGGGGGGAGAAAGGGGGGAGGTGAGCAATATCTCCCAGAGCACTCTCTTACTTGCGATTATCACCTCTCCTCCTCCTCCAATCTCCTCTGACTTGACCGTCGGAGGGCCATCACCACCCTGGTGGTGGTGCAAGGCTTGTTTGCAGGTTTCTTGGCGGAAGGTGGAGCGCAACCAACTCCAACCAAGACAACTCAGACGGAACCCCGTTCACACCGCAGTGCCAATCGTTCTCGGTTTGGACCACCAGCAACAGTCTTCTTGATCATCCATCACTCGGATGGTAATCAAAAAGCTCAATTACTTACTTTTTTGTTAGTGCGGCAATGATTACATTGTCTTTTCTCTAGATGCAACCCAAAACATCAGAATGTACCAAGTCTAGCAGCAGCGTTGGAGCCAAATGGCAGAATCGCAAAGTGCTGACCCTGAGTGGCCTCCTGCGGCATGCTGCGCTGGGATGCAGCAGCTCGCACATCGGACGGTCACTTGCCATTGCTTGGGGAACAGTGTGAAAAAGCCAGCTTCCCTCGAGACCCAACTGTGACAAGTGAGTGCAACCAAATAGGAGCTGGAGTTTTTTTAATTTCGTGGTGATTTTGTGGATAATTAACTTAGTATATAGTGCAATTTTCATATACATTTTAGTCGTTTTTTTTTTTTTTTTTTTTTTATCATAACAGAAAGTTCCTGGCAAGTGAGACAAGTACCCTGGTGGCTTATTTCATTTTCTTAATTACATGGCCATCCTTATTTAGTTGAATTGATTTGCTCGGTTAATATCTTGATCTCGGGTTGCTTTGCGAGTAGAATATTTTTAGTTATCGCCAGTCTATCTTCATTTTCCTTGCCTTCTCTTGCTAGGTGGAAAGTGAGTGATTTGGATTCTTTATATTTAGTATAAACAATCTTACCATTCTCTCAAACCATGATGGAATTTCACATAGAGCCCTAACCTTAGCCATACATAAAGCACCAACAAGATCAGTTAGAAGCTCAAACAGTAAAAAAGCCTGTTTTTTCAAACGTAAAGTTTTGCTCCCCTATCTCGGCTACAAGCTACATAAAGAAAAAAGACTTTTGTCCCCTATCTCGGCTACAAGCCTCAGGATTTCCAGTCTTTAGCTATAAGAACATTCGAACAGAGCATAGTATTCATAAATTATACTAAAGCTACATAAAGAAAAAAGACTTAAAAAACACAATAACACTCGAGAGATCTCGAAAAAGAGAATATTCTTTTTATTGATAGAACTTCTTTAACCAATCACCGTTTACAATGCTCAGAAGGGGTTGCCCATCTAAGGTTCAGAGTTTGTATCCACCATTTGAAAACAACTCGGTGACGACAAAAGGCCCTTCATAGTTTCTCGCAAACTTCGAGTTAGTGCCATGCGTTCCAATAGGGTCTCTAACTTTTCATACCAACTCTTCTAGGCTGAATACTCGAACTTTCACTTTCTTCGTGTAAGCCCTTGTGATCCGCGCTAGTAACTCTATGAATGATTTATGCCCATTTCCTCTTCTCATCCAAACAAATCCAATTGTACTAGCCTGCTGTCATTCTTTTTTGCTCACAACATTAATCCTCTAACTGAAGACGTTGTAGGGTTAATCTTCCTAAACTTCACAAGCAAATGGCTTTCTGTTTTGAGCAAAGGAAAAGGTCTTGCTCCCATGGGTGTTACAAACAAAGTACGATATGCTCACAGAGTGAAGGGGAAGATTTCATGCCATCACAATGGGGTCTCATATTTTTTTGAGAATGGTAATTAGAGTAAAATTAGCTACTTTTACTACTCCATTTGTCTGAGGATGAGTTGCGGCGGACTTTTTTATGGTTAAAAAAAAATTTAGTAGTGAAGTCTCTAACCTTCTTATTCACTAAATCTCGAGCCATTGTCGGTAATTATCTGGTACCCTAAACCGACAGATGATATGCTGCTTTATGAAACGAATAACCTGAGTGGCTGTAATGCTGGCGTAATGTAGCATATTTTGTGATGAAATATAATTGCTGACTATAAGGAACAAATTTGCACTACTATCAAAGAAGTGAGCTGCACAGGGAAAACCAATCCCTGTTAATTAAATCAAATTCCAGGTGCAGCTCCTGTCAAATTTAATGGCGCAAAATATGCCTATTTGACCTCAAGAGCTGGATAGGGAGGCGGAAAACCAAGGCAGCTGTTAAATTTAGAAATGGTTCCCACATTATTGATTAACACTTGATTTTTTTAATGCTTTATAGTGAGATCCACTTCTATCATTTAGTATTTAATGAAAAATAGTACATTTTGGCATCCTCTGCATCAACATAAAGTCAGAAACTTAGTAAAAGCCAAACCTGTTTGATATTGTTTAAATAAAGTACTTTTGTAACTTTTAAGCTAAAAAGCACTTTCCAATTGAAATAAGTGTTTCACAACATTATCTAACAAGTACTTCTACAACAAGCAAAAAGGCAGAACTATAAAGCCTAGCTTCTAGCTTCTTTTTATATTCCTCCAACGAAGAAGCAATACAAGGAGTTAAGGTGTATCGGGTGTTGCTTTTGATTCATAAGAAGAGCAAAAGCCAGAAGCTAGTTTTTGTAGCTCCAAATACTTATTTTTTGATGAAGTACTTTTTAGCTTTAAAAGTCATAAAAGCATTTTTTTTAAAGCACCAACGACACCCTTAAGAAAACTAATCGATACCTCAAAGGATATCTAGGCAAGTTGAGGCACAGAGACTTAAAACACATAGTGGGGTTCCAGTTTTGAAACGAAAAACTAATTATTTATTTGGTTTTTAGTTGTTTCTGAAGATCTTGTGCCTTTTTATTATGGTTGCTGATCATTTGCATATGTTTATTTCTATCATGCAGGATCAATTGAGAGTCTGTGAGAAGCTAGGAGATGCTGAATGTTTCAGATGAATAAAGAGATACCACCTCTCACTCTGGGAAAGTTTAACTATTTTATGTATATGTAATCCCCCCTCAATGGATGAATAAAATAATTTTGTCATAAACAAAGTGTTCCTTGTTTCCGCTGTATAAATTTATATGGACTACCAACAAAATGAGGTGTAGGAACATAAATAAGATGAACTTACAACCTCATAAAAGAGTAGGTGGACCTAGCTAATATGAAAGAAAATCTACAGACTGGTAAAAAGAATTGCATTTACATAAGATGGACGCATAGAAAAACTCATAAAACATTGGACCTGTTTGGCATTATTGATGTTTTTGTGTTTTTGTTTCCCTCTAAGAAAGTTCAAAAAGCATGGTGATTGGCATTGGGACCACATTTGCTTGAAGCTTGTGTCATTCTTTATTTATATTTTCAAATTTTCTGAAAGTGGTAAATTTTTGCTGCCAAAAGCTTTAAAAGTTTTACAAATGATTTGAAAAAACAATGGGTTCCATAGTATATATTTGTTATGCTTGCTTGTGTCATTCCTTATTTATATTTTCAATTTTTTTGAAAGCAATAAATCTTTGCTGCCAAGAGCTTTAAAGGTTTTATAGATTATTCGGAAAACAAGTGGATTCCATATTACTCTATCTTTTTACTTTATCTCAATTTCTTCTTAAAATTTTGAAAACAAAAGCAATAAATTAGTTGGCATGAAGATAATTTGCAATGTGCATTGCTATAGATGACAGGACAGTATCAACTAGTGTGAACGGTAAAATCTTTGAAGGTTGGTACCAAGTACCCTTACATCAGTTTCAGCCAGAGATTTGCTGTCCCAAGTTGTTACAAAAAGGAAAAAAGGACCTTCATAAGTTTGTGTTATAACAACGGTAGGGATGTTTTTTTGGATCACCAGTTAAGTTATCCACCGAGTATACTCCAGAATTATGTTGTTCTTTGACATGCCCATGAAAAGAGAAAAATGAGAAAGAAAAAAGAAAAGAACTGAGAACAGAAAATTAAAAAAAAGCATGTTATTCAAACACTACTTGCACTGCAACCAATTGATTAAGCTGAGTTGCATAGAGCTAGATTATAGCAACACTGGACCCATTCAAACCACCCCTTTTTGTATTACATTAAGGGCTGGTCATGGGGTACTGGTTCTTTCCACGTCACTCACAAACAGAGAGGGCCCCACACAAGTTTTTTAGATGTTTACAGTGTCAGCTGCTACAATTACCTTACAATTGCTTATCTCATGGTGGAGTGTAGTTTAGGAGTAAACATGTGATCTGCACTCACAGCAAAACAAAGACTAAATATGCCAGTTAGTAAATAGATGTGTTGGCTTCCCATATAAAAGGAACTGGAACATAAATATAATCTCCATGAGACCAGAAAAAAAGAAAACAAAAATCTAACATTTTTCTAGAATTAGCAGAAGCATAACTTGCAACATTAACATAAACCTAAATGAAATAAAAGGATAAAAAGATCACTCCAATTTTCTAGCATGAGCCCATACCAGATTTTGCTAATGGCACGAAAATTGGAGAGTACCTATGATGTTTAATTACCATAAATAGAACAAAGGTGTTTGCAACCAGGAACAGTAAGCTTGCCAACCACAATTGTATGAAGACGTTCAACCCCTTGAACTCCAGCAGGTAACCCCATATTAACCAATGAAGCTGAGACCCCATCCAAACAGAAATACAGATCAAACCTTTCCATTTCAGTCTCATGTTGCTCCATGGAAGAATCAAAGGCAAGAGGCAGAAAAACCACACAAAGTACTGTGCAGTCATAACCTGTCAAGTAACAGAACAGCAGTCAACACAAATGGGAAATCACACTAGACCTGACAAGGGATCGGAGATTAATCTAGCAAATAGCCATGAGTTTTCATCAAGCAAGGTAGCACATGAGAGTAATAAGAACTGGTTAGAAACTCATTAGCAATTCCTATGCTAATCAGTTTAGACTAGGGCCGATAGCATTTTCTATGGCTTCATGATTTAGGCTTCCTTAATTGTAAAATCAAAGGGATCAAAAATACTAACCTTGTTGAAAGCAACAAATGCAACTGTCTGCACGAAAAGGCAAAATGGAAGGTCTCCTGCGAAGCACAAGATCAATGCAAACTGCACCATCAGTTGAGGAAGAAAAGAAATGAGCTTCTCTAGTGCCGAGAATCCCTGCTGGTGATGAAGATAGATGTGATAGAAATATATCGAGAAGTTGTGCCTTGGATCACTACGTGTGAGATGATACAGCAGTGCTTCATTTAAAAAGTCCCATCCATAGAGATGGAAGAATATAGCAGTCCAGAGGAAGAACATGCATCCGGACAGAAAACCAAACAGTACTGTGTCCCTTGTTATAATGCCTCTAAGGAAAACCCATGGAGCAGTCCAAGATACAGATGGTTTTGCAGCTCTAGTATCAGAACTTTGACCAGATGTGGTTTGACCAGAACTCCACTGCCAAAGGTAAGGCTTCCCAGCAGGACTTATATTTTGTTGACTGAGAACAAGGACTAAAGGAAGGGAATATATGATAGGGTAGATCCTAAAATGGACGACAAGCCCGTACCAGAATGCTGCCTGAACCACCTTACCTGTAAATGAGAGCAGCAAGTATCAACAAAGATGCTTATGATAAATTGCAAAAGTTTTAGTTTGAATGATGGTAAACTGCTTATCACTACCTTAGTTTGGAAACCAATTTTTATATTCATTATAAAGGAATTACAGATTTAGGCTCGCCAAATCTTTAAAGTTATATCCCAACCAATTTTTTACTTAAAAGTTAAAACTAATCACATTAATACAGAGGCAGAACTTACACCATTCATAAGACAAAGGATTATCCACAGAATAATCACACAAACAACGGGCTCACAGTTTCCTCTGGTGCCAATGGTGAAAGTGAATGGATTGAAGAGCCAAGCAGCCACGGACCAAAGACGCAGATTCTCAGGCACGCCGCGTAGCTTCAGAATAGTATCTATAAATAAACCCACAGCAAATCTGGAAAACAGAAAACGATTCATTTCAGGTAGTTTACTGTCAAATGTCACAGATAACAGTAACCAAGTGACTTTAATTACTCAAAATATTCTACCTATTCTAACTGTATTTTCACGTGGCCACATATTTAAAAAAAAGGTAAATGAAAATAAAGTTCTCTTGGAATTTTCGGACCATTCAAGGTCATAGTAGTTTACCAATCATAAGGCAAAAGCAGTAGCTTTCTGTATATCATTTTTAAATAAACACATTTTCCAATCATGAGTCTGCCACCTCTATAACTAAAACCATAACCATCAAGCAATGACCCGACTAGTGGTGTTCACTTTATGAATCCTATTCACCAATGGTTTTAGTTAAGAGCAACCTCTCATGCTACTTTGAACTTTTTAAGTGCTAAGCACTAACCATTCCTGTTACCTTATACTTCTCTCCCTCCTTTCGGGCACATTATTGGCTTTAGAATAACCTCCACCAAAAGACCCACAAGTGAACCTGCCAGACAAAAGCTCCATCTAGCCCAATAAAACATAAGTGTTTCTTAACTATACAGAAAGCATTGCTGATAACTATTCTTACATATAAACCTGAATTGACATCAGATTTAATACCCATAGAGTAAACATGATAAGATACCTGCACTGCCAATAGAATTAATGCACTAAATGATTCAACCTCTCTCTCTCTCTCTCTCTCTCTCTCTCTCTCCTCTCTCCTCTCTCTCCCCCTCCCTCCCTCGCCTCTTCCCCCCTCTGGATGGTGAAGTCATCTAATCCAAGAAAATCCAAGTGTTTTTTCTAACGAAACAGAAGCATTGTTGAAGAAACCATTCTACTCATAAACCAAATTGACATCAGACTACAATACCCATAGAGTGCACATGCAAGATACTTGAAAATGCACTATATAAAATTAACCCCTACACCGATTCTCTCTCTCTCTCTCACACACACACACACACACAGACACACATCCTTCCAATGAAGTGCCAACATGAAGCTATCAGATACCAAGGCTTCAAATTGCCACCCAGATAAGGCCCCAAAGCGAGAGATGCATCACCTATACCAGCAAAACACAACATCCAAAGCTAACAATAGAAATTCTTCTCAATTTTATATGAGTTTTATTATATATCACAACAAAAAATAGAAATTTACCTTAAAAGTAATAAGCTTAAAAAAAAGTTAATGAGCAATGTATATGCATTTCTTAGTTCTGCACAAGCATTTGTTTAAGTCATAACCTAGTGTCGTTCCACCTCGACAACCTAATTATTGCTTGCTGAGCTCCATACCCCCCAAATTCAATTCACCATTATCAACATTAGATCTTAGTTGAATGTGAAAAGCATACATCAGAGTTGTTACTTAAAGAAATCAACTTTCACAATGGCAGCACTGTCTCACGCTCTTCTAGATCCCTAAAAAATAAATATGAGTTCATAATAAATTTTCTTAATAAATCAAACTCGAAAGTAGAGAGGATCAAAAGGGCAGCAAGAATAAGAACGAAGAAGAAGAACCGAGAAAGATAGCAACTTTTCTTCCATGCCTGCAGCCGAGAAGAGGAGCTTCCCCCAGGATCTATGGAAGGTGGAATTGGGGACGAGCAAGAAGGCCAGGAGAGGGGAGTAGCGGTACGTAGAGCGCTCGAACGGCGACCTCCCGGCGGCGACCATTGCGGCGGGCGTCGGAGAAGACGAGGTAGTCGATGTCGGTGTAGCGACCTCCATGTGGGCGTCCTGCCATTCCCCGTAGACCACGAGGAGGAGCCTCAGCACGGCGGAGAAAAGCATCATCCGGCGGAGATCGATCGATCCCATTCTGGAGAGGAACCCTAGCTCTCGATCCAAAGCTCGCCCCTATTTTTCCCTTTCTTTTTTTTATTTGGCTAATATAAAGCCCGAGCTCGTCTTCTCCTTGGTATTGCTGACTAGGATGTAAACGGGTGCGCGATTGACTCCGTCCGTATTCTTCCGACCAATCAGGATGTGAGATGCTAATGATTTGACTTTTTTTTAGGGCCGGAAATGGGGCCGGGCCGGGCCGGGCCGAGACATCTCGGGCTGGGCCCAAAGTATTTGAGGGCTCTTTCTAGGCAGCCCTAGGCGTGGTCAGGAGCCGGAGCTAAACTAGCCAGCCGAAGTGAATGATGTAGTTGTTTAGGCCCTTTCTCGACGTATTTGGATGATAGATATTATGCATACTAAAATGCGACACATGCCATATATATATTATTGTATTTTTAATTTCAATATACAATTTTGTATAAATAAATACTGAAAGAAGGATTCAATTTTTTTAATAAAAAATTACAATAAATAAATGCTACAAGAAAAAATTGAATTTTTAATCTCATGGTTAAAAGTAGGATAGAGAAGGATAGCAACACGTGCACTAGAAAGGTGCAATGCGGAAATCCTAGTTACACCTCACACACCAATCAAGTAGGAGCTCAGATTATATAGTAGTATAGATGTTCGGCTAGAAGTCGCCTTTTGACTGGCTAATAAGTTAATCTATTTAACTTGTTTAAGATCTTCTTAACGTACTTGAAACCCATCTAATCAGTTTAAAATCCATTTAACTTATTTAACTTAATTCAACCTGTTTATTAAATATGTTATATGCATCGAGTCGAGTTACTTGTTTAATAAAATGGTCGGGTCTAAGTTTGAATTTTTGACCTATTTAATAAACATATTGAGTTTTAAGGATAAATTTTTGATCTGACCCACATCCAACCTAATCTGTGTTCAACCAATACAACCTAATTAGCATTATCTGCATTCGATTTGTCCTAATCTAACCCAATTGCCACTCTATAGCATCAGGAAGGGGAGGGGGGGGTAACAAGGGAGAAGGATGGACAAGTCAATCCACCTATCCACCTTCATCTTTGATTACATTGGGGCTACGAAAATAAAAATACGACAATTGCATACTTCTATTTTACATGAATAAAATGAATCAGGCCGGGCCTATTTAATTGGTATTGAGCCTGAGCCCAATCTTAATTCCATTTTGATGCCACTAAGCCCAAACATGGCCTGTTGGGCCAAGTGCTGGCCATTTTTGTACAAATTCGAGCCTCATTGATTGGGCCGGATGGGCTGAATTTGCTAAAAGCCTACCCTTGGCGTTTATTGGCTCCTACTTAAGTGGTGGAAGACAACAAGAATTGGCGAACCTACACACCTTCCCAGGGTAGTCTTCATGGAATAATCATACTCTAAGTTTAGAGGTAAAGCTAATACAACCCACATCTCTAGATGCAGTCAAAAAACACAACCCTAGTAACAGAAAGTGAGCTTTTTTTTTTTTTTTGGTTTGGTACGTAAAGCTTTATCCATCTTTCCAATTGCACAGCTCCGAACTGAACGCCATGACTTGTCGATATGTCCAACCAATCATCACTTCATATTTGTTAGATTGAAATATTTTAATAAAACATTAGGTGTGTCTAAATCTCATATTACCCGAGTTAGGATGGATCGGAGTAGATAAAGCTTTAAAAAAATATTTTTTCTATATAAATCAAACAAGTAATATATATATATATATATATATATATATATATATATATATATATCAAAGTTTAGGGCAAGTACTCGCATTATCTGTATCCAGTTTGAATCTGCTATGAGTTTTGGGATGAAGACCGGTCTAAACGAATCGGAGGCAAATTATTCAAGAACTATGACAGCCTTTTATATGCGACAACCAAAATAAAATATACGAATAGTTATGATTTCTTTAAATACTGGCAAAAGAAGAAGTTCAAAATTGTGACTTTTATTTTATTTTATTTTTTCCCGTGAGTCAGGATGGAGTACGTAGACATTAATTGGTCCATGATATCATTTACTAATCACCGACTTGCAGATAGCTACCGGTGAACTAAGCAGCGACAGGACGGGCTTCTATTAATACATGCAGTCCCGTAAATGAGCCTGTAAATATTAGAGACTACGTACTGCCCGGCGAACACCGTACTGTGGCTGCGGAGAGCCCTATGAACGTAACTGAACTATAAATATATGTAATAATTTTGTTCCGTAGACCAAGGCTTGTATCTTAAGACCTACGTGGACAGATGGTTAGAAAAGTCCCTGTCTTCTTTCGTACGTCGACATCCATCTCAATTGCAGTGCAAGTAGATAACGAAGTGATGAATCTTATCCTCATCTTTGACTCATGCAACTCGATAGATACGTTGCCATGATGAAGGTATGGAATTTCTCCCGGAACAAGCACAAAAGCTGTGGCTTTGTGGACAGGAGGAGGTCTATCCTTCCAAGAAAGAATCTCACTTCATAGCTCTTGCTTTCCAAAACAGACACAAGGAAAAGATGCCTTGCTCGAGCACCCAGTTGAGATAGGGTATTCTTATACTCCAATTGATTGGCCATTAGTCGCATAGTATTTGTTTTGTGCTTTAAGGCCTATCAATGGCATTGCCGATAGTGTTGTATCGAAGTGCTCGGATGTGGAAGGGATCCGAAATTAGTTTGGTCCGACTTAAGCCGAAGTTACGTGGATATATTACACTTGAATCGAAATGATCACATGTTCTGAACCAACCTGGAACAATCCAAAACAAGTGCAATAATTATTTTCACAACCCCCTTTGAATGTAATTAAGAAATTACTTTTATTTTTCATAGTATGTTAGTCCGATATCCATGTTATTCATCAGCACTGTACATGGTTATCGATCAAACTTTATCTAGAATAATGTCTCCATACTGCTTACTATTCCTTTTACATTAGAATGTTTATGATATAATTAAATAATCAACTTATATGTTTATTATAACTCATATTTGGATAGTTCTTGTGTTGAGTCAAAAAGTCTGATTGATTGATAAATTCATATTATAGCCAAATTGATCCACACTGAAGGGAATTTGGTTAGGTTTGAGCTTAATTTTTTCACTTGATTCAATTATATATGAATTGCATCTGAGTTTTGCCGATTCTGATCCGACTTGCTTGCAATCCTATAAAGCTAACAAATGAGGCAAACTTGGCCATGAGAATTAATACTTCTGGACAATTAATTAAATTCATGAAGCATTTAATGAATTTAGGAGATGGAATTACTATTATGATTTTGAGTCATACAAAATGTGCATTTGAAAGTGTTCTATCGAGAAAAAAGAAAAATTATTCCGAAGTAAATGTATCTTAATATAAAATGAGTAAAATGGTTTGACTAGGAACCTTTTGAAGGAGAGGGAAGGCTACATGATTTTGAAAAAGACTTCAATCTTTTTTTAAAGGTTATATTTTCTCTCTTTAGTTGAGCAAATCAGTGAAATATCATCCACACTATGTGACTTGATCCTCATAGACTTAGCTTACATCAATGCATGCATCTTATCAAGACCATCAGCTTCTTGGTCTATGTTAGGCACTATCTCAAGATTTAGCTAAAGATCCAGGGACTTGAGTTTATCCTTTACCTTCTGTAATAGCCAATGGGACCACTAAACCAAGTTTAGATTTTGTAATGTAGGATGCATGTATCATGTTCAACTCCTATCTATTTGGTGCATGGTTGAAGAGGATATGTCTAGAGGATCCAATTGTTATTATTAAGTAGCTAGTGATTGAACCGAACCTTTCCAATCACTAAAAAGGATCCAAACTCCTATTATTAATATTTAATTTTGATTTTGGCTATAGTAAAATTGCGTGCTAACGATAAATATGATCAAATTGGCACACATGATGCACATGGATAGAGGTAAAAGGGTTGTTGACTTGATAAGAAAGACATATAAGGTGGCAAATTTGATTTTCAAGGCTTCCAATGTAAGAAATTTTTTTTAAAAGAAACTAATGGGGAAGGAAACACCAATCAATTAATTAAATGTGTTGACTCATTTTTTAGAAAAAATACACAAATGAAGTGAAATTTCAATCCATGGCTTGAAGGTGGAAAGAAGTTTATTAATTTTAGAAAAGTGAAGAAGTTTTAAGTTAGGTGAATGGTTTATTACTGAGTATCCAAATTGCTCTTCTTCCTAAAATGACCAATCCTATTCTTGCTATTCCATCTTTCTATTTCTTCCTTCTCTCTTCTTTATTCTCTCTCATGTTTGCCAATCCCTCTCTCTATCCATACATTCTAGCAAGCCATTTTCTATCTTCTTCTACATTATATCTCTTGTATCTTTGTCTACTGACCCTCCCTGTTCACTCTCCACAATGTGTCTTATGCACCAAAATTATGTGCCCATCAAGAAAATTTACTCGTTCTCTTTTTCTCTAATCCCTCTATCCCATCTCTCTCTTTCTCCTTCCATCTTCCCAAAGATACTAATCTTGTAAAATATTCATTTGTATAAAGCTTTAGATTCATTTGCTCCAAAGCTATCAGTCTTAAATACCATTATCATCAATCTCATGGATCAATTTTACCATACACATGCCATGACTAAACTTAGTGTTGATGCACATCAATTTTTACTCCTCATAATGATAAGTTAACAAATCTAGGGTGTATGTGCGACTCGTTCAGGTCATGAGTTCAAACAAATGAGACAATTTTCCAGTATCAATGACCAGTACCAATGAATAGGATAGATAGAGAAGATCTATCATATACCTATATTGTGTTTGGAAT
The DNA here is from genome assembly GCF_009389715.1 of Phoenix dactylifera. NCBI lineage: Eukaryota > Viridiplantae > Streptophyta > Magnoliopsida > Arecales > Arecaceae > Phoenix > Phoenix dactylifera. The sequence continues at coordinate 1,582,867 of NC_052400.1, forward strand.
TTATGACCTAGTTTTACTAGCTAACAATGCCAAGTTTACTAGCTAGTTTATTGTCATAAAAATACCTTCCATATGAGCCTCATATATACCCACTTTTGCACATAAAGTTTATTACTTGTTACACCAAAGCTATCAATATTGAGTACCATTACTAGATCTAAGCATCGATTTTATCAACCGGAGCCATGATGTATGTTATCTGTCAAGATTCTTTAATCCTATTTTATTATCTCAAAATGCATTTTCATTTAATTAAGTACTAAAATCAGGTCCCTAAATGTTGCTCAATCTTTAGCTTACTGTATCTATAATTATTTAAGTGCATCCTTAGATCTTGGGGTCTCGACATATTTGAATGTTCCAATCCTCCATGGTGGTTAAAAAATGTCTATGAGATTGGGCATGGTGATTACCGCTATAATGATTGAGGGGTGGTTCTACACCAGCATCTGCAAAGCAGGTCCCATGGGGCACCGGACAACAATGGCACTGGCAAATTAGCTTTGAATTTATTTTAGGGCATCATTTCCAAGATTAGACTAAACCGTGAATGGGTATGAACCATAGGTTGCACCCTCTTGCTTTTAGAGAGTGAGAGATCCCATTAGAGCTACAAGTGAATTTGACTGGGTTGAGGACAGGCACAACCCTAATGCAATCTATGTTTGAGTTAGGATCAAAAAATTCAAATCTAATCCAAATTCTTTTGGGTTGGATCAATTAAAAGTTTTGCTTAAATTTTACGAATCCATCTAATTTTTAGATCCAATTGGGTCAAAAATAATTCAAACACCAAGCATTATATCATATATAAATTTAATCTAAAGCATCCCTTCCTCCTTTTTTTTGCTCTTTTTTTTTATCATCTAATTTTTTAAATATCATTGGTCTGGTATACCATCGAGACGATGCAATAAGTGTTGTAGCGCATCAATTATCTCATCTTATTTTTGTAAATCTCATTTATTAATATTTATATATTTTTATAATTTACAAAAATAAAATAAGATAATTGTTGTGGTATAGTGCCGTATGGTGTAGGTATAGTTTCTAACAAGGATATAAAGGGTTTTTTTTTTATATATATATATATCATTCACTCGGGTCGCTTCCAAAGGAGACTAACGTTTTGTCCGATACGCAGGCGACAGGATGGTACTCCGGACACGTGGGGCGCTCACAGTACTCCCCCGCCCGACACATCACATCAAGGTCAAATCAACGGCATTAATTAAAGTCACGAATTTCCAAGCTTTGAGATGGGGCCGAAAGGAAGAACGAAATGCAGAGAAAGGGGAGGTGGGAAAAAGAAAAAAAGAAAGACTTCTCTCTCCTTTCTAGCAAAAGAGATTGATGGGACTCTTTGTCAGATGAATAAAAATTTATTTTTTTTTACTTATTTCGCTCTGGGCCCTTCCATTTTTTTATTGCAACAAGTTACTATAAAAGGTAATAAAAATCCTGGGTCTTTTCATAATTTATTATTTTCTTAAACAAATTCTATTTGGGTGAGCTGTGGATTCTCTACTCTCATTTTTTACTACTTTATTTGGTGGGAATGATACCCACCGTCCTTTTCCTTGCTCGGCAATTGCTCGGCAAAAACTCGCCTATATTATGGAATTATTATATGATGAAGATTTAAATAGTAAATACATTAGGAGAAATCAAACATTAGTTAGTTGTTAACTGGTTACTAAACTATACTATTTATGTGGCTTATTTACACATTTTTCATGCTTATTGGAGGCAAACAAGCTGTAGATTTGGTTACCAACAATGTATCTGGTAATATAGGGAAAGTGACAGACAGTGAACTCATATATTTGATTATCACATAATAGTATCTTCGGAATGGAACTCCAATTGCCTTCACCCCTCTCTTTCTCTCTCTCTCTCTCTATATATATATAGACATACATACTTGGTTACACTCCAGTAGATTTTCATTTATATCTAGTCAGATTTAGATGGAACAATGAAGATCCTACATTGATGATTCCAGCCATTGGATATAATCTATTATCTGTAAATTATTTACATATCAAAATCATATAATTTAGAAAGCTTTAGCTTATACATCAAATAATCAAAAAATTAGACTGTCTTAATAATATAAAATTATATATAATTTTTATCAACTGATACATAGGTTAGAGATTTTTAAATTATATAATTTTTAATGTACAAGCAATTTAGAGGTACTATATTATATCCAACAACTCAGATCATCGATGCAAAACTCCTATATCCCTATGTAGATGTGACCAGATCAGAGCGAAGATCTACTTATAGTCAAATCTCATCTCTCTCTCTCTCTCTCTCTCTCTCTCTCTCTCTCTCTCTCTCTATATATATATATATATATATATATATATATATATATATATATATATATATATATATATATATATATATATATATGCGCATGTGTGCATGTATGTATGTATATGTATATGAAGAGAGAATAGCTTGTTCCTCACTTAGCCACTTGAGTGTAAGAAAGATTCCATCCTAGGTCATTGGAACCACAACCCAGTGATTTCACCACCTTTATTATTAGCTTGCAACTTCATGACGCACAAATGCATATGACTTACCCTTGTTCTACTTGTATACCTATCCCATTTTAGAATTAGGCATCTAATTGAATGTTGCAGTACTTTATCCACAATTAAGAGGCCACAGAGCTTTCTAAGTTATGTGCTATGACTTCCTCTTCTTCTATCATCTATCCCAAAAGAATGTAGGTCAATTGGCTTAATATTGATGAAACACAAACTTTATGATATGATGTGTTAGAGCTTAAAGATAAGTTAGTTAGCTGAGTTTGTATACATGGGCCAACATGCTCTACGACTCCCTCATTATGTCAATAGTCATTTAGCATATCATATCACTAAGATATGTCCTGTTTAATTTGTGACAACCGAGCTGCTCCCAATGAACATGGTTTCAAGTACGCTACTTTATGCGGAAGAGCTTAAAAAATAATAGGATAGAAGGTTACATGTGAGGGATGCCAAGGAACTAGGTAATTGGGTCAAGCCAATTCAAAATTTGGACATATGCTACCTTGGCCTGGCATGAGTGATATCCCTACTAACCATTGTCCAGGGCAAGATAGCTAAGCTTTGGCCCTATATATGTGCTATGGAGTCTTGACCCCCTACACAATAGCAAATCTAGTGTTGGTGTAGATATCTCACTATAGGGTGGGTGGGCGGGTCCACTTACATGAGACAGATATTTTATATAGTGACATATAGGTACCGTCACAAAAGATTAGTATTGATTTTATGGTCGAAAAAAATAAGCAAAAGAAATGCTTGGGTATGTTTACAAAGTGCTAATTGTATTAGTTGATAAAGTCATTGAGTGTCAATGCCATGTTGGTTGGGTCACTAGACTGGGCTTCCTCTTATCATATATATTTTTTTAAAGAAAAAATTTCAATCTAGGCAAGTAAGATAACTATTGGCGAGGATCCAAATTTATGGGAGAGTCTTGCTGGTATGTTTAAGTTCAAATACTCTCGGGGCTGAGATTGGATTGGAGAGTACTACCCTGTGAATTACAAGCATCCATGTATGACACGATGACTGTGCTTGAGCGGACTCTATGTAGCACACAAATAGCATACACATAGATTTCCATGATTGGCGAACCAGACACAATCCTACCCTCGTGGGGTAGATTTTGCCTAACTAGTTTAGAGTTGTCGGTTGGTATGGATCTTCATTCTAAAATCAACAAAGGATACGAGGTGGGTATGGATAATTGCAATGCCTCCTTTGAACCCAACATGATTATGTAAAAGCCTTCACCAATCTAACCCTCCGCACCCTTCACTTTTGATCCGGATGATTTGATTCTCTAGTCGCCTACTCACCTTGGCTGCTCATCCCCTCCCTTTTCAAACCCTAGCTGCACCCACTCTCCTTCCCAAGATCTCATGATTCGATGCCCTCGTTGTCCACACCCACTTTCCTTCTCTCCAAGATCTCATGCCCACTTGAGAGAATAAATAGTAGATTTTGAATGCAAATAGGTCATCCTCGTGGAATTCTTTGAGCCCTAGTCCCTTATCACCATAATTGTCGGCCTTGATATCGATACCCACAACTCTCTCGCTCAAGTAAGGTTTGATTCAATCGACAAGCATTGGATCCGTGCTGATTCTTTGCTATTAAGTTTTGGTCTTTTGGAAGTGTTGGATCCCTAATCTTGATTTTGATTTATAAGTTTCTTTCCTTAGATCTCCAATCACTAAGTTCTAACCTTTTTTCTCTAATTCAAAGGTAGACAAAAGTGATAAAAAATAATATCTAGAGAGAAAAGAGAACAAACCTACATCCTAACTACCAACTCTCTCTCTCTCTCTCTCTCTCTCTCTCTAATCAAAATCAAAACAAATCCAAAATGAAGGAGATTCGTGCATCACTCCTCAATCATCCCAAATTCCTCCCAAGTCCCCTCTATGGCTCCTCTTTACAATCCTCTCATAAAGAGCAATATTTTTTTTTGTTGTTTCTGTTATTCCTAAAAATTTGGTTTATTATGTTCTATGTATTTGACTCTTATTTTATTTAATGTTACATAAACTATTGAGATATGTTTTTATATTTTTATTTATTTATTTTATATGTATGATTTTTGTTTTGCAATTTCACCATCCGACCCATCCCAACCTGCCCCGTTTAACTCTACTCGCCCTGCACCACTTTGAGGCAAGTATGGGAATGTGGTTTCCAATTGCAAAGCGAGCATAAGTAATAGCCTACCAAACCCCTACCCACCCTGTTGCCATCTCTAGAATGGAGAGAATCTCAAATTGTCATGTTTACATGATTTTCCTAACATGTGATCAGAATCATGGATTCATAGTATTAAACTCCTAGGAAATGTGTAGTTCCACATAATTAGGTAGTAAGTGTTAATGCTTAAAGATGTCACACATTTGGCCACTAAAATCTACCTAACATACCATGTTGGAAGGTTTGTTGTTGGTTCAATGATTTGGAGTTGCCCTAATTTTGTGATAGTGGTGTCTTCGGACAATGGGTTGGTCAACTTGTCCACAATTGACATTCTAGTCGGTGGTTGACCTCTCTCCAAATTGACCTTGTTTTCTCTCCTACAAGAACTTAGGAACTTTCCAAACATCTTTTCATATCCTAGTTTGTTTAATTTGCTATGATCTATATACAGGTTTTGTTATGGGAAATGAACAAGGTGCTTATTCAGAATTGATTGCTTAATTCTGAAAGCCAACTCTGTCGAGTAATGCTAATGCTTGAATATTTATACTTCTTGAGGAAATATTTTACATTCCACATTTATCACCATCAGTATAGCTAAAGGCCGAAACTAAGGTATTAAAGGTTTAGGAGGCAAATAATGGTGTTAGTCTCACCAATTCTAGCCCAGCAAATGCATGATTCATATTACATCATTCTATCCGACTATAGTATATAAAATTTTTGTCCTCAAGTGGTTTCTTTTTTCCTAACAATAGGGGTGCAAATGGATCGGGTCAGATCGGGTCATGAGTGATTCCGACCCAACTTGGTTTCTTGTTCGGATCCTAATGTTGGACTCAGACTCAATCCAATAGAAGATCGGATCGGGCCGGGTTGGATCTATTGCTAAAATTTTTGACCCAACAGGTCATTCAGGTCGGGTTGAGTCCATGTAGAACCCGATCCCAAGCCAAAAAAATTAAGTTCGGGATGGGTCCAAATGAATATGAAAGAGTATGACGAAACAATATTTTGATTAAAATCAAGGGTAGTAATTAAATTCAGTCAAATAAGATTAAGCAACAAATAGCTTGTCAAACTAAGAACCAGATGTCAATTATGCCTAATCAATCACCCCCACTTTAATGTCTTAACAACTCACTTTCTGATAGGTGGACATTGGTGAATTTGCAGATGCATCTAGAACCTTCTATTAAATGCATCATTAAATATATGTCCTATAAAAGCATCCAATGGTCTTGAAGCATGGCACATAAACCATTGTTGCCCAAGGTGACAATCCAAGAGGGGGGGTGAATTGGGTTTTTCTAAATTTTTGGTGCTTTAAATGCTTTCTTAGTTAAGAGCGGTGAATGCTTTCATAAAATACTTGAATAAATTAAACTAGAGTAAAGATGAAAGATAAAGCAAGAATAAGCACAAGAACAAGCACAACACAAACACAATGATATATAGTGGTTCGGTGCACCCCAAGGCACCTACGTCCACTCCCCAAGCGTCCCCTTGGGAATTTTACTATAACCCCTCGGATTACAGTAGGATTGTTTTCCGGGCTCACAATCCAAAACCTTTACAATTTGGTTTTCCGGGATCACCAAAAACCTATGTTGGTTTTACGGGCTTACCAACGAACCTTCACAATTGGTTTTACGGGCTTACCAAGAACCTATGTTGGTTTTACGGGGTTACCAACAACCTACGTTGGTTTTACGGGCTTACCAACAACCTATGTTGGTTTTACGGGGTTACCAACAACCTACGTTGGTTTTACGGGCTTACCAACAACCTACGTTGGTTTTACGGGCTTACCAACAACCTACAATGTTGGTTTTACGGGCTTACCAACAAACCTTACAATAAGTAGTTTGACAAACATAAAGAAGGATTCAAACTCCTAAATGAGCATATGAAACAATATAAACTACAAAGAAGAGTTAGAAAGTATTTATCGCTTTGAAGTGGCTTTGCTCTTCTTTGTCAAGGATGCTTCACTTCTTCAAGGGAGGATGGAGCTCTTGATGCCTCTTTGAAACTGCTCAACCCCTTTCTTTTGATTCTTGAATGAAGCACTTGGATGAAGCTTGCCTTGCTAGGGTTCTCTCTTGAATGCACTTGATGTATTTTCCCCCAAGCTTGCTTCCTCTGATGAATACTCCCTCTTAAATACTTCTCCAACCTCCAAATAGTCCTTTCTGACCGTTGGATTGAAGAAACTAGCTGTTTATAGCCGTTGGGAGTCCAAAAAGCATTTCTGCACAACTAGCCGTTATGTTCAGCCCGTGTTTGGGTCGGCTCAACCTGTCCTTGGGTCGACCCAACCTTCACTTGGGTCGACTCAAACATTCCTTGGGTCGACCCTCTCAGAAAACACAGAAACTTGAAATTCAGCCTTCTGTTGCCTTGGGTCGACCCAACCTTTCTTTGGGTCGACTCAAACCTTGGGTCAGCTCAACATTTTTCTTGGGTCGACCCAAGGTCAGCTTCAGAAAATTCAGAGCCTTGAATTTCAGCCTTTCTTCACTTGGGTCGACTCAACCTTTCTTTGGGTCGACTCAAGCTTGGGTCGACTCAACTTCATCTTGGGTCGACCCTCTCAGTAAATCCAGAGAACCATTTTTCCTTCATGTTTTGAGGTTCTTGAAGTTTGGGTCGACTCATGCTTACCTTGGGTCGACCCAACCAACTGTTCATCTGTGCCATTTTTGCAGGAGTGTGCCAAATGATTTCTTGATGTGCCGGGGTCGACTCAAACAATCTTTGGGTCGACTCAATCCACACTTTGCTGCATTCTCAAGGTTAGATCCATTCAAATGAACAAGAACATATATATATTTTCAATTTAAACAAATATACTGAGAGTAATGAACTTATAAATGAAGTATCAATTTAACTTATAACATGCTCTAGATAATTGCTTGTTAATCATCAAAATAACACTATCATCCTCAATCTCCCCCTTTTTGATGATTACAAAATAAAGAGTATAAGCCTATTGATACTTGTCTTTAAAATCAGTTTATAAAAGGGATTAAGTTGCTGAATTTCAGCTTTTCATATATCCTTGTGAAATCTCCCCCTATATCATTCAAATGTTGCCAATTTGACTTTTTGAATTGCTCCTCCTTTCATTTATAATTCATTAGCAATGAAACTTCAAAAATTTGGGATAAAATATGAGTTTCAGCTTATGTATCGGGGTGCTAGAGGTGCGTGCCAAATTCTGAATTTTTATTTGCCAAATTCTGAATTGTGATAGAAATTTTTGATTTGATGATTTTCATTGTTACAAATTGCTCCCCCTTAAATGTATAAGCTTTCTTATATGATTTCCAATTTGTTTGCCCATTTATTCCTCTTTTCTTAACATACTCTAAACACTATTTTTACTTCTCCCCTTTTTGTTATACATATCTTTACTTCTCCCAAAATTAATACTCTTTCTTTACTTCTCAAATGAAGTGCTCTTTCTTTTCTTAAATTGAATACTCTATCTTTTCTTCTCCCCCTTTATATACTCTTTTCTTCTCCCCCTTTATATACTCTTTCCTTCTCTTCTCCCCCTTTTTGTTATCATCAAAAACATATATATGGGAAAGGATGCAATAAGGAACAAACTTCAGACTTCATTGATCAAAATAGGAACATTTTCATACATTAATGCCCAAAATAAAGATAAGTACAATGTTCCTCAATCAAGATTTAAAGATATAAGGGAAAAAACAAGATACATATGAGAACTAGATATCTAGCCTAGGCTCTAAACATAGATCGTGAGACTCTCTCGGATTGCTTGGCTACGGCTCTCTCGGGTCCCATTTCTCCAAGATATTGAAGTAATCTACTGTTTGGAGATGATTGGAGAAGATTGAGAGTGGGAAATAGGGTTTTCGGAAGAGGACAAAGGGTAAACAGTGCCCTAGATAGCTCACGGGTCCCCCTTTTAACAGTGGGGTCCCGACGTTGGGTCGACTCAAGAAATTTCTTGGGTCGACTCAACGTTGGGTCGACCCTATTCTGGGTTGGGTTGACCCAAGTGCAGAATTTTTCTTTTCTCTTCCGTTTTGCTTCTAAAATGTTTTCCTTGCTTCCAATCCTTATAAACTCTTTATGGAACAATGATACATGAGTAAGGAATCTATAGATTACAAGTTTGACTCATGTTTCATAGGTTTTTAGAAATGAGAGGAATGTATCATGAGATTGCTTGCTTCCTTTTATATCTCTTCAATAAGACGGATCACATATGCCTAATTTCCTCCTTAGCGTGCAGAATCTATCTTCACTCAAGGGTTTTGTGAATATGTCGGCTAATTGTTTTTCAGTGCATATATGTTCATATGTTTCCATTTTGCACATGATCCCTAATAAAATGATATCTTATTTCTATGTGGTTGGCTTTAGGAATGAGATATTTAGAATGTAAGCCAGAAGTGATCTCTAAATGTAGATTCCAAAGATAGTTTTGAAGTCAAGTGTAGATGGAATCTTTTTCAAGTTATTTCAAGGAGTATCAAGAATAATATTCAAAGAAAGCACGAATGAAAATCCAATACCTTTTTTTTTTTTTTAAATATGTTAAGTATATAGCAAAATGAGAGCAATCTAATTAATTTTCAGAGTATAATATAAGAGCAGATAAAGATCAAAACTTATATACTCGAAAAACATAAGATTATGTTGAATCGTTAAGTCTTAATGACTTCAAGGTTCTTTCATGACATAAAAGTATTGGGGCATAGATACCAAAACATGAATTTATGCAATGTAGGATACATAGAATTTAGGACTTTGAAAGTCCTTTTAAAGCTCTCTCAAAGACTTTCTTTTACTCCTTTAAAGATCATAGCATCAAAATCAATTAAAATGAATTGGCTCATGAGTGAAACACTAAAGTGCAAGCCAATAAGAGCTCATTAGTAGATTCCCAAGTAAATTTCCAATACTAAGACAAATGGAATCCTTTTCACTTAGTTTTCAAAACAAGTGATTTACCAATTGAGTACACATGAAAATCCAACTTTCAAAAGATATTCTATGAAGCACAAAGTCTAATACCAAAATATGCTTAAATTGATATCAGTTTGAAACCAATTTGACTTTCAAAGTATGCTAAAAGTCCTTTGCCAAATTTACATAGAGTAATCTTTAATGATTTAGCTTTAAGTCATGTCTCTTTCTTGTATGCAAGGCTCTTGATATCAATTCATGCTTTGTAAGTAAAACAGTTAAAAACAAGGATGATCAGAATCAAATATAAAACATTCAAGGCGTATATTTATAAATTTCAATTTCTTATTCATAGTTTCTCAGCGATGTATACATGAAGCACAATAAATCTTTTTTTTTGTATCAAAATAAAATCATATGTTTAGAACCATTAGTTCGCAATCAAGATTATTGAAAGACACATCATTCAGACCAATATTAGTACACTTTGAAGATAAGAAATGATATGTTTCAGATGCGTATCGAGGCAAGCAATCAAGGCATCAGAATTATTCTATTTTTCTTAAGTTGTAGTTTTATCTAGAAATTCATATTGAGTTTAAGCTTTTATACAAAATCAAATTCTGAATTTCATAAAGATTCTCAAGGAGGCTTTCAAAGTTGTAATTTGAGATATGTATCTTCTCATTGTAGCTCATCTTAAATCATTACGATTGAAAACACATATTTCAAACATATAAGAGCATATTCAGAATATTTGTATTTATGTTGGGTTTTGGTATGAATTTGAACATTATATACCAAAGTTAGGCAAGTTGAAGGATAAAACAAAATCAATTCATTTTGCCTAAATAGAGATATCCTTCTCTTCTCCTTTTTTTTTTTTTTACAATTTTATTTAGCTTTCAGATTTTAACAATGATTGTGAATGACAAATCTGAAATTTCTTTTCAATAAAACTTAAACAAAAGATGTTATGTAGCAATTGAAACATTCAATCAAATTGTCCAGGTATGAAGCATTACAAAACATTGAGAACCCATAAATCAAGACATCATACCATATGCAAAATATATCATGTGTTAAGTCATGCATTAAAATATTAAGAACAAGAATATGTCAAGGATCAAAATCAGTTCTTTTCAAATAAACTCTCCCTATTTAAATATAATTTCGCACTGATATATTTCTTAAAGTATGTTTTCAAGTGATTAACCATTTTGACTTGATTCTTCTTATATACTTTTCATTTACTTTGTCTTTCATTTTTACTTTCTTATGCTCTATACTCTATTTGCTCCCTATCCGATGGAGTTGGGAAGGGGCACGAGGTACTACCACTAGCCTCCCTCTTGTGCCGTCCCTAATATGCCCTACACCGAATAGTTGGGTCAAATAGTGCCGGGTACTACCACTAGCCTCCCCATTGGCACCATCCCTATGATGAGCAATATAGAAGGGTTAAAATGTTTACTTCGAATTCTCCCTGTTTTAGTGTAATTAATTATGGATTTTATCCCTTCCAAATGTCCCGAATATATTATGCTTGTTTTACTTTTCCTTAAGATTTGAGTATTTGCCTTTGCTTAGATTCTACACCTATTGAATAATATTCACTTTCTTTTCTTTATCTCTCTCTTTTTGTTATTCTCAAGTAATTTACATGAAAGAGTAGAATGAAGAATTAATCTTGTGTATCATACAAACAACAATTTCATTATGTTCATGGATTCATAATTTTACACAAGTTATTTTAGATCAAAATTTTAAGCATAAACTTGTGTATTTCATGGTTATGACATATGCAAGGATATATTCTAGTTTGGGCAAACCATGAAACAATCTCTAAAAGTATAAGTCAATCAATTATAGACATGATATCAAAAATTAATAATTAAAGACCTCAATCATGCCATAATAAGATTTAAGTTATTGACTTTGCTCAATTAATTTATGAGAGAAGTATCTAGAATTACCATTTCATTCTGCATTCTTCAGTCAAATACCTACTAGATTTCTTATGTATGAACTTTTGGCTGAAGAAGGTCCTCTTTCTTGTTTGCATGTGAATGTTTATTGTACCTTATATGGAGATATCCTTCAAGTTGAGATCTCTCATTTTTCTTGCTCAAGGATCCTGCATCATTAACAAACTCCTTTTCTTTCTTGAAGGAGAGTCATTAGTTTCTTCAAGATACAAAACATTCATCCAACATATTCTTTGTTTTAAACTAGATGACTCAATATAAGATATGACAATAGTTGCTTGTTGAGTCACTTTACTCAAGGGATTGCCTAAATATAAGCAAGCACATATCCCTTGAACTAAAGAGATAGTTTCATTAACCAAGATAGTTCAATGACAAGCATGTGAGCAATGGAAAAATTTATCAAGGTCAAGTCAATTTTTATTTTCAGAATCAATTTAGCTTAGATTCTATTTGCTTAAGATAATTATCAATAAGACATATTAGCTAAGTTTTAATCAATTTTATCTTAATCAGTTGTTTCTATCAAAAATTCAGATTATTACATAGAATCAAAGTGATAAACTATATTCTCAATAAAAGATCTGGTTTTAATAAGAATAATATAAATTGATCTTTCTACAACTAGTATCTTTTCATTGAATATTCTATATGCATTGCTTAAAGAGTAATATCCAAAGAAATACTTGTTTTATCAGATTTGGCATATATTTCATTCTTGAGAACATGATATGTATAACTGAAAAACATGAAGGTATGCAACATTTGATTTTCTGTTTTTCATGAGTTCCCATGGGATTTTCTTTAAAAATAGATTTAATAGAAACCTTATAATATGACAAGCTGTGATGATAGTATTAATCAACTGCTATCACAAAGCATTGTCCTTACACAGCAAAGGTTCTATTTTTTTTTTTTAATATATTTTTATAACCCCTATATGCAACAGTGTTCTTGGTGCAAGCACAATTGTATTCAATACCATTTTATCAACAAATTGGTTTTCAAAGCTGTGCCATGAATTTTCACAGTTTGCAAACCTTTTTCATTTGAAACCTTTTGTAAGTTTGTGCCAAAGCAGAAAATATTTCAATTTAAGTGCCAAGAATAAAACCAACATTAGCTTTGAGAAATCATCCATAATTACAAAATTAGAGAGCTTATCTCCTAGGTTCACAATCCTAGAGATCCAAATAAGTTCTTATGGAGAATTTCCAACGGCTAAAAGGTGGAAACAATATTTTCAGATTTAGAAATGATTCTAGTTTGTTTTTCTAGATGTCATACATAGCAAACTTTGACCTTGCAAAAAATAATCTAAGTGAACCAATGACAAGGTCTTTTGAGATTAAGTCCATACTAGTATGAGTTAATTTTATATGCCAAAACTAGACTCTTTAATATTGGTATTCTTAATGCATATATAAAAAAAAATACCAAGTAGACATTCTTATGTTTATGATCAATAGAAGATAATGCCATGGATAAGAACTCTCAATCAAGCATATAGAGAAATTAAAGAGTTATTCTAAGAGTATTGATTAAGCAAATTATCCATCAATAACTGAAGCATAATATAGGAAGATGAAATGATTTGTATATATATTTTCTTTTCATACCAAAAGTGTCTCTTATATCACAAAAATAATTAATACCTCCAATTTATGTTTTAATTAGATACTAAGGCAAAAAGAATGATGAGATGCAAGGATCACTAATTTCATTATTCTTTTCATTTCGATTATATTTATTATTCTTATAAGTATAGTTTGAGTTTCATTCTTTAACATATGTCTTGAGCACCCAATTTCTAAATTAGCATCTTTTGTTGGAATCTTGGGTAACTAGACATGCTTGCAGAAAAATAATCATATTTTCAACTTAGGAACCCAAGCTCTTTTGGGTCCTTGTAGGTTAGCTATAATTGTTCCTTTTGGAACCCATATTTTCTTAATAGCTATTTTGTCCATGAATTTACAGATTTTAGGATTACAAGGGATGTATTTCTGTATCCTCTTGTTGAATTTAACACACTTAGTTCGAACATGAGTAGTAGGAAAACTTCTAGTTTTCTGTTTCTCCCATTTTGGTTTATCAAATTTGTAATGTATAGATTTAGGAACAACAGAAGAGATTTTAATTAGCTTTAGTTTATAAGAATCTGTTTTAGAATAATTAAAAACTGTTTTAACAATCATATTCTTAAAAGATTTTTGAGTGTACCAAGGTTGATATCCTAATGTAACTTTATCAAATTCAGCTCTTTGATTATTTATCATTAGGTTCAGTTTTTCAGAGCTGAGCGTAAATCTTTCAACAATAGGTTTTAATCTGTCAACTTCTTTAGTTAATCTTTTGTTATCTTCTGAAAGTAATTCATTGTCTTTCTTAAGTTTATCATGACTTTCAGTGAGAAGTTGATCTCTCTGATTTAGTTCTTGATTTTCTTTAATTAAGATTTCAGTTTTACTGGTTAGTTTCAGTTTTTCATCTATTAGAATTTGATTTTCAATCTTCAAGTTTTTGTTCTTACAAATAAGTTTCTTATATTCTAAATACAAATCAGAAAAGGCATCATGGAGTTCATCAAATGTAAAATTGCTTTCAGTTTCAGTATGTACCTCTTGTGCCACCAAGCATGGATTTTCAATATGATACTGCTCTCCTTCTACACATGATGTTTCAGATTTGTTAGTGCATTCATATTTGTCTTCAAGCATATCCCATATTTCTTTAGCAGTCATGCAAGAAGATATGCAATTAAACTCATTCCTATCTAACGCACAATATAATAGATTCATGGCTTTTGAATTTTGTTGAACCATTTTCTCATTATGTCTAGTGCTTGTGTGTGTTCCATTGACTATAATGCTCCATAAATTATAATCAACTGATTGTATAAAAATGCGCATGCGTATTTTCCAATGTGTATAGTTTATGCCATTAAATAGTGGAGGTCTATCAATTAATTGTCCCTCATTCATAGAACATCCCACTTGGGTTGTCATGATCTTTAACTCTTGATTGTGAGATCAATGAGTACTATTAGAGCACCTTGCTCTGATACCACTTGTTGCCCAAGGTGACAATCCAAGAGGGGGGGTGAATTGGGTTTTTCTAAATTTTTGGTGCTTTAAATGCTTTCTTAGTTAAGAGCGGTGAATGCTTTCATAAAATACTTGAATAAATTAAACTAGAGTAAAGATGAAAGATAAAGCAAGAATAAGCACAAGAACAAGCACAACACAAACACAATGATATATAGTGGTTCGGTGCACCCCAAGGCACCTACGTCCACTCCCCAAGCGTCCCCTTGGGAATTTTACTATAACCCCTCGGATTACAGTAGGATTGTTTTCCGGGCTCACAATCCAAAACCTTTACAATTTGGTTTTCCGGGATCACCAAAAACCTATGTTGGTTTTACGGGCTTACCAACGAACCTTCACAATTGGTTTTACGGGCTTACCAAGAACCTATGTTGGTTTTACGGGGTTACCAACAACCTACGTTGGTTTTACGGGCTTACCAACAACCTATGTTGGTTTTACGGGGTTACCAACAACCTACGTTGGTTTTACGGGCTTACCAACAACCTACGTTGGTTTTACGGGCTTACCAACAACCTACAATGTTGGTTTTACGGGCTTACCAACAAACCTTACAATAAGTAGTTTGACAAACATAAAGAAGGATTCAAACTCCTAAATGAGCATATGAAACAATATAAACTACAAAGAAGAGTTAGAAAGTATTTATCGCTTTGAAGTGGCTTTGCTCTTCTTTGTCAAGGATGCTTCACTTCTTCAAGGGAGGATGGAGCTCTTGATGCCTCTTTAAAACTGCTCAACCCCTTTCTTTTGATTCTTGAATGAAGCACTTGGATGAAGCTTGCCTTGCTAGGGTTCTCTCTTGAATGCACTTGATGTATTTTCCCCCAAGCTTGCTTCCTCTGATGAATACTCCCTCTTAAATACTTCTCCAACCTCCAAATAGTCCTTTCTGACCGTTGGATTGAAGAAACTAGCTGTTTATAGCCGTTGGGAGTCCAAAAAGCATTTCTGCACAACTAGCCGTTATGTTCAGCCCGTGTTTGGGTCGGCTCAACCTGTCCTTGGGTCGACCCAACCTTCACTTGGGTCGACTCAAACATTCCTTGGGTCGACCCTCTCAGAAAACACAGAAACTTGAAATTCAGCCTTCTGTTGCCTTGGGTCGACCCAACCTTTCTTTGGGTCGACTCAAACCTTGGGTCAGCTCAACATTTTTCTTGGGTCGACCCAAGGTCAGCTTCAGAAAATTCAGAGCCTTGAATTTCAGCCTTTCTTCACTTGGGTCGACTCAACCTTTCTTTGGGTCGACTCAAGCTTGGGTCGACTCAACTTCATCTTGGGTCGACCCTCTCAGTAAATCCAGAGAACCATTTTTCCTTCATGTTTTGAGGTTCTTGAAGTTTGGGTCGACTCATGCTTACCTTGGGTCGACCCAACCAACTGTTCATCTGTGCCATTTTTGCAGGAGTGTGCCAAATGATTTCTTGATGTGCCGGGGTCGACTCAAACAATCTTTGGGTCGACTCAATCCACACTTTGCTGCATTTTCAAGGTTAGATCCATTCAAATGAACAAGAACATATATATATTTTCAATTTAAACAAATATACTGAGAGTAATGAACTTATAAATGAAGTATCAATTTAACTTATAACATGCTCTAGATAATTGCTTGTTAATCATCAAAATAACACTATCATCCTCAACCATAAGTCTTACAAAGAGCCATAGATCCAAAGCCATATGAACCCAACGCTATCCATATGTGGGCATTGGCATGCCCATAGCACACCAGAGAGAGCGTAATTCAAGCCTCAACACCTTTGATAGTAGCTTTCTTGTCCAATACCATCTATACCTAAAGAGCTCACCATTTGGAAGGCTATGGAGTGGTCTCTGGTGGAAGAGGAACAAGTCCATAGGATAGAGAAGAAGTAGAGGTGTTGCAATCGGAGGTGGCTTCACGCTGTGGCTTCAAGAGGGGAGAAAGGTCGAATGAAGATCTCTGCAGATGAGGAAAATGTTGACAGGTCGCAGACAAGAGGGGTGGCACGGTGTCTAGAAGGATGCTGAACGAAAGATTTATTAGTTCTTCTTTCTCATTGTTCGACCAGTCCTTTGGCAGGAAGGGACTTAGGGGAGCAGTGAGGAGAAATAAAAGTGAATTTCTGTTGCAAGATTTACTAGGGTCTTTGGTGATACTGTTAGTAGTCTAGAATCTTCAGATGCTTATGCTTCTCGGAAGAGCACCTTGGATGTAATTCAAATGGGTCAAGTGGAGTCGAGTCGGGTCTCAATTCAATAAACTCAGATCTGACCCAAAAAATAGAACATGTCCAATTTTAATTAGAACCTGACTCGGCCCTACGGATCCTCCAAAAAGGGTCGGATAGGGTCTAAACAGATCGGGTCGTGTCGGGTCACGGGTTAACTCGACCCATTTGCAGCTTTACCAGCCATAGAAAGGTTTCTCTTTTGGGAACTAATTATTCCAAACATCAATCATCTCAGATAAAAGGAAAAATCCAGATATCAAGAAAAGGTAGCTACAATAGGTTTGTCAATTGATCCAAGTAGCTTGAGTTTGGCTTAAAATAAGCTCAAACTAGACTTGGTTTGAATGTGATTGAACTAAGTTTTCACAAGCTCAATATTAATTTTGAATGGAGTCTAGAAAAACCCAGCATAATAAGTTTCAGCTTGATGAGGCTAAAAACTAGTTAATATATTATAATATATTAGTTGGAATATAATTGATCATTTAATTTAATCCAACAAATGACTTTTGGTTCAGTTAGCATCTGATCGTTCATGAATCATGCTAATCTCAATTTAATCTTCATTCAACTTAAATTGATTCCAATTCAAACCAAAAGTTATCAAACCAATGCTCGAGTTCCGCGCAGTCTGAAACTAGAGTCAATTACGCTTGACCAGATAACAAACAAACAGACATTTGAGCTCAAAATTAAGTTCAAGTGAGCTTGATCAGACCAAGGCTGGATCAAGGTTGTCTCAATTACACCTCAAGCCACAAATATAAATATTTGGCTTATGTTTAAGTAGCTTATGGCGATACAAGTTTAAGCATTCATGAGGAAACATTTTTCTTCATTTTGTTTGTTTTCCAACGTGAGAAGTTATTTCTTTTACAACACAATATTTACAATCAAGATATCAACAACAATATAATCTCATGATAATAAGCCTCCTTTGAACTGCTATTCACCATTGTAACAGTTATAATAACAATTATATGCTCAAATCACACTGTTCATCAGATAAACAATTACTTTTCAGCAATTATAAAGATTTAAGTACTAAAATACCATAGACTTGAATGACCATGAAAAGATGAGAAGCATGACATGCCATTCATGATGAATCGAATCTTTGGCGGATTTAGCAAATCAGAGCATTTGTTTAATTATTCTTTATTGAATTTTGAATATAACATGCTGATCATAGAAGGTAGCCAATAGCAGTATTTCGCCCATTTTGTAGAAGTATTTGCTCAACCTTTTTAATTTAAAATACATCTTAGATACTTTAAATATCAAGTGTAATAAATTAAACCAATATCACAAAGATCATATGCATAAATTGCTCCTGGATTTTTTTTTTATAAAAAAAATCTGATATCTTAAGCTGAACTGCCTGAACACTCTATTACTAATTCTATACGTTTTTTTTTTGCCTATATATTTTAGTATTATCGATTGATTACTGATGAACATCATTACTTTACATTCATTTTCGTTGAAGTACCACACAAAGTTAATTACCTTGTAAAATTTAAGGTTGTCACATAATTCCTGAAAAACAGACTTCTATAAAATCATTGGGATAGATCATCTTATCTGATATATATTTGATTGGAGGTAGGATAACCTCCTCTCCTTCAAAGCCAAGGCCACTAACCTTGAGTAGATCGACTAGATGGCAATACGTGAACTAGTACCAAAAATTTTAAAGCTTATTTTGACATTTTAGTTGGGGACGTCCCGGATACGTTAGCATTCTCAGTCTAGTTGCTTCAAGCAGTGGGAAAATCATGTGGCAAAGCCTTTTATGAACGAAACCAGTCTCCCCATAGAATATCTTCTTTTTTTTTTTTTGGTAATTCTTCTGCATTGGTTAATACTTGGAAAATTTAATTAGGGATCAACGTACCAGTTGGAAGTACTAATTCGTATATTTGAAAATTCTACTTTAAGCAAAATCATTTAGACAAGGAATCTGACCATGTTCCTAATATAATAGTGAAGTTTCTTAAGCTAGGAAAAGATGTACCCTAATGTCATCATATCATAAAACGTCCAAATAAATCCCTTTCAGGACGGAGGTTGCAAATGACTTTTTACATTTCCTTCACGGTTTTCTTTATTGAAAAATATGATTAAGAATTAATAAAACTGAAGCAGAAGTCCATGGATTTGGAAGAAAAATATTTTTTTATTGAATAAATCCAAATGAGTAATATGCCATGAATAATCAGTTAGGTTATTGAATATATGATTAAACGAATGATTTGATACCAAGGGAAGGCGGCTATAAATGAAAGTTGGTGAAGTCTGGAACTGGAGTTATCTGAAGATATTTAATTTCATGAAAATGATTTGGAATACTTCGAAGCATGATGGGTCAGTCATAACTTTGGTCACTCTGGGGAAGTTAATGATTCGCTGTACAATCTCCATAACATCAACAGACCAAAAACTCTAACTTCCATGGCTTTTCCATGGCAGATAGAGGCAAGAACCTTTCATATGAATCTTGACATGGTTCATGACAGCATGCTTGCAAGTAAAATTGCGAGACGATTATTTTGGCATCCACAAGACCATCAGTCTTTTCATGCATTTATAAGCAAGCATGAATGTTGGCTTTCACGTTTCTCAACAAGAAATGAAGTGCTGTTGTCTGTCAGCAAAGGATCTAGTAGTTGTGGTCAAAAACTGACAGACTGCAGACATGAAGCATGCACATGAGTTAACCTTAACTAGGTCAGTGCGATTAAATACTAATATTATCTATAATATTACAAATTAGGTCTTAATTTTGTTTCCATATTTTCCATGCTCAAGACAGCAAGGAAAACACACACAGTTCCATAATTTGTGCTGTTAGAAGATGATAGTGGAATCCCTAGATCTTCGGATCTGGTTTCCTATAAAAAATAGAAAATGATAATGGAAAAAATATACAGATTTATATCATTGACAACAAAAACATTAATCCAATCCTTGTTTTCTATTTTTTTAGAAAAGAAGTATTAACATATATATTCAAGATAAGTGAAATATGGAATAGAAAATTGGAAGTATCATAGGAGAAAGTAGTATAGGTGATTATAAATATGGAGGACAAAACCAGAAGCTGATACGCCAATTGCTTGGGCCTAACAAAGTAAAGGAAAAAATTGATGCATACAGCCTCTCTCTCTCTCGGTCTAAATGTTTGAGGAAAATTTGTATGTTTGTATTGCCTGTAAGGAGCCTGAGGTTTAGAATCTGAAGCCTGAGAGATCAACAGTGAAGGAGTTATTTAGCTAAAGCTTTCCACTGTCATGTACTTATGGTAATAAAGAACCTTTTAGAGATATCATGAAATAAATGATACAGGTTATTAATCTCTTAAAAGGACTGTATTGGAAGAACAAATTATTATAAATGATACAGGTTATTAACCTCTTAAAAGGAGTGTATTGGAAGAATAAATTGTTTTAATTCCTTCTCTCTCTCTCTCTCTCTCTCTCTCTCTCTCTCTCTCTCTCTCTCTCTCACTCATCAGAAAGCAATCCCCAACCGCTGTCCTCAGAAAAAGGCTTTTGCTATGCTTCCCACAATGCCAAACAAGAAGAAACAGTGGCTTCCTTTGTGGTTGTGGTTGATTAGGAAAGAAGAATATAGAGGGAAATAGACATATTTCTTTCGGAAATAAATCATTGCTAGAACCCAATTCATCAAAGAGAAGGCCACAACTAACATCACCGTATTCTTTTGTATGTGTGCTGAAAAAGAGTACTACAGACCACACTATACTTCTTGCAACCACTCCTACAGCACTATCATTGGCTGTTATAACTCTATCTACCATAAAACAACATTTAAACAAAAAACAAAGAACCCAGCCAAATAAAGCACTGTGTCTAGCAACCACCCCACAGCTACGTGACATGACAATCTTCCAACCTCATACTATTCCAAATAGAAAATCCAACGAAACTATAAAACACATACACGCACAAACAGAAAGATCAATGTGCAAAGCTTACTACATCTGCACCCAAAAAGCAAGAGCAGGAGAGCCTTCAAGGCCATGCACAGAAACATACGCTTGGGAGTAACCGTAAACATGATATACATTCAATGAACCACATAAAATCGTCTGTTAAACATAGAGAACAACGGCTAGTACGCCAACCTTTTAGAGAGTCCTCCACACACAGAGATCACACAGACTGTCACAATATAACTAGAAAGAACTCTTACTGCAAACTAAATAGCTTACTAATTAAACACTGATAATGGTATCATCCCGGAGCCCGAATGAGCGTCCGCGGCTGCCATGATCACCTGGTGGTCTCCACCGGCCTCCGTGGCCGGCATCACCAGAGGAGCATGGAGGTGAAGCGGGCGCCCGCCACTCAGCGAATTCAAGTCGGGCTCCAGCCGACGGTGGGTGATGGCAGGAGCCGTCGCTGGAGCCGGCAGCTGCGAGCCATGACCCTGCTGCGAGGGAGAGGTTCGCTTTCTTTTCTTTTTCTCGTAGGCGATCCCCCTTGCCTTGGCCTGGCTGTCCCTGACCTCCCGGAGGTAGAGCCGGACAGCGCGGGCCCCGAAGGGGTTGGCCTCCGGCTGGCCGCCGTTCTCCTCGAAGGCGGCGCGGAGGCGGCCGATGAGCGCGTCGAGGCTGCCCCAGGCCTGCCGGAGGGGGCACGGGCACGGCGCCGGGGGGTGCGGGTGGCCGAAGAATGGGCATCCAACGGCGTGCACTTTGGTCTTGCCAAACTGGTCCAGGTAGCGGAAGAACTCGAGCACGTGGGCGCCGCTGCACCGGGAGAGTGCGAGCGGCGGCCGGTGGTTCCGGAGGTACTGGCCGAAGGTGTTCCAGTCCCGGCGCTTCTGGGACTCATACCGGCTCAGCCGCAACCCACCGTCAGGGGCGGATGAATTGGCCGAGCTGTCGGTCTTGGAGCTCCCTCCGGCCGACAACATACTTCAATGGTTCTCGGTTAAATCGAATACTGATTGTAGCTGCTGCTGCTGCTGATGCTGATGGTGGAGGCTTCTGCTAGGAATTCAGTAATCCATGTCTTTGGTTTTGGGGTTGGTCACTCTGATCAATGAGAACTGAGAACTGTTCAGTGCAACCTACCAAGAGAAAAAAGAATTTATTTATTTCGTTTCAATAAAACTGAGATCAGGCTAGGAGTTCCTGATCAAAGAAATTAAGGGTTTCTGCTCAGATTTGAAGAGATCAATATGTAGGAAGAAAACAAAAGGGCTTTCAGACAGAGAAGCTAAAGAAAGAAGAGAAGGTCTTGGGTTCTGGGGTATCCCAGTGGACAGACCCTAGGGTTCAGCTTACTTGCTCGGATCTAGGAGATCTACTTAAGTGCAAGCTTCCAAATAAAGGGCTGGTTTTCTCTTAGCTCAGATCATCTAGTAGCTTCCAAGGTAAAATGGTTTTCTTCTCAAGTACTCTCTGAGGGTCTAAATAAATATAAAAAAAAAAATAACGAAACCTTTTAAACACAGAAGCTAAAGAAGGAAGATCAGGAGGATCTATGGAATTTATTTATGAGTGACTACTAAAAAAAGGCTAGGCTTTCCCTAACTAAAATCTATCTTTAGTTTCCAAGCTGAGATGGTCTTCTTTGCTGAACCCTGTATATATATCTATATATGAAGGAAGAATTAAAGCAGGGCCTTTTTTATAGTACTTACTTGATATCCACACTTCCGAGCCTAGAGACAGAAGAAAAGAAGCTCAAATCATGAGATCTCCCAAGCCCTTCCAAGCTTTTCGGTGCAAATAGGAAGCCGGTAAGCTAAAAAAAAGAGACGGGCCTGTGGAGAATGGCCAAGAGCTTTCTGGGAGGGAAGAAGAAATGGGCAGTGACAATGGGGATATATGGAGATAGAGGGTTGCGAAAGGGACACGCAATAAAGAGCTGGTAGGTGCAATAGGAGAGGTGGGATGAAAAGAGGCTCAAGGCATGAGGTCTCCAGAATCCACTCAAGTTTTCTGGGCCTCAGGACGATATGGGTACAAGTCTACAGCACGAGACCAAGAAGTAATGGGTTAGAGTGAGGCACCAAGAAGAGATGGGAACTCAAAGCACAATGAGATGGACACAATACATAGAGGGAATATATGGAAGTGGAAGGAGACACAATAAATGAGAGATTACATATTTTACACTCAGTATTTATTACATCAAATGGTAGAAGGAAACTTTCAAATTTAAGTAAAAGAAATTTAGAAGAGCACGGAAGAATAACAAGTAGAGAGCAAAGAGCCAAAAGAGTTCGGAAGGGAAAGAACTGCTGTGCATAGTATTTGATTGATTGGTTAAGAGGGGAGAAAGAGAGAGAGAGAGTGTGGGTGGGAGAGAAGAAAGGAAAGGGAGGAAAAGGCAGACAAAAGGTAGGCCCCATAACGTAGACACCCACCTCGCTTGTGTGATGGCAGTCTGACGATTTGGCCTTATAACTCCACAAAACGTCGCTTCAGAGCCTTATCTGCTCTCCTTCCCCCCCTTGAAATCGCCTCATTTCCTCGGCCTTCCCCCTCCAATTCCTCGGCTTCCCCTAATGCTTCCATAATCCATTTGCTTAATCTAAAGTTTGCTGCTAACCACGCTCCTAAGTTACATCAGTTGACTGTTCTTTCCATTATTAGATACAGTTAGGACATCTCCACTAGATATAACTATAAACAATGTTTAGATTACATAATGGGCATATGTATTCATGTCATACACCAAAGTATATGTATATATTCATATGTTACGAAAACAATGACCGAGTTACATAAAAATACTAACAAATTCTTAATTCTTTTTATTGTCTATATAATTATAGTACACTAGCATTGAGCATGTGCATCAAGGAGAGCATGTTTTTGGAATAATCAAGTTTTTGTTTCTAATCGAATCGCTTTTTCTTTAGGATAGCTAATGATTTACGTTGCAATGGTTATGTTAGGTTATTCTAATAAAATACAATCATAGGCTAGATAAATTCAATCTTGGTTTTCTGCACCCAAAAAGAAACTTGGTTTTATTGAAAAAAATTATATTTCTTCTCAAGGCATACGCAACGAAACATAAAAGGTTATTATATGCACTTAAGTTAATTATATAGCCATTGTTTAGACATCTTGGGATGCATGAGTACTCTGTAACCCATGGGAATGGTTCAGTATTATATAAGGCTAAAAATGGATCTAATTTTAATGGGATATCGGTATCTTCTGGATTCGTATTCATTTGTATTTAGTTAGTATGTATCAGAATATGGACATTAATCAAATGTTTTTATTCTTATCGTTGTTTCAAACGAATAAGGGTACAAATAAGATATAAATATAAACACAGAAATAAATCAGATAGTCAAACTTTATGACCCATCATATCAAGTATATAACTATATGGTAGAAAAATTAAGTTAATAACATGGTGATGTTGTCAATTATTTTTCTTAAAAGTTTATAAAAGCTATATAAGATTAACTAGGATTAGAAACAGAACTTGATATTCAAATAGTTGTCTATTCATATCAAAATTCATTTTTCTTTACGAGGTATAGATAAAGATACGGATATTCATAGGCTATACAAGTTTATGTCCATATCTAAATAAATTTAGATAAAAATAGATTGAGATGGAGATTATCCAGTCCAATTTCACCCCTACATATATATGTAAATAAACATTACACCGACATACCATGATTTAGGGTATTCTTGGATAAATGAGCTCATAAGTTTGATGTTTCCTACTATGTCGAAATGGTTCAGCAAAGACAACAAAGAATAATAGATTTCAAAGATATTAAGTATTCAGGCCATCAATTCCCTAAATTCATGGACTTCTAATACAATAAAGTCCTTCTAGAAGTTTGATGTCTAATGTTCTCAAATACTTAGGTTGTGTTCGATCCAATTGTTGGCACCTTCTTATTTCTCAGTATGCATATTTCCTCTCCTCAATCCTTCTTGCTCTGCGAGAGATATCAATTAATTAGTGCGACATCCAATCACCAAACAAAAACTTAAAATATTTTTTCAACTTTTTTAAAAAAGCATATTAAAAAAGAAGAAAAAATTTGTGACTATATATTAACTAATCGAACCCAAAAGCTTTACTGATATAAGACAAATGATAGGCTAGCGCCATAATAACCTATAATTAGGGATCATTGAATTAATAGCTGAACTAGAGTGAACTGATGAACTCGTGACCTCCATCACACTTGAGCTCTAATAAAATGTTAACTAATCAATTAATCAAACCTAATAGTTTGAATTGGTATGAAAATGGTAAACAATGTATGCAGGCTTAAGATAAACTTACAGGTGGCATTTGGTCCTAGCACAAGAAAAATGGCAACAAGCAAAGCTATGCCAAGTGGCATAAATATGCTAAGTATACAGGTGCCATAATCTTTTTGGTTCACAAATTTTTTCAGTAAATTTTTATTTTAATAATCATCCATTTTTCAAGCAATCTGTTTAGATCTATCTGCTTTTCTGGGTAGTAATCAAATATATATAGCTCTTATATTTTGTTTACGAATTGTAAATATGTGTAATTTTTCTTAACTTCCAGGTTTCTTACCCGATTAACACATAATCCTGGATCTAATCTACTTCCAAAAAACTCTCACACCCCATCCCCTCTCTCTCATGCTATCTCTCTCTCTCTCCCTCCGCCTCATGCTCCTTCCCACGGTTTCTTTTTCTCAGCACTCTCTCTTACTAGCTCTCACCCTCTCAGACATTCTCTCGGCTTTTCCTCTCTCACATCCAAATGCAATCTCTTAACAATTAGATTAGGGAGAAGCGAAAGCATTGAAGCCTCCTAAGCAGAAAGAAAGGCGTGTTCGAGGGCGCTGGAGGCAAAGTATATATTGGTGCATTGTGCAGTCAAATAATCCTACCAAATGAAATGCCTAAGTTATTCTCAATAATATCAATGGTTGAGATTAAATATATAAAATACTTATTATTATAAAAATATGTACAAAAGTAAAACTCTAGTTTTGGAAGTTGAATGTTAAAATAAACCATCCATTTTCAAAAACAAAACTCCCCGTGGCTATAGTATATTTTATAGGGTTTTTTGTATGGATACCCTCCTAAATATTGGATTTTGCATGAATACCCTTCCAAAATTAATATTTGCATGCATATCCTCGTAAAACACTTGTTTTGCTATTCTACCTTTTTTTTTTATTTTTATTTTTGCATATGCACCCATACTATCTAATGTCGTTAAAAAATTAATGGTTTCAAATTAAAATGACTAAAATATTCTTAATGGGTAGATATGCAAATAGATCATGATCCGGAAAGAAGACAGGGATAATAGTGTAATTTTAAAATTTTATTTTATTTTTAATTAATATACATTTGATTTTTCTTAATACCGTTAGAATAACCGTTATATTAGGGGTATGTGTATAATAACAGAGTTTTACAAGGGTATGTGTATAATAACAGTGTTTTACAAGGGTATATATGTAAATATCAATTTTGGAAAGGTATTCATGTAAAATCCGATATTTAGAAGGGTATCCATGTAAAAAACCCTATTTTATATGATAACATTAACTTCTTAAGTATAAAATCAGTAGTTAAGAGCCATATGATATATTGTGTTATAGTTTTCAAGGAATAGAACACAATAGAACAAATCATGTAGTGATTCTTTTATTATAATATAATATTTTAAACATAATCGTAATGGTAATTTATAGTAACTTAGAAATTTTTTATATTAACATGGTAATATATGATTGATATTAGAGTTTACTATATATATTTTGTATAATCAATAATATTAATATCAAAAACATGTTTTAATTAATTTGAGACATTAAATATAATATCATCGCACATAAAACACTATGTAATAGAAAAATTTATTATAGCAAGAATAATCTAATTATATATTATTATTAATATATAATCGTAGTAAATTATTTAGATAATCTCACTCGAAGGAAAAGGAGGTTTGGCAATAGCTAAAACTGCTGGTGAAAGTATATAATATCATAATATTTTATTATTTGTAGTACTAAAAGTATAATAATATTTGTTAGTAGTGCTATAGACAATGAATTATATTGTAATTGTAATATTGATCAACACATTATAATATTTACATGATATAACTTATTATATAAAATTAAGTCAGGGTTAGCATCTTAAAAAGTGAAATCGGTATAAATAGTGGGCATAAAGCTATTCCAAGATGAACATGGAATAGCCTATGCCCCAAAAGCGAATATAAGATGTTTGAACTATGCATAATCTATTCAAGATTCATCTCCATTTTGCAAATTATGTTTTGTCTAGCATAACACCCTATTCCAGGTCTTATGCTTCTATAGCTTCATGGATGAATAGTACCAGTATATCTTCTACTCTGAGATTTTTTTTAATCCTGAATTATACTGATACATGCTGATCCTATAGTATTGCATTATTTTGTGAGCAACAAAAGCAATGTAGCAATTTTTTATTCCTGCACAATTGGCAGTAAATGTCATGTATAATTTTGGACTTATCTTGAGCTTGATTTTTCTCTGCAGCAATCTTTTTCATTAAGAAGCATTAGAGTTTCAAGATTTAAACATTTTCAAATTGGGTCTAGTGTTTGGGAATTGAAGCGCCAATTTTTTTTTCTTGCTATGTGCAAATCCATCCTTTAATACTTCAATTACCTTAAAAAAATGAAGTATCAACATTTAATTTAGCAAGAATATGCAAGACTATTTTTCTCATATTCGAACAATCGCAGTGATCATGCTGCTATATATTGGATAAAATAGTTAGAAATCTGCTCGGTTAGCAGGTTTTGGATTTGAAGGTCATAATGACAAAATCTAGGGGTATGATAACCCAAGTCTTGAAAATTTTTGACTGAGCTTTATTTGATCAATATATAGTATGGATTTGAATGGAACACTCGTGAAACCTAAAGTGGCAGGCATATAGGAAGAGGTCAGAGAGTGGACAACAATGACAAGACCAATGCTCCTCTGCGTGTATAAAGTTGAAAATAGAGGTGCCGACTATAGTGTTCTTGACAGGCTTTAGGCACTAAGGACATTCTTTGCATGTTGCTAAAGTTCTTGTATCATTTTTTAAAATTTAGCACTCTACCTTATTGTTTAAACTTGGTATATCTAGCCAGAAACCAGTCAAAACGAGTTAAAAATCATTAAGTTATTTCCTAGTCCATAACCCATGCCTCCACAAACCATCTTATTACTATCCACATCCTATTTATTGCTAATTATTATTTAATGTTTTGTTTACTTGTGTTTACTCATGGTTTTATTTTCCTTTGTTTGTAGTATATTGGAGGTAATTATTGTCAGAATCCGTGCGGACGTGTGTTTAGTCTCATATCGGTTATTCGTTTGATAAATTTTGGGTACTTATATAGGATCAAGGTACCCAAATAAAACCTTCCGGCTAGCTATTTTGGATGAGATCCTCGGTTGTTATAAATGGTATCAGAGCAGATCTGGCTCATAACTTGTATGGACTAGGGAACACTGCAGCATGGATCCATTGGAGTTGACCACGGGCCGATCGTGGTGTTTATGATTATACTTGAATGGATTTGAACTCTTAGTCCGACGAGAACGTTAGGGCTTGTATGGCGGAAGTATGTCGGATCCGTGCGGGCGTGTGTTTAGTCTCACATCGGTTATTTGTTGGGTAGATTTTGAGTACTTATATAGAATTAAGGAACCCAAATAATACCTTTCGACTAGCTATTTTGAGTGAGTTTCTGAGTTGTTGTAATTATGGAGAAAAATGGGTCAACATGAGGAGGAAGCTTATTATCATGTAGATGATGGAGTGATGCTTCGAGGAAGCTTAATTATAATTAGAATGAAGTTATTCTTATTATGAGACTTTTGAGATGCTTCGAGTAACCGTGTCAGACCCAACGAGCACGTACCGTCAATAAACTCGATCTTGGAAGAGGGACCGCAGTGACTACGTACTTAAAGTTGATCTTAGCCTGAGACGTGGGGTCTCGGCAGCCATTGTCTCTTTGTGGGTCGTTGGACTTCCCTTTAGATTTGCATGTCTTGTTCCCTTCAACCCATGTATTTGTTTCCATCCCAATGTATCCTTGCACGTCGGAGTCTTTATAGTGTTTGTTCTCCGATTGGAGGTTGGTAGGGGGTTTGATATCTTTCTTCCCAGTAGCCATCCTTCCAATCTTCATCGAGCCACCATGGCCCATGCATGTCAGTCCTCAGCCCTTCTGACGGAATGATGGAGTCATGCCAGTCCTCTTGACAGAGAAAACAAACGGAAGAATAACGGAGAGGGGAAGAACAGATGCCCATCTAACAGAGGAAGCATGCATGGATTCCAAAGACCTAACGTAGGAGAAACTAGCTGGAGATCAGAAACTGGTCCTCCGGCTTTGCTTCATAAGGTTATATTAACACTGCATGGAATTGTAACAACTAAAAAAAAAAAAAGCCAGCCGAAAAATATTGTTTGCGTTGCCCGGTTGACGTAGAACTAAACACACGCCTGTATGAATTCTGATAGAAATTAACTATACTGACTAATTGCCAAGATTGATTTATGTTTTTAGTTTGATCCGTAGTCACAGGCCATGCAAAAATTAGAGAACTATCTAGATACTCAAAATCTTGTTGTTGTCATCGTAGCCATCACTCAGCACTCTTTCAATTCAATCTGAAGCTCTAGTTTTACTTTGATACCGCACTACAAAAAAAAAAAAGGGTTAAATCAGAGAACCGTCCAGATACTAAAATCCTTCTTGTTGTCGTACCAAAAAGTTGAATGTACGTGTTTCAAAAGAGAGAGAGAAAAAAAAAGATGGGATTCCCATCAGGGGCCCATCAAAGCTTTACTGAGAAAATGAGAACCCAAATGATGAAGAGGTGGACACAGAGCAAGTAGGAGCTGGAAAAGAGGTCCTCTGCAACGGTTGGAAAGCCTGGAAAGCCAGTGCCCAAATCCAACACCAAATTTGAGTTAGCTCCGGCTCATCCTCTGATCTGAACACTCCATTGTTCCCGGAAATCCTGGAGGAAATTGCATCTCTTTTTTTTTTTTTTTTTTTTTTGCTAAAGCGGGCGATTCATACACAGCGGATACGAATACACCCTATAGAGTCAGAATACAAAAAATTCCGAAGTGCTCCGGGCATCTCTCTCTTCTCAGCCCATAAGGTACCTTCCGAGTGGCACGCTACATACGCTGCCACCCAGTCGGCCGCGCCATTAGCCTCACGATACACATGCATAGCCTGTAATGTAACACCCTCCTTCGCCATCATCCAAATGTCACAAAGTAAGGGATGGGCACCACCATGACTGCTCGGGCCCCTACGGATCCAGCTGATCACCGTGGCCGAGGAAATTGCATCTCTCACTAGGGTAAAAGTGGTCTTAGATGGCTATCTACCTGCAATTGCACCATCTCAACATCTCCACCTTGCTATACTTAACATTGGTGTAGAAGTTAGATTTCTGCTACCTCTGCATATTTATAATATGCATTGATCGGTCAAACATTTGGATCTTCGCTACCTCTACACCACCAATCTCGCAAATTGAATCATCGACTAACTGAACGGTGTCTTCCTTCATGACCCAGACTACAAGCTTCACAATTATCGAACGAAAGACTAAGCAAGTATAGGTAGTTAAAATAAAACAAAGCCTAGAATTTTGAATGTAATTATTGATTTAAAATCCGAAAGCTAAAGGATCTTGGTGCTACTAATAAATAACTAGAAGAGAGAACTAATTAATATACTCCACCAACTAACTTCTTTACCATTCCTCAGAATCTACTACAGTCACACAAAATTCACTATATACAAAGAGAAGCTTTATTATTTCTTTCAATGAAAGAAGGAATTTGTAAGTTATAGGTCCCTTACAAAGCTAGAGAGATCTGGCTACCTTTGAAGTCAAAGAAAACAAAAAAAAAAAAAATCGCAAGAAAACTAAATTAAGCTATATAGCTGATTTCGGTCTTCCAAAAAAAATATGGTTCCATGGGTGACATATCTCTATCAATTGCTTTGGTTCCAAGGATGACCTATCTCTATCAATTGCTTTTCCATGCCAGCTACCACACCGTCGCACGATTTCACGAGAAAAAAGGTGATCATCAGCTGCTTTGGACTAAGACACGGTTTTGGAACAAGCATTTCAACCATCAAAGCAACTGAGATACATGATAGTCTAGATCAAGAGTTATGTAAAGCATAGTCATCATCAATTTCATTAGTATAGCTTTAATTTGATGTCTTTTTCACCTAGAATGTGCATCGATAAGGTTGAATTAGGAGGAACCTTCTTTTCAAGCTGACTGCAGGATGGGTACCATCAGCTAAACCTAAGTCTAAGTTTAATAACAAAGAGATTACATGCTTCAATCAGCTCAGACTAGCCCAACTTCTGCCCTAGAATCTTTCAGCCCGAACCCGACCTCCGGCCTGGCCCGATCAACCCAGGGACAGGTCAATCCCTTGTTAAGGTGGCATCCCATCTATGGAGCCTTGGCAAATTATGGCATAGTATAACTCAGAATTCCATACAGAAGTATTTATGATAGCCACACAAAATGTTCAACTTGGAGTTCCATGAAGTCTCATATATCAGCCAAATGCACCAAGGGCAGTAAGATTCTTCCTTTGGAGGACAGCAACAACAAACGATTTACACAAACAACCTTTGGAACTCCACACCACAAACATACAAAGAAGAACTCTGTAATGCTGCAATATATTTGATTCTATGTGATGCTTACTGAGAAGGTAAGCCAATAATTATATACTTTTTCCAATTCCTTCTTTGCTCTATGCCTTATTTCTGACATGTGCAAGGTTCCGCAGCTCCTCAAAGGCATACATAGTCTCCTCGTCAAATCCTCCAGCAAACTGCAGAGTAGAATCAAAAAAGTTTATTGGCAGATCCCGAGTGCACCAAAAAAATCATGTTTGGATGAATGCTAACTGGGAAAGCATAACAAAGACAACATATGCTATTTGGACATTAGTGGAATTATATAAAGATCTAACGACAGACTCAACTTTTTATTGATTGATAAGCCATATCACCTATGCATAAAAATTTATCACATTTACACTTATCGCCAGTAATTAGGATAGTTATTCCCATTAAACAATGGTCTTATTCTTATAATTTGATTCAGTTTTTTTTTCGTGTCGGGCCCAAATTTTGCATGATAATTACACGATCGATATTCACAAGTGAACCTCAACATTTCAATTCATAACAAGGTCAGATTAGTTGAGATTATATTTAGGTAAGCAATTCATTTGTAATGGAACAAATTTCTTGATTCTAAACTTACTTCCTATCCAACAAAACCTAACAGAACACAATAACATTAATTCTTTCACTAGTGGAATGAATGCTTCTTATAACACAGTGCAAGCCTAACCTTCAGACAAGCTTAGGATGGCATGGCAAGGTAAAGACTGAGGACAGGAGTGGGAGTAGAAAGGAGCGAGCCTTGCGCGTGTGCAAGTGCATGAGGGGGGGTGGGGGAGGAGACAGGCAAAGGTTGAAACGTTTAAGAATGAGAAACCCAAATCACCTGTCGCTTCAGTAATTATCAGATAGTGCAGGTGATTTCAATTATCTTGGGTAAACATCAGTTACCAGAGCTCCGCCATAATTTACTATCTTTAGATAATATTTATAGCATCCAGACACCTTCAGTTCAAACATTTCAAGTAAAAAACCACTTAACCATGAATTAAAATCTTTCTGATAGATGACCTTGGCATGTTTGAAATGTTGCAGGGAATAAAATAAGAACATAGTCACTTCCTTTTAATTAGTTTCACTAGATCACTGGAGCTAAACTTTAGTAAGAATCATGTTTGTCCAAACTAGCTGAAGCGTCTAGTTCACGTAGTAATTTTGGTTATTCCAGTTGTTTCTGTTTTCATTACTTACCTGATGAATTCTAAAAGCAAATCTCACTCCCTGAAGTAGCATGTAGTCCACAGCAGGATCTTTATCTGCTGCTCCCTTAGCTTGAAGCTCCATTGCTACTCTCTTCATGTACTTCTTGGCCAACTTAACTGATGCAAATTTTATCTGCAGGCAACCAATTAAAGAACTCAGATGGAAGCAAATAGATTGATATTAAATATTATCTTGTCAGTTCTGAGGACACGACCCTTTGGACTAATACAAAGGGTTTGAACAAATGTTGCTCATACAAATCTTTGTAAATTTAATGATTAAAGGATATTAGCGTTGATGTTATCTAAATATCCATGTCTAATGTTAGATTTGCTCATTTAACAACAACTGTCAGATGGCAATATCAGCATAGAAGATAGAACATGATTAGAACTGACAAGAACTATGCAGCATAATTTCAATGAAGAGCTCGAAACCTCCATCTCTGCTTTTGGTCTTCTTATGTGTTTTACAAATCCTAGCTACAAACTAAATATATATGTTAGGGTTTGCACTGTGTATGTGGGTTCTATTTTACGAGATACTAAATAGTGTTCTTCAATAGCTTCAGATATAGGGACAATAAGGACTGTGATTGTATCAACCATGTAGAAAAATACGTTTGTATGGGACAAAGTATGAGCATATAATATATGACTAATGGTCCAAGAGACTGCCAAAGAAGTAAAAGAGCATATTCTTTTACAATCTGGATATATGTAGTTCTGTGATTTCAAATATTTGTGGTTTTCATTTTCCAATGACCAAATTTGTTAACCAATGGAATTTTCTGGGGCATATAGTTATATTAGTGGGACAAAAACTTATGAGTACCAAACCACATCACTACATCCTGCCATAAAAATACTTGCTGAGACCATAGAGAACAATGGTGCTCATAAAGTGACAGCAGAAATTGTTAGGCGCGCATGTTCTAAAACCTTCACTGCATGATTCAGCATTCATGGTTTTATTTATGGGGATCATCAATTGTGAACAAGGTTTTAATCTCGGTTTTGTTTGATCCAAAGTAAATGAGTTTCAGTATGGTAGTTTCATTAGAAAACGACCAGTAATATAAGTTTTAAAAAAAAAACCAATTAAAATTAGGATTTTGTGGTGTTGTTTTGAAGCACTTCAAACACCAAAAGCAAAAACAACAACACTTTTCTTAAGTTTAAGTAATTGAAAAAGTATCTGTATGTCATATCTTCTCCAAAACATTTATTCACCCTTTTAAATAACTATAAAGAAAAAAAGAATAGGGTCGTTCTGTTTTGGATAATTAGTGTTTACATTAGTGGAAAAATCTTGCCTCCTAAACTTGTAGCAGAGTTATAAATAAACCCAAAAGTTTGTTGAACATAAACCAAAAGATGAGACATTTAGCTTGTGAAAAATTTATCCATTTAGAGTTGGAAAATCTATTGTACTGTTGTTATGCAGAGTCCCGATTAGACTCTTCATGTTGAACAGCATTAAGTCTTTTTGCTTCATTGAAGAATGCAAAGGCTCTGTTCTAACTTTACTACTAGGAGTGTTGCCCATCAAGATCAGGAAAGAGCAAAGTGAAATACTGAAACCATGTTATGCTTGGTGATCCATTAAGAGGAAGGAAATGAT
The DNA here is from genome assembly GCF_009389715.1 of Phoenix dactylifera. Lineage (NCBI taxonomy): Eukaryota > Viridiplantae > Streptophyta > Magnoliopsida > Arecales > Arecaceae > Phoenix > Phoenix dactylifera. Next base: position 1,617,492 of record NC_052400.1, read on the forward strand.
CCATACAAAAGATCAAGGCACAAGAATTTAGATACATAACAAGAAATTATTATTGTGTTAGGTGAGTAACGATACTGAATGACAATTAAGGCCTTCTTCATTTGGAAAGATATGGTTAGGTGCTTATATATCAGCTATAATAGCCAAATGAAATCAGAAATTATGCACCTAACTCTTTTAATTCCAGACTGGATGAAAAAATAATGAACATTAAATAGCACAAATAATGAATAAAACCATAACTATAAAAAGCTACCTTCTCATATTGACATATCAAGTCCAACTTATAGTTCCATCTAATTAAACTACATGATTTCAAAAACAGCAGTAAAGTATTCATCATAGAATGGGAGGAAAAGAAAAAAATATTTTAGAGCATTATAAATGAAAGAGAACAATATTTTCAAGAAGTCAATATATCGAATCAAACTTGAAGAGTTTCATTTAATTACACTATGATTTCTAAAACAGCTGCAAATTATTCATCTCAGAACTGTAGGAGAAAAACAAAAAAAAACAGGAGCACTATTAATGAAGAGGGCAATACTTTCAGGAAGTTAATACCCTGTATTGTCACATCAACTCAATTCCAACAATTTTATGTAATTAAGCATGCAACTTCCAAAATAATGACAAAATAGTCATCACAGAATCTACGAATAGATAAGAAACATTCAGCAGCAGAGGATTTGAATAGGCCAATATGTTCCAGATGTTATCTCCTCATGGTTACCCACCAAGTCAGTTTTGATAGTTTAAAAAAGTTACCTTATATATAAATTCAAATAATCATGAAAGAATCACAATGGATCGCTTAGTTAATCTGATTGGATGGCAAACATGTCTATAGATAATTATTAAACCCTATAAGAAATTTGCCCTTTACCTTATGTATGCCTATCAGAAGCTTAAGTTTATAGTTTGTCAATATTAGCAAACAAAATGTGGACGCCACCATGGTTGAATCCACAAACATGGACCATGTCTATCATTCCCCTACATTACCTTGCAAGAAATACGGAAAATAAATCAGGCAATGGTTCTTACTCCATCTTATCCACATATATTGTAAGAAAAATTTTCCTAAGAAGCATAGCAAAATTTAGAACTCCGAATATTTGAGTAGATTACAGGGCCCTCAAAACCAAAGATCTTCTAGTTCTGATAGTATACATCAATTATCAACATTAGTTTTGAAAAAAAAATAAAGTTGTGATAAAAGTGCTGAAATAATTTAGCAAGATTTTTATTGCACTGCTGCAACTGCAATTTGAATTTGTAAATTTATTGTTTAACAAGATATTCCCCAATTGCCTTTTGATGGATTGGCTTCTGTAAAAATAATTAGGCATTACTTGCAATAATTTGTAAAAATAAAACAGAATTCATAAGGGTTTGAGCATATTGTAGCAAAAATTGAATTAAATTAAGTATTAAGGTTTGACTATACATGCCTTGCTCATGATGCCACTATCGAGCATCCAGTCTGTTGGAATTTGGAAGCCCTTGCAGTGGCGCACCATCACATCTCTTGTGCGAAGAAGGTTATAAACAGTTCTCTCCATTCTAATATTAGAACGGCAGGAGTCATGTTGTTTCATATGGAAACAAATAACAGTTAGTGTTGAGTTTAACATAAATGCACATACATTCTGAATTATATATAGAATGGTCCAACTAAAATGTGTAGACTGATAGTTAAAGGCCTTACTTTTCAGATAGCACGGCCATTTTCTTTAGTGCTACATCACAAGGAAGACGAGGGTCATCCTTATAATTTGAAACTTCGGATTCTAATTTCTTAAGATCACGGTATCCGAATGCTGCTTCTCGTAGAGTGTCAGCTTTCTTCTCTGGCCAATCAAAGTGCTTTAACACTGCTCTCTCATCCACCTTCATGGAAATAAAAAGCATTCCAGGTACTTAAGAAGATTGTTGCAACCGCCAGATTAGAAAATAAACTTTCTTAAGTGTACTTACAAGGAAGCCGAGTTCATCATCAAGCCACTTTACAAATGCAACTACATCGTCAATGTCACGATAGGCAGCATCATTCACCTCCTTTATTAGAGATTTCACAAATTCACCTTGAGTCTCAACATCTGCCTTTATCTAAACACAACACTTGGAAACTCAATATGTAACTTTAGAAGAAACTAAATGGTTAGACCAGGAACAGAATACTTAAATAGAGTTTCTTACAGCTAGCAAATGCGAAGAACGGTTCTCAATTTCACCAATCATGCTACTACGAACATCTGCGACATTGGGAACATCACAAACGCCACCAGTAATAGAATCTTTTCGTGAGTCTCTCTTCATAAGTGAATGGTATAACTCAGCCACCTGAGGTGCTCTCTGCATCACCCCTGTGCCTCTCTTCGAGAACTTGGGTGGAGGAGGTGGGGGCGGTGGTGGAGGTGGTGGAATTGGAACTGACCCATTTGTCTTATCTACACCAGAAACAGAAGTAGAAGGCCTTGGGGGAGGATTAGGAATTCGCAGTGCCCGCTTCTCAACATCCAAAGCTGCAACCTTCGATGGCTCTGGTTTGCTTATACATAATCTTGGACTTTGAATACCACCTAAATTATATTTCTGAACAATTAGCTGGTGGGTGTCCCTCATTGCACGGTTATCTCCACCAGCTGCTTCTTCATTTTCCAATTCTTTAGGATAAATAAAACCATCAGATTGCCTCCTCTTGTTAATGGCCAGCTCTTCTACGCATCCCCTTGGTCCACTGATAGAATGTCTTCTCCGAGGGCTTCTACCTTCTTGGGCTTCTATCCAGTCTTTATCTAGGATACCTTGACATTCTAAATTTCGGCAATCTCCTTCACTTTGAGGCCAGTTCATTAGTTTTTTCACAAGACCATCGTTCTTCAAGCTGTGTATTTCATTGGCAACAGATGTGCTCTGACAATATGATAAGTTTTGATGATCAACATTTCTCACCAAGTTCTGATAACTAAAGTCATCATCTAAACCTACAATCTCCCTTGATGCTTTGTCTGAGTTACCTAGTTCACGGCGTAAGCATGAGTTCACCCATCGGAGGTAAGCAAGTTCCTCAACCTCAGTCAGCCTACTCATTTGCAGACCTTCAACTTGTTTGGTTAGATTTTCATTTGTGTGCCGTAACACTGATGCCTCAGCCTGAACCTTTGCCACTATGTCACTCTGTAAAAAAAAAAATAATGATGGCAACAAAATCAATTCAGTAAAAGAAACCACATCCGTAATGACTATAAGATGAAGACTGTAATAGAAGCAATACCTCTGTAACTTTTGCAAGAGACGCAAGTTGTGATTCAGCTGAAGAAAGCCTAAATGCTAGATTTCTCTTTTGAAGCTGGAGCTCCTTGTTCAGACGACGTAGTTCAAGAACTTCAATCTCTAAACTTGAATAAGATGTCTTTCTTTCTTCAGTTAGATCAGATACTGAGTTCAAACTCCCTTTAGAACTTGAATTTTCTTCATGTTGTTCTATTGTAGAGGATAAAGAGGCCACTTGCTCCAAAAGGTTTGTTCTTTCAGCTTCTAGTGAACTGACCCTGCTGGTAAGATTTTCAATTTCATTCCTCTTGATATCAAGTTCCTTTTCAAACTCCAAAACTATTGGGCTTTCCTTATAATGTAGTAGCTCAGACTGTAGTATTGATTCTCTCTCCTTAGACTCTCTTAGCTGTTCTCTGAGGTGATCTAGCTCAAGAAATAGATCATGAGATGCAGGGGACTTAATACGATGGCAATCATACACATGGGGATGAACTTGAGCAGCATTGGCTGAGCATGGAAAATCACCAATAAAAGATCGTTTAGCACGAGAATGATATGGTAATTGATTTCTTTGATTCGAGATTTCTGGGCAAGCAAGTGGTGGCTTCTTATTAGGAACTGATGTCTGCTGTTTGGTTTTCTTATCACTCGTGAAGCCTTTCACAATTTGGGATCCCCATAAGGAAGTGGACTTGGGCTTCAAAGGATTTCCATTGTTTTTCCCATGAATCTTCACAGTGTGAGTATGCTCAGAACACTTGCACGGCTTGGTTCTCTTATCAGATAAAATGTATTCTCTCATTTTGGTCCCAATGTCTTCATGCCACCATCCTAAACTTCAAACGACAAATGACCAAATGATTTGAGTGGTAGGCGGCGTTTTATAAAAATAAAAATCATTCAAATGTGTACCCAGTGCATATAGATTTCCGCAAATTTAAGGGAGAGTGACCCATGAATAGATGATCCATGAATGTTAACTTTATTTCGATAGCCAAATAACTAATCTCTAAGTCCATTACTATGCCATATTAATATCAAGACAAGTAGAAACATAAGAATATTACCTTGTTTCTAAAAGATCACTAAAAAAGAACAATTCCTGAATGGAAAATGAAAGAAGACCAAGCTTTGGAGCTCTTAAGTGCTATGAGGAATGGCCTTTAAACTGCAAATCCCTGAAAGATGATAGGGCTTCTTTCTCTGCATCTAATGAACTGTGCATAAAATAAATGGTAGACAGCAGCACGGCAAAGCATTTGCATTGCTCAGATAACTCAACTATTGTTCTCCAAACTGCAAGATATAAATGACATCAGTGTTCTTGTTTCAGTCTAATAACAAAGTACATTTAAGATTACAACCTGGACATTTTGAAGTCTTGAGATCCAAATCCAAATCATTGGGTTATAGCTAGTTACAAATGAGAGCATGGCTTAAAACACAAGCACATTGAAGTCATGAATGATTCAAAATTTCATCCTTGAAAACGAAAATTTGGACCTTTTCCTCACATTCCATACCAAAAGGCTACCAAATAAGTGAAGGAAAACACCATAAACTGCAAGCTTTTGGCTTCCTAAAAGCCTAAAATTTTAAAACTTAACCCAGAGCTAGGGCTTAGACCCTATTAAATGTTCAAAGTCATTCAAAAGAGGTAACTGGCTTATCTTCTGTGGAAGTTCCGATCCAAGCTCCAAAAAACATGAACAAGACAGAACACAGGAATCCTTTCAAAGCCCCAGAAGCCTCTGAAACGTTCGAGCAAAGCTACAAATTTTCCAACGGAAATCACGTTTACTGATTAAGACAAAATGGAAGACAGACCAGAAGCTAAAGAGATGAAGGAAAACACCAGAAAGGTGCAACCTTTTGTTTCCAAAAGGCCTAACATTTCGAAATTTAACTCATATCGAGCGCTTAAATGCTTAAAATGACATAAAGGAAAGATAATAACTGCCTTATCTTTCCAGTCCCAAGCTCCAAGATAATAATAAATAAAAAAACCACTTGAACAAGATAGCACAATGAATCCCTTCAAATCCCCAAAACTCTAAACAAATCAAGCAAAGCTGTGATTTTTTCTACCGGAAATCGCGATCTCTTATCAAGCCAAGACAGAAGACAGAAGAGAGGCTCATGAAGTGAAGAAAAACAGCAGAGAGGCGAAGCCATTTAGCTTCCCAAAGGGCTAAAATTTCAAACTTGAACCTATATCGAGGGCTTAAATGCTTAAAATGGAAAGAAATGACTACCTGATCATTATAAATTCGACTTCCAAGCTCCAAAACAATAGAACAAGATACAACAAGAAATCTTGTCGAGCAAGGCTACGATTTTTCTATTGGAAATCGAGCTTTTGATCGAGCCAAGACGGAAGACAAGACCGCAACCTTGTTCTTCCTGAGAAGCAAAAACCTCACTGAGGTCTCGAGCTTCTAAAACCCTTATAAAACCTTGGAAAACCGATAGGTTCTTTGTTTGCTCTCGACTTCGCCGGTTTCTCGTCTTCTTGTGAGCGGATTTTAAGACGCGACGCTCCAAGTTCGAGGCTTTTGTGCGCCTGGGAATTGGGGACGTAATGGAGAAAAAAAAAAAGCTGGGGAAGCGTCCTCCTTTTTTTAACCCAGTTTGAAAATTTGAAATTTGAAAGGCTAGAGCCGTAGGGACATAGGACTTGTGGATGCAATGCACCAACGGTCGAGTTCTGCGGTGAGAATTTATGAAAGATTCGGAAAATGATCATGTAGGAAGTTGGTAGCCTGGACATTCCTCGGTTGCAACTAGCAAGTAGGAAGGCAGGCTAATTACCTTTTGCAAGGTGCTTTGAGAGTCACGCACACAAATCTTTGTTAAGAGAAGTGATACTTCCAAAGTTCATTGCTTGGGTTTAAAATAATGGTTGTTAAAATATGAATTGAGAGGGGAAGAATGAGGGGTTGTGAAATCACAACATAGTTGTGCCTGTGATTAGAGGAAGATGGGAAGGAAAATTTGTGTGTGGATATGGTATGATGGGTTTATTTACCTACTATAAAAAAAAAAAATCACATGATGCATGGTTGGACAGTTGCTTTAACTTGGACTATTTTTATTTTTGAGTAATATAAGATTTGATCTTTTTATTTTTGGTTTTATAGTAATGATCATTAAAATAGGAACTAAGAGTGGAAGAAGAAGTTTGCCAACCTAAATCAAGTGTAATATTTTGTATATGCATACAAATAAAGAAGAGAAAAAAAAAAAAAGGAGATAGGAGCTAGAGCCTAGTAGGAGCATATATGAGAAAAAGAGAGATAGGATTCATAGGGAATTTTTGAGATGGAGGAAAAAAATACCATATATAAGAGAAAAAAAGATACATATTTAGCACGTCACAGAGCTCTATTATTCATTGAGATTCTTTTTTATTTTAATTTTGATTTTATCAAAAATATGTTTAAGCCTACTAAGAGGTGCAATGAAATAGAAATTTCTAAGATAGAAAGAAAGCAGGATTTATGGTAGGGAGCATATATTTTTCACCTTCTTTTATAGCATAATTAAGGTGCAAGCTTTATCTCTATATTTCTTTTGTTTTTATTTTCTCTTCCATACTTGAATTGTGGGCCCAAAGTGGAGCAATATATGAACTCTTTCATTTCTTTACCATATCTAATATTCAAACTTTATATTAGCATTATTCCTGGCCAATTCCGAGAGTTTTTATTCCATAAAATAAATTTGCATTGATCTAAATAAAAAATTAAACATACAAAATATGCAAGTTATAAAATTATTTTTTATCTAATTAACAATGATTTGAGTAAAAAGCATCACTATGTTTTTTTTTTTGTTTTCTAGTATATCGTCTATTATCATAGCTAATATCTTATAACTCAACCTAGAGTGGACTATGCAAATGATGGCCTTTGTTTAGTAGTGGCAATGACAATGATAGGTGGGGTCCATCATTTTAAGAATATTAGTCTTATTGAAACATTAGCTTATGCATCTTGATCCGGTTAGAATGATTTCTATAACTTATTTATATATTCTTTATCCTTTATAAATTCTCTGGCATAAACTTGAGCGCACCTTTTATGAAAACCTATTTGGATTATCATTTCATAAAAGTATATAACTATTCTGCTGTAATACACAAATCTATAAAACTTTAGAAACAAAAAATCATATACGTTCAAGATCCTTTACCCATACATTGAACGATGAGAAGTAAATAATTTTAATAGTATGATAACATGTTTTCATTTGATCTATAATCTAAAAACGTCCAAATCAACTAAAATTTAATTTTTATACATTTTAAAGTATCCTCTAAAATAAATGAATTTTGGTCTCCGGGCATTTTGTATGCTATAAATCACAATCAATCATATTTATTTTTATTGTAAAATATACATCATTGATTCCTACTGGGAAGCATGTGGGGCTAACTGCACTCAAGTGCGTTACACACACACATGTACATATACACGTTTATGTGTACATATGTATATATAAAAATTATAATATACTAGTAAAGAGATAATTTTAAACCTGGTGTTAAATTTAAATAATCGTGGTTATAAAATAAAAATCTAAATAATTGATATTCATAAATAATATCTAAACAATTGAACGCCATCCCCCGCTTCTAAATAAAAATGCATCAAACTGTCGGAACATCAACACATTATATAGTCAAAATCATTATAAGTGACCCACTATTCTAAATCATGATTGACATCAAGAGAGTTGCCATGCTTATGAGATGAGGGGGAAATATGACCTTTCCAAATGCGTAAACAGTGATGAAAAACTCTATCATGATAGAGAAATGAGTGGAGGGGTATAAATCACCAATTCTAGATACAATGGCCAGGAATATAAGGAAGCTTAAAAATGGCTGAAGTTGTACACTGGCCACCAATGCCAAAGTTTTATGTATTACTCCTTTAAATTAGTCCAAGAGTTTTATACACAGCAAATTCCTCTTTCCTTTTATCAGTTGCTGAATATGTATGGGCTTAGGCTTGGAAATTGGAATCCTTGGAATCCCCACTTATTAGATCTCACCAAGACTTTGATATAACTTGGGCAGTCTTAGTTGTTGGTACCTTCTTTCCTTCTCTGTGCTCCAACTTTTTGCTTCAAAGCATGTATGTTGCTAATTCATAGCCTAGCTCATTTACCATGGAACCATGGAGCACAACCATAGGTCACACAAAAGGCCTGCAAACACATAACCAAGAAGAATGAAATAATAGCTAAGAAAACAAGGCATTCCCATGAATCAACTATATATCTCTTCAAAAACCTCCTTATCTTCACCCTCCACCTGCTGCAATAATAATTGTTCACATCTTCAATAACTTTGTCTAAAGTCCGAACCCTTGTTAGCCTGATCGATCTTGTCATCCCATTCCAAAGCTCGGCAACCTCTTGATCGCTCTTCAAACGGTTTAATACAATTCCTCCTTCTCTTAACAGCTTTGCATCCTCTATGGTGTCTATGATTCCATTCATTAGCTCAACATATCGCGACAAAGCCAAAGATCTCGATCCAACTGAAGCCTCGTATGCTACTAAATTCCTCAAAACAACTTCAGAATTGTCGTCAAGAGTAATCACCGGTAGACGAAATGTTGCAGTCCTTGTGTTAAAATCAATTGTTGATAGATTTCCATTAGTGGGACTGAACTTTATGCCTGCATTCCTGAGTTCTGTCACTGAAGGGATCACAATCTCTTCGAGCAATGGTGTAGTGTTACCATGATTTGGACATTCATTGTTTGGTTCGGAGTTTTGATTCATTTCAAAGGAGAGGAGGTGCTCGACGGGCTGCATTAGGATCGAGAGGATTGGCAGACTCGATACAATTCTCCAAGGGAGCTTCACTAAGAACATGATAATTGCGAAGACAAAGGCTCTAGCTCTGCTAGAGATGAAATCTCTAGTTGCACCAGCAAGCCATTTGATGCAACTAGCACTCTCATGTGATTTCTCATCATGATCAGTTTCTTCACTGGTTTCAATTTGTTCTTCAATCTTGGGGACTAAGTTGTAGTAGACGAACTCTAGTAAGTGAGAGTATTCAATGATACTGATGCATGAGGAGCTCTCTATCATCTTCAAAGGAGACAAATCCTTTAAGAATCCAACCAACATAGAGTGTAGTAATTCATGGGCAATTTTAGATGATGAGCACTGCACTTCTAAGATTGCTTCCAACAGAAAAAGTGGGATTTGGTTCTCTAGCATTATGATGTCACGAAGTAGCATGTTACGCGTCGATGTCCTCCTAATAGAGTCTATCAAACGAGGCGTTGCAGAAGAAAATCTTTGCAAGGTGTTGCCTTCATTGACAGAATAAATTTGGAGAAATTCAAGCAGGAACGAGGCATCGATCGCCATCATCCACGCCAGTGTCTCCCCATTATAGTTGAGGTACCTGTGAGTGATGAAAGTGTGCATGAGCATTGAAGGAGTTACCACCTCTTGTTTCAAAATCTGAGTCACATATCTTTTGGTTAATTCCTCAATAGTTAATGTACATAGTTTCTAATACTGGCTAGCTGTTTCTTTTAAACATCTATTTATGTCCCTTAAATCTATTTGGTCATATAGAACAGACTAAATTTATAGCTATTTTTGATTTATTGTGCATTTATGGTGCAGGTGGATCAAGCCTTGGGCTACAAACTGGTCGAGTTAAACAGAACTTTGAGCCTAATTGCAGTTATTTAAGAATAGTTCTTTTCCTACTTATTAAGCTTGAATGAGTCTATTATCAATGCCTATCGATCCCGAGCTTTTGTTTCTTTTTTGCAAGCATAAAATTTTGAGCCTTGGCTTAATCATGAATCAAACCTTTGGGTGGGGCTTGAGCTTGGCTTCTTTCATGAACAAACTTGTTATCAAGTTGATCTTGAGTTGTTCATGAACAACTGGTTAATTTGCAACCATTGCGAGGTCGATCGAAGCCTAGCTCAAGCTATGTCCATATGAAGCCGGTTTCTAGTCTAAGTTTTGGACAAATCTAGCTCATTATTTTTAGGGAGCCAAATCCAATGTCAAATTGAAATAGTCTATTCTAGCCAAGTCTGCAGGACACATCTCTGCTCCTGCTGCTTTTAAAGCAAAGCATGCATAACATAATTGAGTTAAATGACATTTATCTATGAGAAGTGAAACAGAAAAAGGAATTAGTTTATAATTAATTTTTGGATTAAAAGGTAAATATCTACCTGTAATAATTAGCTCGAATTCGATGCTCAAGCTTGGCAATGAGGTCGACAAGGTTTTGGAACTTGAGGTTGGAAAGCTGGTTTTGTGTTCTTTTGGCTGCAGAGAGCTTGTATCTCTCCATGTCATGGAGTTCTTCACGGCGGTGGTGGTAAGGGCCTATTGCAATGTATTGAGGGGTGTAGGCTTCTGGCTTACTACAAAGTAATGGTTTTGGTACAGTGGTGATGGTGATGGGATGATCATCATCATCATCATCTTCGAACTCCTCCTCGAGGACTCGACGGATGCGAATGACCCATTGGAACTCATCTAAGGAATGGTTTTGATCTGAAGGCATGGATGATGGGAGAGAGAGAGAAGGATAGAGCGATGGAGAAAGATATATAGAGAAAGAGTCACCTTTGTCATTAGAGATAGAATAGCAGAAGATGGATTTTTTTACATGGATGAAATGGAAGGCGTTATAAGAACAATTAGAAAGTAAATGAGAAATGGAAGACGTTTATAGGAGCATTTAGAAAATAAATGAGGTAGACAAAGTTGGGTGGCAATCGAGTGAAACTGAACTAGTGCTTAGTTAAGGCTTGGCATTAAAGTATCTTGAATATTGGAAGCATTGTTTTGCTGAGATCTTGTGGTGGTTTTTTTCTCCCTCACAGGTGAACGTTGACTCATGGATTAAATATGGGTCCTAAATTAGTACCCGTTTTTTGGATCAAGTCAAGTATGCGGATTTTATAAACTTGGATCTGGCCAAAATAAATGTGAATAAAGTTGATTTGACATAAAAAAATTAATTCAAAATTCCAAATCCGGATTGTAGAATCTGGTTTTCTGTGAGACGTAATCTAGTTCAAACCTTTTATGTGATGGGTTGGATCTAGATCCAAGCCTTGGATCCAAAGCGTATCTGGTGGGCCAAGCTAGACTAATGGACTCGGATCTCATCACCTCTTATCAGCAGGGCCAGCAGCGGCACCTCTCGAATTTGCCCTCCTCTGTCTCTCTCTCTTCGCCCTGGAGCCAAAGCATCGGGGAGAAGCATCGATCCGTGAGTTTGGTCTAAAAATGGTTCACAGTTCTTCCGTTTACTTCTGACGATTTCCCTTCCCCAATATTCGTTATTTTATTGATTTTTCGCATCGGTATGGATCGGAAAGGGTTATTGGATCGAAATTTCGTCCTTATTTGAGTTCATATTTGAGCTTGTTGAATTGCTCCGGAGGAGATGATGATGACGACAACGACGACAAATGGGCAAATCGGTGTTTTTAATTTGAAAGGGAATAGGGTTTTCTTCTCCGGTTCTCCGTTGAATTCCTGCTCTGGTCACGGGTTTTTGATTTCTGGCAGACCCGTTTCCAGTAACACCTTAAATTCTTTGAGGGTGACCAAAAGTTGGGATTTTGATGTGAGAAAACCCAAGCTCAGAGTGGCCAATGCTTTGGCGAATGGAGAGATCGAAGCCCCGTCGACTCCTAGTCGGCTTCTCGAGAACGAGTTTAAGTTTAGTCCCACATTCAATGATTATGTGAAGGTCATGGAGTCGGTTAAAATGGGTAGGAATCAGAAATTGATTGGTGATGTGGATGCGTATAACTCAAAGAAGAGATCAACAGGGAAGGATGCCATTGGAGCGGCTGGTAATAAAGGAAAGAGGAAATTGGTTAGATCAAAGGAGAAACCGCATAATGCAGCAGAAAATATTGATCACGAGGAAAGACAAAATGGGGAGAAGGCAAACTTGGCTGGAGGGCAGATTGGTCGCAGAACAAGGGTTAAGGAATCAAAGGATGTAAGGGTATCTGTAAGGAATAAAAAGCATGTTGTTGTTCAAAGTGGTAGTAGTGGTGGTGGATGGGGTTTAGTGGAAGGGCTTTTGGAGAAGAAAAATGTACGAAAAAGTGGTGATAAGAGTAGATCTAAATTATACAACAATGGAAGTGGTAATGATGCAAAGGGAAAGGGAGATTATAATTTGTCTAGAAAGATTAATGGTGATACTATGGGAACAAGGAAAAATGGTGAGATGCATGGTAAAATTATTGTGCAGTCTGATAAGGTTGTTCAAAGTGATTCTGATGACATTGATATTGAGGACAGAGCTGCCTTCAAGACTTTCGAGGTATTCACTGATGTCAGAAACAGGCCAAGAGTTTTGCGGATGGAAGTGGAAGAGAGAATCCAGAAGCTAGCAAAGAAGTAGGTGTTCTCAATTATCCTTTGTTGTTGAACATATATTCTACTCCATACTGGTCTCCTTGATTTGATGGGGTTTGAAACTTCTGGGGTTAAGTCACATAAGCATCTTAATTTAGTTCAGTTATATGTCAATGTTCATGAATGTGCTGACATCTTTTGGTCTTAAGTACTTTTAGACTAAGTGAGCATTTTCTTCCTCATTTTCTCTTCAGTTTGTTTAGTATCACAATAAAATCCAGTTAATGTCATCTTATAGTTGTTTTACTTGTAGGGTACTTTGAAATTTCTAAACATTTGCTCTTCATCTTATTTCTTCCTAACTTTCTAGGTGGTAATTTTAGCTTTCTTTTGAAGATTATTACATTCATATATTGAGGCTAGACAAATTTTCTCTATTTGAATAAGTTAACCTATCTATTATAACATGTGAGTGGAAAATAGTTTAGCTAAAATCCAGACAACACAAATAATTAAATGATGTGCTGAAATCTGCAAAAGGGCGCATGATATTGAGTAATCCAGTAATTATTTGCAGTTAACATTAGTAAGTCTTCTAAGTTATTTTATTAAAATACCCAAATTCCTCATGCTATCGAATATATGCCACCTTTAATAGGCAAGGATATGTAGTGTAAAATATAATTCTTTCTCAATTTCATATGATTTGGCCCAGATCAAGGTACGCCATACCGTACCGAAACGGATAGTACAGAGCGTATCATATCGTACTGGTTCGGTGCTGGTACGTAATACCGCAGAGAGGGGGGGGGGGCGTATGCCGAATCGGCCCCGTACTGGGCAATACCAATACAAGAACAGGGTGGCATTAATATGAATCCCAGTGCGGAGACGGCGTACATTGGCCCAGATCAATCCTTCATTTTGTTACCATGAAGACCAATCAACATTTGGCTTGCTGAAATTTTCCAATTTCAAGGAAACACAAAACAAATAGGAACCCTGCCGCTCTCTTCTTTCTCCCTTTCATTCTGTTTTTCTTCTCACTGTGAGTTCTATTTGTTTGTTACATTGTTTATCTGGATTGAGTTGGGATCTAACAAGAATTCTGTTGAGGGATTATGTATTTGATTTTTAATGAAGGCAGCTTATTCTTTATCTTATGTATTTCTTGAAAACCAGAAGTCTAGTACTTACAGCTTGCCTTATGAATTTGAACCGCTTACATATGCAAAACAAGAGTTATGATCAGAACATGCCTTTATATGGTCTGTCATCAGTGAATTAATTGAGCAGGTTGAGCTACATGAAGGAAAGTTCTATTTGTTGATAGATATTAAGTCAAGCTGTCATATATCGAACTTAAACAACAATTCCATTGTTTAGTCAACTCAAGTGTCCTATTAGCAGTCCAATGCAAGAGGAAGAAGAAGGGTCCATGTGGAAACTATTTCAAACTGAAATATGTTTTTAAATCCTTGGATATTTTGACAAATTCGACATGGAACAAGCTGCCACTCATCCTGATCCTGGGTTCTTGAGTATTGGGTTCTGCATTCAGTTTCTTTATTGGTTTTTACTGTTTTGTGCTTAAGTGATATGTGATGCTGGGCCCTTTGGGCTTTCCTGTTGGGAATGCTAAGATTTATCTGGCATAATTAGGTCCTCTTGCTTCCATGTTGTCCTTATTCACCAATTCAATGGAAAAAGCTAGTGGGATGCCCATGGAACTATCTTTTGCATACACATGAGGAATGTGAAACACACTCTTAAATGGTGGAAGTTGTCTCTTGAAAACAGGTTTTATGTGTTTCTTCCTTATGATATGTATGTATTTATGTGTATATGTTTTCTTCCTCAGGTCTTGCTTTCCATGTCATTTCCAAAGCATTATCTCAACTTTATTGACTTTACTTGAGCTTTAACTTGCAGTGTTTTACTGTCATAGGTTGAATGCTACAGATGTAAATATGCGTGAGTGGGAATTCTCCAAAATGATGCATAGTGCACAATTCAAATTCTCAGATCACTCTATCTTGAGGGTTGTCCAGATATTAGGTGCATTTGGGAACTGGAGGCGAGTGTTACAGGTTGTTCAATGGCTTCAATCACGTGAAAGATTCAAGTCCTACAAGCGCAGGTATTTTTTCACCCATTATATTCTTAGGAAAATGCAAACATGCTGATGGTTAAGCAAGAGATGGTTATTCAGTCTTTTGTATTCAAACCAAGCTTCACTGTATGGGTACTGTGACCCATCCCTGTTAGGTACAAGGTTGGTAGCCTTGCTGACACAAGGTATGCAAGACCATGCCTGTCAAGTATTGATACCTCAAAATCCTCATGGGTAGTGGTGGAGGGAGTCACCAAAGAGAGCAGATGTGATGGAGAGGAAGGGGTGACCTGCAGGTGTTGAAGATGATGATTCCAAGGGGCTTGATGACAGGCTTCATCCAGTAGGATCATCATTGGAAGGAGCACTGAAGGAGGAAGAAGTGCTCGATCATAGCTCTTTCTGATCATATCAGCACCATCGCCATAAAAGAGAGAGGTCGTGAGGGGTAGACAAGGTTCCAGGTGATCGGCTATCTGCCGAGCCGACCGAACCAGCGTACCGGTGAGCTCCGGTATCGGTGCTGAACCGGAACCACAAAAAAAAAAAAAAATGGCCGATGCGCGTCCACGTTTTAGTGGCATTAAATGCCCACGCGGCCCCGCGTGGACCTGCGCACGGGCGCAGGGAACCGCGCAGGAGCGAGATTTCCTGCGTGTGGAATCGCGCGCGGGCACGAGCGATTCCCCGCATGTGCCCGCGCAGGCGGGCTGCCCCGCACGTGGTTCCCCTCTCTCCTTCTCTCTTTCCCCCTTCTCCCGCGAGCAAGAAAGGAACCGTTGGGAGGGCCGCACGCGCGTCGGGGTGCTAGGGAGGGGGGTGGCCCGAGGTACGTCAAACCCTCTTCTTCTTCTTCTCCTCTTTCTCTTCTTTCTTCCTCTTCTTTCTTCCTCTTCTCCTCTTTCTCTTCTTTTTTCTTCCCCGCTCGGTTCCGGCTTCGAACCGTTTTATGTGGCTATACTGTACCGGTGAGGATCGGTATCGGTACGGTATGTGCTGAACTGGTCGGTATGGGCCGGTTCAGCAGACCATGTCGGTAGGGGTGGCGTGCTTGTGGGTCCCTCGTAGAAGAGAGAGAGAGAGAGAGAAATAAGGAGAGAAAAGGACGGATCGAGAGAGAGGTGGAAGAAAAAAGGGAGCATCGAAGGATTGTATTGGGGGAGAAAGCAGGGTTGGGTCAGGGGTTAGGTTGGGGCAAACCAAACAGAACTGATTAATATTGCCCAAAACCTGGTGGAACTGGTTGTTTAGCCGGGTTTGACTAGTTCGGCCTGGTTCACTCCTTGCCATGTTTCAAAGACCGAACAGCCCCGGCTCCGCATCAATTCGGTATTGGTACACCTTGAATCGAGTGGTTCAATATAGTTTGGCGAACCATGATCCAAACTTATACTTCTACACCATGATTCATTGCATTTCTTCTCTTCCGTTATCTTTTAGCAAAGTCTTTTATCCTTCTATGATTGTTGTGATTTTGACTGTTCCTTTTGTTATACAGATATATTTATACGACGGTACTTGATGTACTTGGGAAGGCAAAGAAACCTATTGAGGCACTGAACATATTTTATGCTATGCGTGTAATACATTTTATCCACGTCAGTTCAAGTGTTTTAGATGCAATTTACTTTTACAACTATAGTAATTACATTTCAATTGTTTGCAGCAAGAATTATCTTCATATCCTGACCTTGCAGCTTACCATTGTATTGCTGTCGCACTTGGGCAAGCGGGTCTTATGAAAGAACTATTTGATGTCATTGATTGCATGCGTGCTCCCCCAGAGAAGAAGTTTAAGCTGGGTCCTCTCCAGAAGTGGGATCCTCGGTTGGAACCAGACCTTGTTGTATACAATGCTGTGAGTAGTCTGACACATACAGTTGTATGTCTAATATAAATTGAAATTTATTTCATTACCGGTCAAAGATAGTAACTGAATATCTTCCATCATTGTAGGTTTTAAATGCTTGCGTTCAGCAGAAGCAATGGGAAGGAGTATTCTGGGTGTTGCAGCAATTGAAGCAGCAGGGTATAAAGCCTTCAAATACAACATATGGCCTTGCCATGGAGGTAAACTTAATATCCCCTAGTTTCTCTTCCTAATATCTATTGATCTTCAAGAAATCATTTGACACTTATTCAAATATGCAGACAGTGGCATGGTTCTGTGAGCCTGTCAGGAATACAGGTTTATGTGTTTAACTCACTGAATCAGCAATAAATTCCTTCCCTATTACATTTTGCAGTGCCAACAATATCACCACAACTAGCAAATGAAATTGATGATATATCATATTTTTATCACCATTGGTCTATATCACCATATTGGTCATATTTTAACAAGTCATTTAAATTCCCTTGAAATTTTCCTTATTAGGCTGAAATACTTATTGTGTCTAGAAAATTGGAAACAATTTTGTGGGATCTTTAATTTGGTTCAAAATGCATCACAGAACATGTTTCAGATCAGTGTGTATAAGGTAAATGCTTATTATGATCCCGAGCTTGCTTCTTCTAGACTTGAAATTCTGCTCAGGATTGATCAGGCCACGGGGGCTTTCATGGCTTCTAGTCTTATGTTTAAATTGATTAGTTTGCTCTACATGCATGACCAGATGTCACTAGTTTTTCATAGCTTGTCTCTTAGTTTTAGCAATCCTTTTCCTTGGGCCGGCAATTACCCAGATTGAATCCTATGCACCAGTTTTGTAGCTATGATATCAATTTCAATGACTCTGTGCCTTCTCTTACAATTACAAAATTATGTAGTTACCAAAGAATAGTTGATTTATGATGCTCAGACTGATGAAGCAGACCCTGAATAATGTGAGAAAAGTCCTGCTGGTTAAGGTCAACTTTGAGATACACCATTAAGTTTTCAGTGCAGGTGATAAATCATAGAGTAAGATGGGCGAAAAGACCCATGGAAACTTGTTTCTCTATATCAGGGTTTCCAGCAGTCATTTTATGTTGCCAGCGTAAAAATCAATGGAAGGATTTGAGAGAATACATTTATATAGTCTTTTATCAATATGAACTGAGCATTCACATAGCATTGCATAGATTGTTTGATGGTTGTAAATAGTGAACATGTACTAGATGATTATATAGACAGCACTAAAAGTTCCATTTAAAAGAAACTGGCTAAAGTGGAAACTGTTTTGGTTAATGGATCAAGATGTTGTTTTCCTCTCTACCATTGCCATAGAATAAGAAAGACCTAGTATTCAGGAATTGTCTAGTGAAAGGTTCACAGAACCGATGTATTCTATCCTGTACCATGCATTCCATACCATATTATTATGGAACTAATACTCGGTATGGGGGGCGTAACAAGTATAGTAGGTTGAACCCATCCTCATACCGGATGTACCAACACTGTACCGGCATGGTACCAGTTTGAGGTTCGGTACCAAAATTGCGAACCTTGGTCTAATATCATATTCATTGATCCTTCAGCTATTCAAGATAATCATTAAAGTTGTCAGCCAAGAAAAATGCCTTGGAATTATATCTATTCTACAAAATGATGGGAGATATAGTTACTAATTCTAAAATAAATTATAAAGTAACGAATGGAGGTATATGTGCTTCACAAATCTGGTGCAGCATGCCAATGTGATTTAAGGGAGTTTTACAGGACATATCTATAGCCAGCATTGTTTAAATTAGAACATTGAGCTAGAACTATATTAGATTGCAGCATGGATGAGAATGCTACACTAGAATGAGCTTGAGTGTTTCTTCAAGTGTGACGGAAAACAACAGAAATGGCATATTTTCATTTGAGGATTACTTTTTCAAAGGAAAGTTTGTTTTGAAGTTTTGAAAAGATTATATTTGAGGACTTGGGTGGGGCAGGAGGAAGGGTACTTAAATTTGATTGACAAAAAGCTGGTAAAAACTTAATATTTTTTTTTTTCAGAAGTTGCAATGGATATGAATAGGCTTGCCATGCAAGAGGATAGCCCATGGTGGCAGTTGGATAATTTCACAATTTGTGAAATTTTATGAAGGTGGTGGAAGAGGTGAGTATTAAAGATTTGAGATATTTTAATTGGCGTAACTTAAGGTGGTTGTGTACACTTAGTTGGTAAAGATGTTCATAATTTCTTCACTAAAATTGCAGTCATGTCTATGAAGCTATTCAGTGCTGATAAAGTCAAGCAATTTTTTGAAATATGACATTCAGCCAATATACTGTGCTTTTTTGTGCATTTATTTTCATGACAGGAGGAAGACTGCTGATGGGTAGAATGCAATGCAGTTCTGATGTCAAGAACAAAAAGCTTGTTCCTGATACACATGATACATCAGTTAGCTGTTTTCTTCCATAAGACTTGTGAAAAGCTCTCTCATTCATCCCAATCAAGATACAAATATACAATCAGTACCAAAGTTGAATAGTATGAAGAGGAATCTCCTTGATCGGATTTTCTGGTCCCAGATTTTGGATAATTCTATCTCTTATTTGAGCATATCAGTTCGAGACAATTCTACTTACTATATCTAAATGAACTGATGCAAAGGTATTCCAGCATGAGTTTTCAACAGAATTCCCATAGTGCTGGGCTTGCTATTCTGGACCTAAGCTCTCCATAAATAGAATTTACCTTGCATTTGTAGTTCAGCTAACCCAATTGGAATGCTTAGTAGAACAGAATGCTTCTTTAATAAAATTAGACCATCATGCAAACATTTAGTTGGTTTCCTGTGAACTGATGACTGAACAAGGCAGAATAATTAGAGGAAGAAAACTGAAAAAGAGGGGAGGAGAAAAAGAAGCAGGAAGAAAGAAGGTGCAGAGAGACAAAGAGAGTAATTATGAAATAAAGGTAGAGTAGTCAGAAAATAATGGAACAAAGGTAAAAAAAGAATAAGGTGAAAAAAAATCTTCTGCACTCTGGCTCCTTGTCATCTGCAATGGACAAGACATGCTGGTCTATATCAAATTATAGGAGTTGTTGATTGTTAGAAGTGCCCTTTCCTATCACAGCCCAGATGAAGAGACACTCTGTGGTGTACAGAGTTTGGTGTATTTTTGGCTTATAATTGATTTCTTTCAATTTTTTTCTTATGTTAGAAGAAAGTTTGGTTGTAACAGAAATTTAAATGTTGTGGATGTTTGTGGCATAAAATGGATAGAACTGTCACATGTTTTTTCCCTCCTTTATTATAAGATAGATGAATGATGTTCAAAGGTACATATGTATTGTTATGTCATTTTCACGGTGTTTAAGGATATTGGAAGAAAATAATTTAAATATGTACCTTTTCCAATGGTCAAAAATGCTACTAAAAGTAAATAAGTAAACTAGAGATAGATTTATTGGTAGTTCAAACTCTCTTAGAAAGAAATTATAGCAGCAGCAGAATCACAAAAAACAGGCAATCAAAAATCTTTAGAGTCAGGAGTAACCATTGCTAAAGGTACAAAACACTGCTACTACAAAAAACCACAGAGGAAAAAGTGTTGCGAAAACTTAAAAAACTGTTGCTAAAAGAAAATAATTAGGAACAAACAAAACCATCACTAAAAGCCTACTAACCACCATTAAAAGCGAGAAACTAGTGACGGTTATGACCGGTGCTGTTATGGGTTTTAGTGATGGTTATACTGATAGTCGCTAATCTGTTGCTATACTTATAGTGGCAGGTTTATGAGAAAAGTTGTACAAACCATCATAAAAAGTTTGAGTGGCAGAATTTATGAGTTTAGCGACGGTTTTTTCCATTGCAAAAATGTTTTTTTTTTTTGTTGTGGAGATCGTTATTGGCACCAAGAAACTTAGGCATTTATTCATTTTATTTTGTTATTGGTGCCACTCTTCATCTTGACGTAGTGGCGGGTTGCAACTTCAAATAAAATTGTTTTTTTCAGTGAATTTCTTCAATAATCTTATCAACCTATAGTTCTCTGTAACTTGTTGAGCAGGTGATGTTTGCATGTGGCAAGTACAACTTGGTGCATGAATTTTTCAAGAAAGTGGAAAAGTCTTCTATTCCTGGTGCTTTGAATTACAAAGGTATTGGTGACTATTGAGTGAAACTTTTATGATTTTACTTGCTAAGTTCATTATTGAGCCCAACTTCTATTGCAGTTCTTGTGAATACTCTATGGAAAGAAGGGAGAATAGATGAAGCTGTATTAGCCGTAAAGGATATGGAAAGACGTGGGGTTGTAGGTTCAGCTAGTCTCTATTATGACCTTGCTCGTTGTCTTTGTAGCGCAGGAAGATGCCAAGAAGCACTACTCCAGGTCTGTATGTGATGTATTTATGCTTTATGCTGCTTATATTGGACAAGTTTGTTCACCCATAGCTTTATCTTGCCTCGTCTACAATTGTAGTTTGCAAGAATCTTTTCTTAGCAGCAACTAAATATGTTACCTTTGCAAAGAAATACATAAATGACTGGTAAAATGGTTTAAATAGAAGACAAGTTTGCAACCCTTCAAGTATTGTATATTTTTTATTGTAGCATCAGCTCATGATGCTGTGTCGTGTCTTAGTGGAGACAACTGCCACTCCCTGTCTTGTGGTACTTGAAAGTGAGTGAAGATAGGACAAGTTGCAAAGATACAATGATCTCCAACTAGAAAGATGCCATGGTCCTTCATGTAACTCGTCAATGCAATAAATGCCTAAACTATATACTTCCACATATATTACATTATACATGCAACAACATTACCTTTAACACTTGAAAACGACATAATGTAACTTGTCGGTGCAATAAATGCCTAAACTATATACTTACACAGATATTACATTATACAGACAACACATTACCTTGAACACTTGAACGTGACATAATATGTGATGTTTTTAACCACAATCATTGATGTACTTTTGCTTATCTTAATAAATCTATGACCACTATCTACTGCTTGTGTTATTACTATTATAAAAAAAAATATTTTTGGACATGCTGGTATGACTTTCACCTTATGATTATGCATATTTTACAGCTGAAAGAAGTTGTAACTGGTGTTTGTGTTTCTTTCTGCAGATCAACAATATATGCAAGGTTGCGAAGAAGCCTTTAGTTGTGACATACACCGGACTGATTCAAGCCTGTCTGGACTCTGGAAGCATTGAAAATGCCAGATATATCTTTAATCAAATGCATAAATTTTGCTCACCCAACGTTGTAACATGCAACATCATGTTGAAATCATATATAGATCATGACATGTTTGAAGAAGCAAAGGATCTGTTTGAGAAGATTTTGGATGGCAGCCATCATATTACCAGAAAAACTGATTTGAGTCACAAGGTTGTACCAGATAAGTTTACATTCAATACCATGATGGAAGCATGTGCCAAAACAAAGAATTGGCATGATTTTGAGAATGCGTATCAACAAATGCTGCATCATGGATACCACTTTGACACTAGAAGGCATCTTCATATGGTGCTCGATGCTTTCAGAGCTGGAAAGGTGATTTTTTGCTCCATTTTGTCTCTGCTTCTATTTTTGACTCCATCATGAACAAACTTTAGTTTTCTTATATACTTGCGGAGTTACTAAAACCTTCAAAATACTTTATTGCATTTTTCGCTAACTAAAAGATTTGGCTTTTAAATGCAACAAAATCATATATTATGTTTGGTTCCTTAACTATTCATAATTTCTATTTCGTTCCATTATTTTTTCATTGATCACTATTTTCTGCTTAAAATTGATCTTTTACATTCAAATGCTGCTGCAATTGAGTAAATTACTATCTTAGAAAAAATTGAACATCATATCATGGTTTTATCAGAACTGCTTTTCATCATACTTCAGGGGCAAGTACTGGAGACGACATGGGAGCACCTGATTCATTTTGGTTGTATACCGCCGCCACCTATCATCAAAGAAAGATTTTGCATAAAATTGACAGAAGATGAACCTATGGCAGCCATCTCTTGCATTGACGTACATCAGGAGATTGAGATGAACGCATTCTCCAAGAAGTCATGGTTAAATCTACTCAAGAGCAAATCCAGTTGCTTAAAAAAGAACACCATTGTTAGGTTATATCATAAGCTCAAAGACCTTATTGCTGAAACTGATCACCCTCACCCAGTGTACCGCAATCTTTTGAATGCTTGTACAGAACTTGATTCCTGTGTAACAACTTTTGCAGACTTGCCCAATGATCGGTAAATGCTGCCATGTAATGTATAATCAAAGCTTTAAAAAGAAGAGGTTTTCCTGTCACCATATATTTGTCAAATGAATGTGATTCTTTGCAGACCTGTTCGTAATTATGGACAAGCAAGTAGCAAGTGCAAGAATGCCTTTAGAGGCCAATTGCCAATCAGAATTCAGTGGATTCCTTTGATCATACTTGCACAAATGCACTCCTCTGATATAACTTAAAGTGAAGGGCATGAAATTAAGCGAGGAGAATGTTGTTGTATTTGTTCTCTGAACTTTCTTGTTTCTTGTTTCTTTTTCTCTCTCTTCTTTTGTCCGATCTTGCTATTTTTACCCCAGACTGACAGGAGAAGAAGCCCAGCCAAAACTGCGGTGAGGGCTAGATCAAATCCAAGTCATTAATATCCAACAGCTATTAACTTACCAACTTAATCAATATGCATTCTCCATTTACTCCAACAATTTTGATCAGTGGAATCATTACCAATCCTCAAATGCTCTAGTGTTTTAAATAAATCATTTGCATAGGACACATCAAATACTAGTGTTAGTAAAAAAAAAAACAAAACCTGATTTAATTTAGAAACTTGGAAAAATTATGATCATAAGTGTCCTCACACTCCATGTATGATGGCTCCATAATTGCATTTAAAGGTAGATTATATGGTTCTCCGTAATTTTAATTGTTTCACCGGCAGCAGAAAACTAAATTCAATTTGTCAGGATGCACCTTAGAAAACACCCCAAAATCAAGGATATTGAACGAGAAAAACTAACTGATCTTAAGAAACTAAATTGCATGGGCCATATAGCATGCGGATGTTTCTCCTATCCTCATCCCTCTTATCTGTAAAGTTTATTGCTTTGCAAAATTTGTTCTGCTCTCTCTCCTTTCAAGGCTGTCCGAAACTATATATTCCTTAAAGACTCCACCTGAGATAGAAAAGCTTCCAAGGAAGCATTCTAATACCCTCAGTCCCTTTAAACCTGTGGTCATCTTCCATACTTCATAAGGGTGGGAAAGCATAAAGGCCATGACCATAATTCAAAGGCTTTAAGAATATGCCTTGTGGGAGATAAAGAAGTTTTGACACCAACCAAAAAGGCTGGGGCCTATTCTTTTTGGTGTTCAACAACTTGAAGCAATGAGTCCTCATTTATCATTTGGTGCCTTTACTTTTTATGGTACTTTGTGAGGCTGAAGTACCACATTTTGCCTCCACTTTACTCGTGAGAGCTAAGGAAAAGCAAAAGATAAGTGATGCCCTTTAATATGCTGCTCCTTGTTCCATGATTAGAATAGGCAAAAAGTATAGAGCTGCAAGTTGATTGAATTTTAACCAAAACCACGATAGGAATTTATCATGACTTTGTTGATGCAAATTATGCAAAAATTGGGACATTTCCCACTCGGTCAGGATCACGAGTTTCAGACCAACAACATCAGCATTTTGCCCCATGGAGAGTTGTACAGCCCTTGATGGATGCTATGTCATCTGATCGTGGAGATAGACGACTATCAAATACTCAAAGATAATGTGTTGCGTATTGCACACAACGTACACCATACACTATATGATAGCCATCTGTCTTTATGATTAGATGATGTGGCAGCTATTGAGGTTATACAGCTTTCTGCGGTGCAAAATATGCATTGTATAGGATCCAAACTCAACATTAGACATGCTAGAGGCAATACATGGGGACCAAAAATCATGATCCGTGAGTAGAACTTCTTTAGCCAATTCTTGATTATGTTTGATTCCAACTTTGACCGATTTGCACCATATGAATATGTGGGTGTTTCATTAAGTCCTGCTTGATGCCTGCTAGTTTTTTTTTTTTTTTTTTTAGCAATACACGTTTATTTAGAGTTTAAATATCATCTATTTCATACTTAGATCCAAGAACAAAAATATCTACAAACATCTAAATGTAAATCATTTTGTAAAAAATAAGATTCATATTTTTTGTAAATTGATAATCAGGTATACTTCTTCTGCAAAATTCACTAAAGTATAAAACATTTAAATATTCCTTTTTAGGGCTTATACTTAGCAAGCACCAAAGCAAACTAATGGACACCAAATTTTGGACCCATCGGGCATGGATAAGAGAACCTTAGAAGGAGGCTCTCAGCCACAATTCTAAAACTCTCTAATCGCCACCTACCTCCATTGAAGGTTGGAAGACTATAAGGCTTTGAAAGGCTACAAGGCTCAAGATTTATAATTGGAGATGTGGATGTACGGCAATACTTTAGATGAAAAAGATGAGTTGAAATCACTTTCCAAAGCTATGTAGAAATCCATCATTCTATATATCAGACTTGATCTGAGCCCATTAGACCAAGCAAAAAAATATTTCAAAATCGTATCTAGCACCTAAGACTAAGATTTAACAGTGTTGCTATCCTAGTTCTGAAAAATAAATTTATAAACCATCGCTATTTTGTTATGCACCCCCTAGTGTTACCATCATTGAAATTTGAAAGTCATGTTAGAAATCATTATCGTTTGCTCTAACAACTTGCTTGCATTTTAACATTTTTTGAACCAAAAGAATAGCTGATATGATAGTAGTACTTAGCCATCAGATTGCAGAACAATGGGTGGCAACAATAGAAGACAAGTTAGAATAAATTACAAAACCTCCTTCTGAGATCAGTGATAAATTTTATTTATACCTAATAGTTTGAAAAATCTATGCTTATCTCATTGAGGTTTATTTTAATCTAATATTTTAAGCCATAACTTAATGGAACATTAGTCAAACTGTTAATCTTAAATGGAACCCAAGTATCATGTTAGAAAAAAATTAAAGAATGATCAAAATAATCTTAGTTGATGTAACAACTATCTCAGGATACAAAAAAAAATGTGCACCCTCCTTCTCGTTCGAAGGCAATTTTGATTTTTCACATTAGGTAAAAGGTTAGTTTAACTTAGTATAAGTGTAGATTTTATAAATTACTAAGAAATATAAGCCTCATTCGGATTTTGTAATTTACTCTTAAAATATTGCTGGACATGAAGTCTGTTTTGTCAGAATTTTAAAAAAAAAATCATATTATCATTTATACTAACCGATACAAATGTTAATTTAGAGTATGTCATAGTTAAATAATAAAAACCATATGATGCTCATTACCGATTTCTATAATTTTTTTCCCTCTATATCTACACTTCAATTGGCGATATGCTATTTGGGCTTTAAATAGTTTATTACAGAATCAAAGAACCTGCCAGCCATAAACCATTACCTTAGGTTGCATAACATTAAAGTGGTTATTACCTACAATTATTCAAGATAGGCTTCAAGATTTTTGTATGTTGAGGTTTAGTTTTGATCTTCTCTGTTGTGTCTTTGTTTTGCTTTCCCTCCCTTTTACCCCCTTTCTCTATGCCTTCATTCTCTTAATAAAGCTGGTGGAGACTTTATCTCCATTTACCACAAAAAACACTGCATGTATGCATGAAACCTGGACACTCTCAGACTGCTGCCAAAACCATTAGATTGGATAGGAACTGGATCTAATTTGCAATCAAAGGCACGTTTGGATTGAAACACAAGTTAAGTTAGACTGATAGCAAATTATATTTGCTCACACCTCTTAGGCCCCATGTCATAAGGTTGCAAGTCGATTGACTTGACCAAGATTTTGCACAAAGTAGCTGACCCAAGTTGACATCTACCTGAAGCTTAGACCCATTGAGTAAGCATGGTTGCCAGTGAGGAACAATCTAAGCTGCAATTTCTATGCATGCAAATCTTTTTTATTTTTTTTAAATGTATTCTCCTATGGGAGGGTTGGGTTGCCTCATATCCATCATTATAATTGGATTTGCAATTGATGTTGTGATTCATAATGAGTCTTCCAAATTAAGATAATCTTTAATTAAGTTGAATACGGATTTCAAACTATTGGGACATCCCAGTCAAATCAAATTAAACCTCATAATTTTTTTTTCTGAAAAATGAAAATTTAGCACCTTGCATACTATAGACACAATGCGAATGAAGCCCTAATTAGACCTCAGCCGAGAAAGTAATGACGAGACATATATCGAAATCTTAAACCTAAACTAGTTAAATAATGTTAGCATCCCAAAATAATATGCCCTTCACCTCTTTTAAGATTGCCTACAACAACTGTTCATTATTGTAGCATTTCAAACTTACCTGTTGTAGAACTACAAACCCACCACCAGATGATCCATAAACAAAAGAGTTGTTGCATTTGCTGATCAGCTACTTGTTGCATAATTTTGAACACCATAGTCTGCATCCAACTAGTTGACACTTGCTCATCTAGCTTCAATTTGTGCATCGAAAAAAATTCTGTAATTACCAATGTCTCCTAAAGGAATAGAGGTTAGACCACATGTTTGTTTTTTTTTTTTTTTTTTTGGCTAATGTAGATGTATCATACATGACGAATACGAATACATCTAAATCCTCCTCCCTCAAGTCTTTCCAGAATGGTTAGCCACATAAGAGCCTACTCTGTCTGCTGCCCTGTTGGCCTCTCGTTATATATGCTTTGTCTGATTGGTCATTTCCCCACACACCATAGTCCGAATGTTTCTAAGCAGCGGGTGGTCGCCCATACCACCCACACTCTGTTGGATCCAACCGAACTTTTGTTTCTCTTTAAAAATCCATGTCCAACGGAAGTGTTGCGTTTGGTTGTCACATAAGTACATGCCCCAAATCTCCTCCATAGATTATATCCCAACTCCACCACCTGAAGGGCTGGTGGGCACAACAAAACGAGACAAGAAAAGTAGCTCTCTTGAATAGCATGGTCCCCCTCCTCACCCCTTCTTAATCACTGCAGTTGGAGACCCAATTATTTCGTTTCCCTTTCCTTATTGAATACTCTGATTATTTACTAAGCTTATGTGAATTGTGGAGTGTTTTGTAATCTATAATTCAAGCAAATCCCATCTGTAAACATTATATAAATATAAAGCTGCACTTGGTCTTGTGGATTCTCATTTAGTATCATATATAATCCAAACAGAGACCAATAAGCTACTATTTTCATGGTTCTATAAAATCACAAATTTTGCAGTGGTTCATAACTTGGCATCTACAACTTTAGGATTTGAACTAGTGGCTCGAATATGACATTTGTTGAATCTTAAAAATTTGACTATGATGACTAGATACTTGGCCATTGTAAACCACTTGCCGTTTAGTATAAGCTGAATGCTAAGCATTTAATTTTATTGAGATTTTTTAACTCCACAATAGGAAGAGGTCAAAAGAATCAAGGAGTGGCTTGCTGCTCAACCACATGTTTTTATTTCTTATAAAAAAAAAAAACAAAAGAAAGAAAGAGGAGAAACCACATTGTTTCTTGCCATATTGAGTGAATGGAGGTTTTATAGATTATTATATATCTCCTTGATAGTTCAATTATATAGGAAAGGGAAAAATAGTTTTATAACACCTTGATTCCTATATTTGATAAGAAGTTTAATTTGCCTAGCTTAGGTATGAGCAAGTCCTACATGTAAATGCTTTAGGACAATAAAATGCAAATCTTAGACAATCCCATAAAGTTATTGAAGAGTTATGAGAAATATTTTTACTAACTAAAGTAAGGGAATGGTCCAGTACGAATTTCTTGGTGAGCAAGAGCTAGAAAGGCATAAAGAGTTGGCCCACTTCAAAAGCTAATAATTTGAATTTTGATGTGATTAATTTAATTAGAGAGAAGGGATTGATTAATGAAAAACGACACTATTTTAAATTTCAGTTCATGTTTTCTTAGATTAAGATCCAGAAGCAAGCCATTCATAGCAAGGTGTGAAATCTTGGTATTATCAAGGCAATTTCAAATACACACATATATAAATTCAATACTAACATTAGTCCAATTATAATTACACAAGGCTAGTTTTGGTGATAAGCATATGTGAAGTTTTGTATATCCAATAAGGACATGTCATCTATTTGTAATGAAGCTATTCAAAAAAAAATACTTGTAACAATGCCTTGCTTCAGTTTTAATTTTATGGCACCTTCAATATTTTCTACTTGCGATTATAGTTGAAGGAATAGGCCGTTCAAAAATTATTCTTCATATTTTCTTTCTGAAATGCAAATACATATAATTAGCTCTACACAGAGAGATATATAGACACATAAAAGAAAAAAAAAAATTAAAAACTTGTTTGAATATTCCTACATGAATATCTTATAAAAATCAGACCTGTTGGCCTACTCACCATATTTTTTTAGGAATCCATTAAAGTCTCGGCCTTCTAAAAGTGAGCTTGTTGGCCCACCTTAAAATTATAGTTGTAGGCATGATGGTCTATAAGATTCGGATTGGAAGGATGTTGGATTGCTTCGTAGCTACGAATCCAACAGAAAATTTAGTCCAAATCCTAACTGTTTACGAAATATGATGCACAAATCTAAGTAATCTCCCATCTTCCTCGCATATTCCCAAACTCAAGTGTCTGAAAAACAGGAATATCCCTCATTTTACCCTCAATTTACTTCAATCATTCATTTCCCCAACATGCTCACTTTCCATAAAGATCCCTTCCATTCCACCTTTTTTCCACTGCATCCCTTCCACAAAAACTCACCTCCCACCTCTCCATGTGTTGGATTCATTCCAAATTATCCCATTAAACTAAACTTTGAGTGATGATAGGTAGGATAGAGGACTAAAATATGAAGGTCATTGAACTCTTACAATAATGACAATAACAACCCCACAATTATAAAATTCCCCCACTCCATTCCCCACCGCCTTGTTACTTTTATTGTTAGTAGGGATATGAGAGGGGCACGCAAAGAGAATCGTCAAATAGAAAGAGGGGAGAGAGAGGGAGTAAAAGAAAAAAGAAAAAAAAAAAATCAACTACGTAGCGAAACTTTATATTCTCCTGCTTCTCCTCGTCCGCCTCGTCTCGTTTCCTATCTGTTTATAATAACTCCAAAATTTTATCTCGGGGTTTTCTTGTAGCTTAGAATTCTAAATTATCGAGGGGGAGAGCATCAAAAAGAGAGCTTTGTTTTTTGGCCTCAGCTCTGCTCAGATCTCACCTACCCCACGGAGAACCCTAACCCTAGAATCGGCCAGAAAAGAGAAGTTTCTTGTTTTTTTCTTTTCATATTCGCTACTTATCTCTGTTGCAATTTCGAGTTTTAGGGTTTTAATCGGAGGGAGGGTGGAAGATGGCAGGGCTCGATGGGGAGGGTGGGGTTTCGGAAGACCCTGCTGGCCCGGATAACGGGTTTGGACGATTGGCCGGTGGTTTATCAGGTGAGATTTCTCTTTTTTTGCTTGGCTTTTCCAGGAATTATGGTTTTTATGGCGCTGTAGATCTGGTGCTGCGGCTTGATTGGCGGGGGAAGTTTGGTTTTCTTGTAGAATTTTACTGTTGGATTGGGTTTATAGGAAGGCAAAAACGCTTTTTTTGGTTGAGATTTTTCCGGGCTTTTTGGGTAGAGTAAGGATGATGACTTTAATGCGTGTGGCTTTCAAATTGGAATTTTTTTTTTTCGTGTGCGCTTGTGGGATTGAAGTTGAGATATGGGTTTATTGTGTAGTGTGG
Organism: Phoenix dactylifera; assembly: GCF_009389715.1. NCBI lineage: Eukaryota > Viridiplantae > Streptophyta > Magnoliopsida > Arecales > Arecaceae > Phoenix > Phoenix dactylifera. The sequence continues at coordinate 1,648,008 of NC_052400.1, forward strand.
TTTGATTTATTTTTCCGGGATGACACAATTTCACATTCTTTTTAAATTTATTTGGAATTATTTTAAGTGTAATCCTGTTAAAATGAGCTTAGAATGTTTAAAATGCCCTTGTGGCATACTAAATGGATACCTGTGCTTGAGATTCTGCCGATCTAGTAACTATATGAATGCCAGTTTTGAATTTAAGTGGTTATTTTACGGGGGCAACATATAAGGGATCTGTACCTGTTTGATCAAGTATTCAATATCTAATTCTAGTAGTCTTTGAGCACATTTGACTGCAATTTTTAGATTTATATCTTGTCCTAGCTTCAATATGCTGAACATATCTTTATTTGTGGTAGTGATTTACTAAAGTGGAAATAATAAATTCACTGTCTTTAGTCGCTGAACTCTTTTTTTTTTTTGTTTATTTCCAAGATCTTTAATAGACCTGGATTGCTTTTCTTGTACTTCTTGCATACTGAGTTTTAAGTTTCTTTAAATATGCTCATAGCTAGAATTGGTTTCTTGTATTCTGTTCTTTTTCTTGTCTTAATCAAATGGTGGAGCTTATGTGCTTCTCAATTTGGGCTTATTTTCTAGCTGGCTGTTTCTATGCAGAAAATGCTCGGTTTGATGCTTCACAATATGCATTTTTTGGTAATGATGTTATGGAGGAAGTTGAGTTGGGGGGATTGGAAGAAGTTGATGGTGGTGATCCTGGCTTTATTGGGCTCAATGATCAGGATAATCAATTTTCTTATCTTGGTGATGGAGTAGAGGTGAATTTCTTTGCCTGCAAGTTTATACATTCTGATACTTTGTTCTTTTGCTTTTGCTGCTGGTCCCAAGTTCAGCTCACTATTGTGATTATCTGCATTAATTGAAGTCAAATCTGAGCCTGCCTCTTTAAGCCAAAGACTTAACTCGAGTCAACTAATTCTTAATCCCAAAATAGTTGCGATCAGCTACATGAATCCTTTTTCTCCATTCTGCTCTATTGAGGTCACACTTTCTGAAAGATGTAGCAATACCTAGCTTGTCTCTTTAGGCCTCCTCAGGTCATTTTCACTATATCAGTATAGAATAGTGGGGCCTTTATTTTTTTTCCTATTGCTTGAGATTGATGCTAGGAAGTTTTAAGATGCATGATACATGTGATTCTATTAAAATACATCAACATCATTATGGATGCAAGGATGCAAACTGGTGAGAAGTATCGAGCTGTAAATAGTAGAAGGTGTGAGTTTGAACCTCATGAAGTATTGATGTTCTTCACATGGGCAGCACTCATACAACTTCCCTTGTTTAAAATACCCAAGTGTGAAAAAGTATAATATGCATGCCAAAATTTCCATACAAAAGAAATATTCCTAATTTTCCATATGCTCAGAGAATATTCATAGGTTGATAACAGTTATGATTTCTTTTGCACATTATAATCATGCTCTCCATTCTCAACTTCAGTGAAAACTTACTATTGTTTATTTCTATTGCCTAAAATTCTTCATAAATGGTAACCTTATCCTTATGTCATCTACACGCAATGACTTCATATTGCATTTGGCATATATACTCAAATTCCTAGTGCATGACCTTAATATCATGCTATCATCTGTTATTCTTTCTGGTTCACATTTCAAACCCATATTTAGGTACCCACTTAATGCAAACTTGTTCTGTGTGTTTCACATCCTCAATGTGAATTTATCAAGCATGCCACTATATTGCTCCAAAATTTCTTCAGAAACTTCATTGTAGTTTCTCCCTGACTCGTTTAGCAGATTTAGTTGGGCATCAAGGTTAGGGGAACTTAGTATATTCACAATTTTGACTTACTTAACCTTGTATTTTTACTTCGTTTTTTTTTTTTTTTTGGCGCGCACGGGGCGTGGGGGTGGGTGGTGGGTGGGTGGGAGGGGGGGTTAAAATCTATAGAAGATAAATTGGCTAAAACTTAGGGTCATGAGATTACCGGATAGATTAAATATGCAGCTAAAGTAATGCATCAGATAAATCAGTTCTTATCTTGGTTGAAATTGGCTAAAACTTAGGGTCATGAGATTACTGGATAGATTAAATATGCAGCTAAAGTAATGCATCAGATAAATCAGTTCTTATCTTGGTTGCTATATATGTAGTAATATTTCGTGGACTTTGTGCCTGGAAAATGTGGAGAGTATGAAGTTCTGCTAGAATCAAAAACTTTAGAAATCAATGCCTTGACACGCATACCGGTTTGAGAAGTATCATAACAACGTTGGCCCCTACTCAATTTCTTCCTAACTGTGATAATTTGATATATTGTATTTTGTGTTAAATAGTTAAACATGATGATAGTTCCTTTAAAATCTCTCTTGTTATGGGAGGTATTCAAAAATAAAAGTATGATGCCTGGCCAATGGGTGACCCTTATATTGTGAAAATGATTCCAGAGTTGCTAAATAAATGAGAAGCAAAGTTTGAAGCCAACAATGCAATTGTTTTGATGCTTCAAAATGGAACATATACTTGGCTGTTAGTTTGTATAAAAGCTCTGAAGATGATGTAGGAGATGCTTCTACAAGAATTTATGAAGAGGGAATTCTATATCATGGTAGTCATGTTGTGGTGGTTCTTCTTAAGCTGTACATTACTGTTGAGTGTAGCATAATTTCATTGTTTCTTATCAAGAGGATGAAAAACAACAAATCAATAAGCACCAAATATGTTCACATTGCCATTGTCAACAAAATCAAGCACCACCAAATATGTTCACACTGCCATTGTCTTTGTATGCAGTAAATTTTTCACCTTCCTCATGCAAATTAAACGATAATTAAACTTCCCTCCCATGTCAAACAATTGCTTACTATTTCATGTGCTTGTCTGTAGAAATCTGCACTCTGACTTTACATCCTTGCAAAGGGCTTATTTTCTATGTAATCATTGATGGCAGTTAAGATGGATTATCTTGTTCCCCTATTTTCCATTGGTGCAAGTGAATTTTCTTCATTTCCTAGATGAACCTATACAGCCTTTTGATTTTATTGCTTATAGCCAAAATAAATTTGTGATAACATAATGGATTGCAGTTTTAGTCATGTTGTGCTGTATTTGCAGGGTGATGGTTTAGGATCTTTATCTGATATTGATGACCTTGCAAGCACTTTCTCAAAGGTCTGATCCCTTAAATAATTATGACTTATGTATTATCTTATTAGTCCTGATAATTTTTTTAATAAATAATCATCTCATGCAAAGTATTAACCAGTTTATCAGGCCTTGTTATACATTTTCGTGGATGCTGTCTATCATGATTCAAGATTTATAGGAAAATTTAATGTATTTACTGTCTTTGTAGTGTATCCTGCCTTCGAAGTTTCATTTGTTCCTTTTGGTTTTAAGAGTTTAAATCATCTTTCGAGTTATTTAGTTTATATAACTCAAACCTCAACTCCCTTAATAACTTTAGTTTACAGGATTGAGCTATGCTTGGAAACCAAACCTGCGAACTAGAATAAATCGTTGATATATCTCTGCATTTTGTGAACCAAAATTTACTTAAAAACTTTCCATCTCTTTTCTTTAATTTCACTTAAGTCATGATCTCATTACTGGAAGCCACCTAAATCTGTACTCTTATTTTAATGGGCAGAAAGGAAAACCATTTTTGAATATTCTATTAATCTCATTGTTTAGTTAGTACTCATAAAACATCATTAAAATATTTAACTAATGTTTGATCACTATCTGGATTATTTTGTCCTCTGATGTTGATATAATAAAACCATAAATGGTGATATGTCTCTACTAGTGGTTTCACCTCTGGTACATTACCTTAGTAGATCTCATAGTTTTATGAAAATAATTTTTTTTCCCATTCATGCTTTTCCCTAGTGAATAGGAAGTGTAATGTGCTTGTAGCAATGTTCCATTGGCTTGCATATGTTTTAGGTCACGTTACTGTTCAGAGTTCAGACTGAACTAGAAGGAATCCAACTAATGGTTGCTTCTGTTATAACTTGATGAATTATGCAAAGCTTTAATTTGCAATTTCAATGTGTTATATTAATTCTTTTTTTTCCCCTTGTGTCAGTGTTGAATAATATGTTTAAACCTTAACTGTTTTATGCTTTACTACTACATGAGGTTAACATCGTGCCACCGTGCCACTTAATCATCATATTTACCACCTTACATGACAAAGAAATGCTCAGAAAATTTTGTATTTCTTCCTATGCTAGTTCAAAGTATAAACAGTGCTTTTTTTCATTTTTCTTATGCTATACAGTACTTTGTAAATATCACATATCATATTCCAAATTTTGCTTATGTGATCAGAGCTGTTCTTAACAAATGAAATGTTTTTGCCTATAGCTGGTCTAATATGTGATTTGAAATCCAAAATTTAAATCTTAATGGTACCTGACCATGGTCTCTGAACCTTGGTTTTAAAGCCATGAATTTCCAGTTGTACATCACACCTGTATGTAATGATCCACAGATATATCATCCAACAACTGAGTATTGATGTAATATGTCTGTTCTGTGGTCGCATATGTTTTTCCAGCATGAACTTTTAGAATGATCTTAAACTCGTGTCCAATATAATACCTCTACAGTCTCATTATATAGCTATCTTCCCAATTTTTGACTGCTGTTTTATAATTTATGGTGTTATTAACAACATCAAGCATCACCAATCCCTATTTCTTATTGTATTTTGCTTTTGCACACTTCTCCTCTCTTCATATTATATCCTTTGGTTGAGTTTCTACGCTATCGTAGAGGTACTTTTTCCCGTTTAGTTCAATTCAGTTTGATATTAGTAGTTAGACTAGCAAATAGGCAACCTATGCCAAGAGAATGATAGAAAAAGGACACTATTCCAACTCTGAAGCAACAGACAGAGTCCTCAGTTGTAAGGCCCCAGTTATGGAGATAGACTCTCTTCATACCTGATGGATGTTTGTCGTGCTTACAGGAAGAACCTCGTTTCGCACTTCACTAGAGTAGTGACATTGTATTAACATAATTTTTGTTCTAATTCCGGCCAATGCCCTTTATGCGAAAGTTGATAAATAATTCAAGGCCAGTAGCTTCACAATGATTTAGCATGCCGGCTATAGAAAGGAAAAGGCAAAGGTTCTCATTGTACCCGTAAATTTTGAAACCATTAAAAAATTATATGTTTATTGCAATGGCCACTGAATATCATGCTTCTTGTCAGAAAACTTGGGAGCCATGGAGACTGAAAATTTCTGTTTGGATATAAATAAGCACCATTCAGAAGTGAATAAAAGATTAATGTCATCCAGGTTGTCACATCCATCCAAAGAAAGAGAACAGCCTGCTTGTCCTTTGGTCATGACAAGATAGCGCCAACTATTGAGTATTGATAGATTTGGTAGAAATGTACAATGAACTTCTAAAGCTGCTGCATGTAGTAACATTAGTATGATAGTTATGAAGAAGAGAATGATGAGAGAAGTTAGTGCTTTTCTTTATGTTTGTGTTTAAAAATTATAGTTCTGTTATGTTGGATAAGTTCCTCAAACTAGATTTCTTGTTGTGTCACTCTCTGACTCTCATGGATCTAGTTGACATGTAAAAATGTGTATAGGTGAACTCCTTCTCTTTTTAAATAAAATTACAAAGAGCTTATCCAAATCTTTTTTATTGAAAGCTTTTTCAAAACCTGGCTTACAAAACATGCCTTGCCTTTCCCTAACAAACTCAATGAATGGTAAGCAACTGTACGCGTCCCCTACAATAATACTTTGTAGATTTAAAATTCAATGTGCCCATGTGAAGCAATTTAGTTCTGATTGAGAGGCATGCAGAGATACATCCCTAAATCAGTTCAATCTCGCTTTTTTGTTTTTTTGAATTAAAGTTTTTGAAGCTGGCCTGTAAACACCAATTTAGTGCTGGTAGGCATGCCATGATAGATGCACAACATGCTGGTGCCTTACCAACGCATAGCTCTGAGAGGATAGAGGCTACAAGCAAACAGTTGGCATGTTGCATGCTAGTGCATTGGCATAGCTTGCCTTGGAATGATGTGGTATAGTACATAGCATGCTAGGGCCAAGATGACACGCTGCAGATATGTGGTACTTCGGTTCTTGCTTATAAGTTTTATGACAGGCGCCTACTTTGCCAAACCCAAGTTATTTTGGACAGAGAATTCATAATGCTGATGTTAGAGGATCAATGAATGAGGATTTAGTAACCCAACCCCAAGTAGTACGGACGGCGCTTGATGGGTATGGTTACGGTATATCCTAATTTTGCAAACATTGCATAAGCCATGAATCCAAATTATATTCGAGGACTGGAGGTAGTTTGAGTGTTGCTTTATAGAATATTCCTTATCATTAATCATATCTTTATCCATAAAATCAACCACATAAAGATGAGGTTTGTTGATAAAGGTTAAGTTAATTGTGAAATAGCCAACTTCAAGTTATTGTTGAGAAAGGCTTATTGAAGGTCCTCTTCTTCTCATGCTTTGCGGCAAGGTTTTCCTTAGACATATTTGAAGTATTGGTGAAGTTTTATAAGATGTATATCACATGGAGAAGCTAATATGAAGCTTACACCTTGTTATTTAGTTATGCCTTAAGGGGAGGTATAACCATTAGGTGCTCATGTATTCATGACCAACAAAAATCAAGAGTCATATCTTTTCTTTGTTTTTGCTTCATGTTGTATTGTGTCAACTTAGATGCCAGTGCTAATTAGAACCGGGTGTTCTTTTGCACTAGCCATTGAGATTCATTCACATTTGGGGTTGCACTATGTGAACCTTATCAATGCTTGTAACATGTCCAAATAAATAACTGTGGTTTTTTATTTTTGACCTTGATTTTCTTTTCGTCGATTTTATTTTCTAAATCAGTTAAGAAAATCTATGAGGCTTGTGCCTTAAGCCTTAAGGCTTAAGCCTCATCAAGTGGAGAGCCTTAAAATGCATGCCTTTGACTACTGTTGTTTGTTTTTGATCATTTTTTTTTATGTCTGAACTTGCCATCCAGAAACCCAGTCATTACAGAGAAGCTAAAGAAATACTACTCTTAATCTGTCAATGAGTAACACATGCCAATACATAATAGAAAACTTTTTCAATACCCACTTTGTAGCACACATTCTTTTTGCCGTTCATCTCAATTGAGCAATAGATAGCACAGGGAGCTATCTATGATCTTGTTTCTTCCTTTATAAAAATAAAGTTTTTGTAGATAGTTTAACAAATATAACTTTTGATTGTTGAGAAAACTGTTCACTCTACTAATTCCATGAAGTGACACTGCTCAAACTTTACCTCTTTGTCCCTCGGATGCAGAAGAATCCGTCTTCTTTAAGGGAGTGAAATTTAGTAATCATTACTTTTGAACTACTGAATGTGCGAAGGTTTTTAATATCTTGTTATAATTTTTTTCTAATTAGTTTCTTATTAATTTTTTTTGACTTTTTTTGTCTTTTCTTTTTTTGTTTTCCTTTTGTTCTTACTGATACTTTCAAATATCAGCTTGATGATCCTGCATTAGGTCTGAATTTCTCCTGTTCATCTGAATCAAATGTCTTTTACAGTTGCAGTTATAGAGCATGCCATGCAAGTCCCTGCCTTATTTAATTGAATGAGTTTTATTTTTCCTAATTAATCAAGCACTTTCATTTCATTTTGCACAACAGTTTGGCTAAACAGCTAATTAAGAAAGCAACATGGTCTGTCATGATGGTGCTGTTAAGTATGCTTCTTCTCTGTGCATTTTTTCATAGGCATTGACTATACTTACAGAACAATATGCCTGTCATTTGAATACTATGTAGATTTGTAGACTGTTTTGTGTGCTATCTTTTTGTATTTTACTGTCTAACTTCCTGGTCATGGTTATGCTTATCTGTATTGCAATCCTGATTTTCAGACGCTATATTTATATTTCTTTATGAATCTCAGTTGAACAAAGTTGTTGGTGAACCAAGGGGCTCAGGAGCAATTGGTGATAGGGGATCCTTTTCTAGAGAAAGTCAGTAAAGTTCTTTTGCTTCAATCCGTTGTTAGTTCATGATTGTTTAATCTTTGATTAACTGGAAAAAATGACATTCGAATTTTGTTGGACAATATTCTGTTCTTATATTTTCTTCTTGCATCTTAGTTAACATCTAAATTTGGACATATCATTTCATGGTCATGCATCCTGTGTTCAATGATACATGGATATTTCTTAAATGTCTGCAAAATTCCTTTTCTGAAATCAGAAGTTTAAGGTAGAAAATCAACATTCTGCTAGGCACAACATTCGCTAACTGAAAGATAGATAAATTCACATTCATATCTGATTACTAACAATTTTTGGCAACTAAAAGAGGACAAAGTTGAATCATTACAGAATTAAACCAAACATATGAAGCCTAATGGATGCATAGTCCAATGTCGATCATTGGTAAGAACAGTATATTCTATTGCTTCTAATCATTAACAAACTCCTTAGGAACAAGAAAAATCATTGCTATTGCAAGCATGTATCACTGGGAACCAGGAATGAACAAGTGGATGTTTATATTCCCTTTGAGAGTGAGAGATCAATGAACTTCCATTTATAATATGTTGTCCATAAGTGTATTTGGAACTGTTTCTAGTGATGCATTATGTTTTTGCAGTAGCTACATATTTTAGGAAAGCCATGTGGTTATGGTGTTAATGATGGAAATTTAACTTGGGAGAATGTTATATTCTTTTTTAATTAAATGAGGGCAATCTTACACCTCAGCATAGCTATCACCCTGAGTTTGTCAAATAATACCATGCCTAATAAATGACATATCATAATGCCGTCTAAACAACTATCCCTCGCCCGAGAGATTCTTGTTTAAAATTTGCAAGCACCAGAGTCCATTAGAGTCTGGAAAGAACAATGTATATGGGAGGATGCTTGAGATGAACATAATCCTATCTGTAGGTTTATGAAAAAAAAATAATAGTGTGTGAAAGCAAGATTAAGCATATGCGGTAAAGGAAAAAGAAAAAGAGCGTCCTAATGCACGAGGCTCTTGCCACCGCAGGGTATAGAGAGGGTTAGATTTATGCATCCTTACCCTCCCTCCATGTGCAAAGAGGCTATTTCCGTGTTTCAAACCCTTCGTAAGGGAGCAACCTTGCTGTTATGCCAAGGCCCACCATCATATGTGAAAAGGAAGCATTTGGAAGAAGTATGGGTAAAATAAGATTGAGCTATTGAACATTCAACAATTTATTTTGAAAGGGGAAGTAAGAAGCCTCACCTTTTGGTAAGAAAACCAAAGGGTCATGACTTTCTTTTCAGAAAATAAAGAAATAGAGATTTTCTAGAGATGCAAGGGTAAGGCAATATTGCTTAAGGAGGTGCCTAGAAATATTTGTACCCTCGCATAGGGTTTTTATCATCATAAAAAAGAGCTAGGTGTAGCAAAAGTTGGGTTTGAGGATTGAAGAATAGATACATTGTGATTTCATGGTAAGGTGTTCAGATTTTCTATGGATAATTTCCAGAACAATCATCTCTTGCCTGAAGTCTGGTACTATAAATGATTAGTGTAGATACTGATAACTAGTACTAGATGGTTTTGGCTGAGGAGGAAATGAGGAAATTGATTTTTGAGATGGCTGGCGAGAGAAGACAGGATAATGATTTCCTTGTTTCACTCAACAAAGATTTTGATGTTGCAAGGTTAACATACATGTAGCTTTCCACAAAAGACAACTCCAATGGCTAAAGTTTACTTTTGTTACCTGCATTCCTGTGAAGGTTAAGTTGTAAAGGATAGCTTGGATGGTACGCCTGTTAGCTTCATGAGTGAGGTCTATAAGATTATTGTGGGGACTTAGGCTTTAAATCTCAGATGCATCCAGACAAAGCTTCTTTCAATTATAGAAAAAGTGCTTTTATGGAAGATTAGATTATTTTTTATGGGGTTTTGGTTACCTTTGTGTGTTTCCAGATGATGCATAATAATAGAGAGCTTTCTTGCAAGCTAGAATCAGAAAATATATTATGATTATGTTAATATGGAATCTCTGGGTTTGCTAGGTTGTGGATGAGATCTAGGTCAGATTGTCACTGCAAATTCTCCCCTTTGATAGCCTTCTTATAAGAGTTTGCTTGTGATAGAGGACTGACAAAAGAGACCCTTTGTAACATTTTTAACCAATATTTGCAATCTCTGTATCGGACCCTGTACCAATACCTTGCTGATACAGGGTTGATACGCCAGGTATAGGGATCGGTTCAGCGTACAGAGTCTCAGTACGCCCTCTATTTCGAGTCTCAATTCGGTATCGGTATAATACGGTACGTCCAGTATGAGGTGGCACGTATGGGTACGGTGAACCCTTTTTATCTTGATCTCTGTTTAGCTGTTATTCTTTGATGTAGTTAGGTAATTTTCTATCGGGGAAAGGGACATGTTGTAATGGCGAGATGTATTCTTTGGAGGCCTGCCTTCGCTTTTCGCATGCTAAAATGTTGTTAATTATCTGTTCAAATTAGATGCACTGAAAGCATGTTCGCTTGTCCCTTCAGGTTCTTCTACTGCAGACTGGGCACAGGAGCAAGATTTCTCAAAGTGCCTAGATCAAAATATATTGGACAATGAAAGTGTCCAGGATGGTAAACGGTGGTGGTCACAGCCACATCCTTCTTCAGCTCGTGCTGGAGAATCCGGACCTCTGTACAGAACCTCCTCATATCCTCAACAACCACCACAACATAATCCTAGTGAACCAATTCTAAGAACTAAATCATCCTATACTTCCTACCCTCCTGGTGGACCGTCACAAGCTTCTCCAAATCACGCACGCCAAATAAATGTCTCATCTCCTACTGCTGGACTCCAGATGCCTTTCTCTGCACCAAATCCCTCCCATTTCTCCCAGCTTCATTTGGCAGGAGTACCTCATGGATTGCAGTATGGTGGAAATATGTCTCAGTTTGGTCCTCCAGGTCTCTCCATTAGTAACAGACAACAGAATTGGTTGAAGCAAGCTAATTTCTTTTCGGGTGAACATTCCAATTTTTCACCTAACTTGATGCAGCAGCAGTTGCCTCAATCAAATGGTCTAATGCCGCCTCAACTATTTCCACCACAGCACCAACATAGAATGCCCCAAATTCAATCATCTCTATCACATATCTCGCAGATGCAGTCTCAGCTGTTCAGTCCACATCCTCCTCCACTACAGATGATGAATAATTTTGAACCAATGCTTGGGATGGCTGAGTTAAGAGACCAGAGATTGAAACCAATGCAAAGGGGGAGACAGATACTTCGATTTGCTCAGCATGGTTCTGATACCAGCAGCCAGAAGAGTGACAATGGATGGCCACAGTTCCGATCTAAGTACATGACAGCTGAAGAGGTAGAAAACATTTTGAGAATGCAGCATGCTGCAACCCATGGCAGTGACCCCTATGTAGATGATTACTACCACCAAGCTTGTCTTGCAAAGAAATCTGCTGGGTCAAGGCTAAAGCACCATTTCTGCCCAACTTCCATTCGGGACCTGCCATCCCGAGCACGTGCTAAAGACGAACCACATGCTTATCTTCAGGTGGATGCTCTTGGGAGGCTTCCCTTTTCTTCTATACGAAGGCCTCGACCTCTTCTTGAAGTTGACCTGCCCTCGGCATCAGGTGATAGCATCCTTGATCAGAAATCTTCTGTGAAGCCTCTTGAAGAAGAGCCAATGTTGGCAGCTAGAATCACCATTGAAGATGGCTTTTGCCTTCTTCTTGATGTAGATGATATTGATCGCTTGCTACAATTCAGCCTGCTACAAGATGGTGGCTCCCCGGTCAAAAGAAGACGGCACGCCCTCCTGGAAGGGCTCGCAGCATCACTTCAGCTAGTTGATCCACTTGGCCCTGGAAAAGCTGGCAATTCAGTGGGTCTAGCCCCAAAAGATGATCTTGTGTTCCTCCGTCTTGTTTCTCTTCCCAAGGGCCGAAAACTTCTTTCACGCTATCTTCAACTTCTAATTCCTGGCAGCGAGCTGGCTCGGATAGTCTGCATGGCTATCTTCCGCCACCTGAGGTTTTTATTTGGTGCATTGCCCTCAGATTCTAGTGCAGCCGAAACTGCTAACAGTCTTGCAAAGACTGTTTCTTTATGCATTTGTGGCATGGATCTGAGCGCCCTCAGTGCTTGCCTTGCTGCTGTAGTTTGTTCATCTGAACAGCCACCGCTTCGCCCTGTTGGAAGTTCTGCTGGTGATGGTGCCTCCATCATAATAAAATCTGTTCTTGAGAGAGCAACAGAGCTGCTGACGGACCGCCATGCTGCAACAAATTACAGCATGTCTAACCGGGCTCTGTGGCAAGCATCATTTGATGCCTTCTTTGGTCTCCTCACGAAGTACTGTCAGAATAAGTATGACACTATAACGCAATCCTTGCTCATGCAGGCACCAAATCCTGCAATTATTGGACCAGATGCAACTAGAGCTATAAGCAGGGAGATGCCGGTGGAGTTGTTACGTGCCAGTCTCCCTCACACTGATGAGCATCAGCGCAAGCTGTTACTTGCTTTTGCTCAGCGGTCCATGCCTGTCACTGGGTATAATGCTATGTCCTAAATCCTGCCAATGCTTCATGCTGCTCCCTCCCATAAATCAAGGTAATCTGGTAACAAGCGGAAAAGGATTCTAGGCAAAAAACAGAAAAAAGGGCTTGGGAGGGTGTGGACATTTATGTAAGTCAGGTAACTGGCTTAATGCTAGTATTATCGTTTTGTGGGTGTACTTTTGCTTTTCCTTTGTTGAAACTATTGTCCCTGCCTCTTATGTATTGTGCTAGTTCTTTCATGGGAGTTTGTGACTGGAAGTTTCTTCTGGGGAGCTTTATTTTAGTGCTCTAAATTGAAACTCCAGACAAATCTAGGGATAGGAACTGTACAGCTTCTGCTACTTGAAGCCTTTGTCTTTCATTCTTCAAGGATCTAGCAGATGCGGCAAGGTGGAAGTTTTAGTATCCATTTTGGCTGGTGAAGAGAATCTGTCAGCATCTGTGGACCTCTGAATTGTAATCACAACTTGTTTCTTCTTTTCATTTAGTGTAAACTTGGAGGATTTCAAATACTTCTTGGATTCAATCCTTAATTACTGTGTACGTGGCAGCAGGCGTAATGATCATCTGTATGTCGACTTCCAGCACATATGTCAAGTATAAAGTTTCTCAATTTTAATCTCAATAGTATTGAATATTGCTATTTGCGTTTGTTATGATTGTGGGGCTCCATTGTTTTATTTGTAAAATATGAAGTACGTGATGACAGATTGCACACTTCATTCTTTTACCAGTGGATACTGTTGGAGTGTTGTGATGAGATTAAAATGTATTTTGTGGAAGTTATACAGAATTGATGCATGCTGGGAGAAGCTATCAATCTTTCAAAGGTATGCTAATCTCTTACTGAAAAAGAAAAAAACAAACAAAAGTTTGATGATTAAAGGGGTCATTTGGTGCTGCATTTTCTAGTGATTGATTTTGCCAATTGGAATATTTTTGGATGCATGATGGTTGCTGTGGATCCATTGGCCATTAAACTGTTTGTCTGGGGTTTGTGAGATTAGGGGATGTGACCCAAGCTGAAAAAGATGTGTAAGTATGTCTAAAGCTGACTCTGGTAATTAGGGCATCTGAGACCTTGGATCATGTTTACTCTCGTAGATTGCTGTAAGGATGATGGGGAAGTAATGCATTTAATACTGCATAAAGACGGTTGAATTTCGTAGATATCTTTCTCTAGTATCTGATGAGATCGATAATATACTGTGCTCGAATCCAATCCATCCAATGTTCTTGGTAGCCATATCCTTCTTTCGAGCACGATGGTTGGGGAGAAGACCAGGACGTTTTGCAGTTTACTCATGACGTGATATAGTGGTATTTTAGTAGTTTGTGTTTCTTTATTTGGTGATGAGTATAATTAAAGCTTGTTCTTGAGGAAAGTTATAAACTCTTGGTAGTTTTCTGGTAGATTCCAGTGTTAATGTACTTGGGTAAACATATACATCAAGCTAACCTTATAGAGGGAAAGCTTGGTCTTGGCCCATTTTGGTAACTACACTTTTATGGTATGTTGAGACTTTAGAGTAGGTTTGCATTTGATTTCTTCAGTAATTAGAACTTTGGTTCTCATATTGAATTTTGCAACTTTGTATTTTGGGATATGGTCATGTTTTGGATTACAAAAACAGGCTTCTATCTCTACAAAGAAGCGATCGGACAGTCTATCATGTGCAAATTATTTTATTTTCTAACCTGATCAACACATTGTCATCGGAAAACAGATGTAGAAAATGATTTAGTGTATGTGGTATGTGAACCTTGAGTCCTCCTCCTACCTCCAAGTGGTGAGTGGTTGCTGGCTGGAAGTTTTTTTTATTCGACTGGTAGTGCCAGGTTATGTCGATCACTGAGCTCTATGCGTGGCCCTGGGGAGGACAATTTTGGTCTGTTTGAATGCTTGTTTCATCAGACGCGTCGAATGTGGTCGTTCTTACAGGGATGTTGTTCCATCTAATTGTGCATGCATGCATTTCTGTTCTATTGAGAATAATGGTGAGAACTATACATTTTTAATTTTAGAACCTCTCTTTAGCACAGGCATTGAGGAGAGATACAATCAGCGGATTGATCATTGCATCATTGTAGTATTCTGTGGGCAATCAGAAATCTATAATTGCTTGAAACTCGAGTTGCAATTGTCTCGATAGTATGATATACTTTACAGTCCCTTGACACCTAGAGCCTCAGTTGGTGGATTCTCTCTCTCTCTTTCTCTCTCTCTGTGCGTGCGTTATAGTTTCATTCTAGTTTCATCATTATGGATGGGATTAATTATTCAGGGACCTTTGAGTCATCTTTCAGAAAGGAGCTCTCTTCTTCTTCTTTTTTCTTTTTTTTTTTCTCTTTTTTTTTTTTTTGCTAAACCGGGTGATCTATACAACACGTGTACGGATACACCCAATAAAATCGGAAAACAAAACATCCCGGAGCTCCCGAGGCAGCTCTCCGTCCCCAGCCCATAAGGTACTACCGGCATGGTTAGCCACGTACGTGGCCACCCAATCCGCAGCCCCGTTGGCTTCTCTAAACACATGCTTCGCCTGGACCACCCCTCCGTCCCTCATCATCAACCCGATATCGCGGATCAAGGGATGGTCGGCAGCACCGGCTCTCAGACCCCCCTGGATCCAACTAATGACCGTAGCCGAGTCACCCTCCAAGATGACCGATCTAGCTGAGAGCACATGCTGAGCGTGTCGAAGACCCGCCCAGGCAGCTCTCAGCTCCGCTCCAGAAACCGTGCAGTCAAATACCTGACAGCCTCCCGCCGCCACTATCCTGGAGGTCGGGTCCCGAATAACAAAACCCGCTCCACCTATCGTGCGAAAGGAACTCTCTTTGGGGCTGGGAATTTCAGAGCAATAACAAATGCTGGGGCTGGGATTAATTATCCGCTTCTGTCCCCACTTCAAATGAAAAGGTGCCCTTGGGAATATGTCTTTGGCTGACTCAAACTTTGTACTGTAATAAATTAACATATTGGCAACTTTTTATTAGTAGACAACCGGTTGAAATGGTATAATTATGGAGAGTGGATAGTTTGGATAGTTAAAACCATCTAAAATAACTCACAACATTTGTGAAAGAAAAGTGGTTTCTTATCCAAAAAAGGGGCAGTGGTCTGAGAACAGATGTAATTGGAGGATGGTAGAGTTAGGTATGTCTTGAGTTTATAAGATCTAGAGGATCTTTTTTCCGGAGCGGAGTGGGGGAAGCGAGTGGAAATTTGAGTGCAGATCAAAGTCTTAAGTCTATGTTATGTAGTCAGAGTCCACAGGCCCTTTGACTAACAAGGGGAAATAGAATTCTATGCAAAACAAATTAAAGGCAATTTCCTTAATCACATCCAAAATTTTGAGTTGAGCCCGCCACATGGATGGATCAAGATAGATGCGAATGGTTTCGACTCTCATGTTTGAGACAATGAAACTATGAAAGGAGCAGATCATACTACTTATGTCAAGAGTGGACAGCCATGGTGGACTTATGCTTAGAGCAGCCTAGATGAAGACATGGAAATTTGAAGTTACTTGCTAAATACGATTCCTCGATGGAAAGCAAAGTCTGAATGTTCCGCAGGATATGTTTAGAATCAGACATTTATTTTAGTCAGTTACTGTACAAGAATATCATACACTTCTTTAAAATTCAATGAGAGAATTGTTTTCAGCTCGAATCAACTAATTTTGACTTCGAAGAGCACTAACATATTCTCGAAAAAAAAGAGGAAAAAAATGGCAACATTCAAACAAGACCAAGTCATGCAATGTGGAAGACAAAATGCAAGGAAGTGCAGGGAAGCAATTTTTTCCTATAGGAGTTGATTATGTGAATGCATAGAAATAGAACTGGTCAGTTTTCTTAGATGCTTCTCATCCTCATAGATCATATCCAAGCTCAAGACCAGAGCTGCACTCCTTTGTTGACTGGATGAGCTACAAGATCTTCCTAACTGGTATGATGATGACATGCTAACTGGTCTCATGTGGGTCCCACTGGAAACACACCATATTCTCACCCTTTGTAGGCCCCCTCCCCCTCTAATGACACATGTCAACTACTCAGATACATGGCACTGCCATGGGTGAAGCAAGTTAGCTTGCAGCTGATCCAGACATGGAGGTTGGCTGGGACTTGGGCAATGTGTGGAAGCTGGGCATTGTTGGCTGTTTACATTAGGTCAAGGAGATGACTTTCTTGAAAGCAACAAAACCTAACTAATCCTGTACTATTTTGAATCCCTTTTGGTGGATTATACCAATTGGAAGGCAGAAAAAAACTTCCTACCTACCAGAAACTGAGAGAGAGAGAGAGAGAGAGAGAGAGAGAGAGAGAGAGAGTTACATGGAGAGATTATTGATGAAGGTCAACACATGCATGTGATCCATAGAAGCTTCAGCATATATTTTATTTAAGAAAGGTAAATACTTTAATAATAAAGGTATATAAATTATTCTCACATATAGTCTTTAAGTAGCAAACGAGGTAATGGCATATGCATCCATGCAGCTAAATTATGAACATCTAGATATTGATGCATATATAATTATCCAATGAGTGATTATTAATTGAGTCAACTGCAAGTTGTGAATAGTTAGGCCTAATATTTGGTTTTGGCTTTCCGAACACACAAAGTGTACGTTTGCATGCTTCCCTTCCCTATGGGTTGTGGTGCTAGCTGCCAATTAAATAAAAAAAAAGAAAGATATCTTTCCTTAAGTTAATTAATATTAGGTTGTGAATAATCTGCAAGCTCCGAGGTACTTTTTCGTTGTTAATTAAGAAAGCGAAAGAAAATAAATTTATTAGGCAAGAATCTCCTTTTACTATTGTTTGCCGCTAAAGTATGATTCAGGGAGAGAACCAAGAAGAAAACAATGGACCAAATTTTTCTTCAAGGGAACGGTTTTCTTCTCCAAAAGATAGCAATTTTGCGAGAAAATGACAGACAAATCATTCTGGATCATCTCCTATAACTTCTTTTTCACTAAACTTTCTCTGCAATTTTTTTGTGTTAAGCCAAAGAAAGAGAAGACATCCATGCACTTTTCTTCTCTTTTCCTCCTTCTATTGGTGTGCTTTTCTTTTTATTTTCGCTTGCTCAAAAACCAAAAAATATGGAGTGAATGGTATGACTTTATTTGATTTAGCAGTAGGAGATCAACTAATGGACAGGTTTAGAAATTTCAAAAAACATTAGAAGATTTATTGTAGTATGGTTGTTACTTTATCTTATTTAGGGTTAAGAGCACTTAAAAATGAATCTTATGTGAATTTTTGCTTCTTTTGCTTGTGCTGATTGCTAGTATCGATCTCATTGATGTGAGACTCACACTCAACTTGTTTCTTATGAAGAACATAAATAGGCACTGTTAGTTCTCAAAAAACAAAAAATCATAGTATATGGGAGGGCAAACATTGCACGACTGCCAATATGAAGAACTCATATTTTTCATCAGTTAGCTCATTATGTATGATATCTTACATGGTGAATGCTATCTTATTAATATAATTAAATGTTGTTATTCCATGCACATTAATTGAAATATAAAGTCAAGCTGGTGTTATCACATGCAAAGGCAATACAGACTAGTTTTACTAAAGTACAAAATGGAAAGAGCAATGTGTTCATTATTTGACACAACAAAACTTGACCTGCAAATACGCAACGAGATATGGCAAAAGATTTTTTTTTTTCTTCTCTTTTCAATAGAATGATCCATAAGCTATGTAACAGAGGGTAGCCCTCCTCCGAACATCTCTAACCTTTCAAATTTTGTTGAAGGATTTCAGATCACTTGGTCTAAATTAGCAAGAAGATAAATTGGCCATTCTCTGGTGCCACATAGCCATATACATACATACATACGTACATACATACATACATTTGGGAAAAAAGTATGGACGAGCCACATGCAGGGAAGCTTGCACATGTATATATGTATATATATACATATATACATATATATATATATATAGACATATATGCATATATGTATATATGTATATATGTATGTACGTATACGAATGTACGTGTATGTATATATGATGGGGACATCAGCTAGGTCCCCATTTTATTTGCATATTTGCTTATTGTTATTTCTGGGTTTATTTGTGTTTTAGGATTTATTTGGGGTTTATTTTATTCTGGGCTTATTTGCATTTTAGGGCTTATTTGTGGAGAATTATTTTATGTAAGGGGTTTATTTTAATTGTTCTTATGGGGCCCTATTTAAAGGGAACTTTATGTTGATTAGGGTTTTAATGAAGAATTAAAGATTTCTTTCCCCCACGTTTCCTCTTCTTCTCTTCTCCTCCCTTCTCCTTCTTCTCTTCTTCTTCCTCCTTCTCTTCCCCTCTTCTCCTTCTTCCATTTAAAATTTGGTCCGGCATCAACTTGGTATCAGAGCCAGGTTGGTTTTGCCCCTGCTGCCAAAGCCCCGATCCAACAACAGCCTTCATTTCCCTCGGTTCTCACGGTGCTTCAAGAAGAACAGGGCCATTCCCTCTTTCTCGGTTTTCACCAGGCTCTCTCAGTTTTCACCCCCCCTCCCCTTCTGTCGGTTTTCACTAGAGAAAAAAAAAAAGGGTTCTGCAGCCGAGGGAGAAGAAAGAGCCACAGCCCCTGCACCAGACTCTCCTTCGCGTCTCTCTGACTTGATCCAACAGTCGCCGCTGCTTTCCCCACCGCCGGCAAACACTGTCAGCCGGTGTATGGCCGAGCGCCGACGGGTCCCCGGTTTTCTGTGGCCGCACGAATACTACGCCGTACGTCGACCACGGACGCCGGAGCGTGTCGAAGGGCCACGAGTGGTTCCCGCCGCCGGAAAGAAGAAGAACGTCACCGCCCTCCTTGCAGCTTTGTCCCTCGAAACCGGAGTCACCACTGCGTCGGCCGCCCCACCTGCAACCGTCGATTCGCCCTCCGTTCCGGCCGCAACCGCCGCTGTGTCTTCCTTCACGACTGCAGCCGTCGCCGATCAGAGCCCCGTGGCTATTGGCTGCGCCGCCGGTCCCCTCAGTCGCTCCGCAACGACCGCTGAGCAGCCCGGGTCATCCTCCCGTTTCGGTCGGGAGGTTGAAGACGGGTGGTAACGGGTAAGTTCTAAACCCGTTACCCCAAAACCCGATAGCCCGGGTCGACATCCAGTAAGTTAAAAAAAAAAAAAAAATTGGCACGTGACCCGCACGTGCTGAGTTTCACAGTTATCGGAGCGGGTTTCATTCGAAACCCGAAACCGATAACCCGAACCCGTTAAGGTTCAAAAAAAAAAAAAGAAAAAAAAAGAAAAAAAAAGAAAAAAAAAATCCCTTCGGATCACGTGACCTGCACGTGTTCCTAAAAAAAAAAGAAAAAAAAAACTAACCTCTGTTCTGCCGAAGAGGAAACCCTAGGGTTTCCACCGCCTCCTTCGCCGTCGTCGCCGAGCTCAGCCTGCAGCGCCACCACCGGCCACTCCGCCTTTTCCTCCTCGCCGCCTCTGCCGTGCCGTCTCTGCCGCCGACGCAATCTCCTCCGTCACCCGAGCCCGCGCTGCCCCTGTGCCCGTGCCGCCCGTGTCGCTCCGCCGTCGCCGCCTCCGCCCGTGCTGCTTCCTGCCGCCGCCGAGATCCGTTCCATCCTCCTTCTCCTCCTTCGTCCACCGCCCGAGCCGCCGGGGCCCGAGCTGACGCCGACGGCCTCATCGTACATCCCCTCCTATTTTCCTCACCACCGGCCGACTCCACAGGCCGCCCGCCGCCCTCCTTCCGCCGTCCTCTCCTCCTCACGGTCCGACTACCCCGCCGCTACGCCCACCTCCGCTTGCCGCTGCACCAGACCACCGCCTCCACCTTTCCCTTTTCTCTCCACTCCCCTTTCGGTCCCCAGTTTCTTCCTTCACTCGAGAAGAAGAAGAGAAGAAGGAGAAGGGAGGAGAAGAGAAGAAGATGGTTAGGTGCACACTAGCCCAAACAAAGACCGAACAAGACTGGCGAAGAACCTCCCTGTTTTATATACTTATCAAGATCAATGGTAAAACATGCAAAATCTTATTTGATAGCGGGAGTTGCATCAATGCCATTGCGTCTGGAGTTGTTTCTCGCCTTGGCCTGAAATCTACCCCTCATCCTAATCCATATAAAGTAGCCTGGGTAGATAAGACGTCCATTTCAGTTTCAGAAAGATGCCTTGTCCCGATTCAATTTCTATCTTATAAAGACGAGATTTGGTGCGACTGCCTCCCGATGGACGTAGGTCAAGTCATTCTAGGAAGACCTTAGTTATACGATAGGGACGTCACACTTCATGGTCGGTCAAATTCGTGTAGTTTTATGTTCCAGGGTCGGAAAATTATACTGAATTCATTGCCTCCTAGAGAGCCCGGCCCTGAGAAGAAGGGTGCTACACCACAAAAAGATGAGTCACTTCACATCATTACTTCGAAAGAGGTAATGAAAGATATCGAAAGCCATTCACCTGTGTTCGCCCTTGTGGCTAGAGTTATCAATGTGGAGTCAAATGCCGAACATCCGGTCGCCGTAGTTCCTCTGTTGGAGGAGTTTCACTCTGTCTTCCCCACTGATCTTCCAGAGGCACTCCCTCCAATGCGTGATATCCAGCACGTAATTGATCTCATTCCTGGAGCGTCACTGCCAAATCTTCCCCACCATAGACTCAATCCAAACGAGCACACTGAACTGAAACGCCAAGTTGACGAACTAGTCACTCGAGGGTATATTCGTGAGAGTTTGAGTCCCTGTGCTGTACCTGCACTCCTCACTCCCAAGAAAGATGGCTCTTGGAGGATGTGCGTCGATAACCGTGCTATCAATAAAATCACGGTTAAGTATCGTTTTTCTATTCCTAGGCTGGACGACCTTTTAGACTATATGTCTGGTGCTACAGTTTTTTCCAAGATCGACCTAAAGAGTGGGTACCACCAGATTCGGATTCGTCCTGGGGATGAATGGAAAACTGCATTCAAAACCAAAGATGGACTCTACGAATGGTTAGTAATGCCTTTCGGATTAACAAATGCTCCAAGTACTTTTATGAGGGTGATGACACAGATCTTTCGACCTTTCTTGAACAAATTTGTCGTTGTATACTTTGATGACATCCTCATTTATAGTCAAACTCAAGAGCTCCATCTCTCACACCTGAGGCAGGTTTGTGAAGTCCTGCGGAAAGAAAGCTTCTTTGCAAACCCTAAGAAGTGTGCCTTCCTGACTGATCACGTCACTTTCTTAGGATTCATAGTGTCTTCCAAGGGTGTCTCCGCTGATCCAGAAAAAGTAAGCGCGATAGTTGATTGGCCTGAGCCCAAGACCTTAGCAGAAGTACGTAGTTTTCATGGTCTGGCTACTTTCTATCGTCGCTTCATTAGAAATTTTAGTTCAATAATGTCTCCCATCACAGATTGCATGAAGAAAGGAGACTTTATCTGGACTAAGTCGGCATCCCAAGCATTTAAAAATATTAAGCATAGGATGACTGAAGCACCTGTCTTGCGCCTCCCCGATTTCACTAAGGTATTCGAGGTCGCATGTGATGCCTCTAGCGTTGGCATAGGTGGTGTGTTAAGCCAAGAAGGTCACCCTGTCGCGTTCTTTAGCGAAAAGTTAAGTGATGGCAGGTTGCGTTATTCCACCTATGATAAGGAATTCTATGCGGTAGTGCAAACTTTGCGACATTGGCGACACTATTTGCTACCGCAAGAATTTGTTCTGTATTCAGACCATGAGGCTTTAAAGTATCTCAATTCTCAAAAGAAATTAAACCTTCGACATGGCCGATGGATTGAGTTTCTACAAGCCTATACTTTTGTGCTGAAATATAAAGCTGGAGTTGAGAATAAGGCTGCTGATGCGCTCAGTCGACGGATCTTCCTCCTATCCATGATGAGCACTGAAGTAATTGGTTTTGAAAGGATCAGGGAACAATATACCACCTGTCCCGATTTTAGTAATGTATACCTGACCTTACGAGATGGAGTAGAGAGAGAGAGCAAGATGATTTCTTTTTATACTATGATTATCTCTTTCGCTCCGACCGTTTGTGTATCCCTCGAACTTCTTTGAGAGATTTTCTAGTATGGGAAGTACACGCTGGAGGACTGTCTGGGCATTTCGGGAGAGACAAAACCATTGAGATGGTGGAAAGACGTTTCTTCTGGCCGAGTCTCAAGAGAGACGTGGCCAAGATCGTCGCTCAGTGCCGCACATGTCAATTAGCCAAACAACGTAAACAGAACACTGGGCTTTACACTCCACTACCTGTTCCTGATTGTCCATGGCAAGATGTTAGCATGAATTTTGTGTTAGGGCTTCCACGTACCTCGACCAAACACAATTCCATTTTTGTAGTAGTGGACCGATTCTCTAAAATGGCTCATTTTCTTCCACGTTCTAAGACTTCTGATGCTTCTAGGATTGCGAAACTCTATTTTGACGAAGTCGTTAGACTCCATGGTCTTCCTAAATCTATTGTGTCCGATAGGGATGTTAAATTTATGAGCTACTTTTGGAAAACTCTTTGGCACATGATGGGTACCAAATTAAAATTTTCCTCTGCCTATCATCCCCAAACTGATGGCCAGACCGAAGTTGTCAACCGAAGTCTAGGGAGTCTTCTCAGATGTCTGGTAGGTGAGCATACTAGGACTTGGGATCTCGTGTTACCAACTGCCGAGTTTGCATATAATAGTTCGGTCAATAGGACCATAGGCATGAGTCCTTTTGAAGTGGTGAATGGCTATAAACCTAGGCAACCCATAGACTTGATTCCCATGTCTCATCAACATCGAGTCTCTGAGTCTGCACAATCATTTGCTTCACACCTGCATTCATTGCATCAGGAGATCAGCAAACTTATTCACTCTAATAACTTAAAATATAAATCCTTTGCTGATTTGCACCGCCGTTATAAAGAATTAAATGTAGGTGATTCAGTCATGGTAAGAATTAGACCTGAACGACTTCCTTCGGGGACGTTCAAAAAGTTGCAATCTCGTAGTGCGGGACCGTTCAAAGTCCTAAAGAAAATCAGTTCGAATGCGTATGTTGTAGATCTTCCTGAAGACTATGGGATTAGTGCGACATTTAATATTGAAGATTTAGTCCCCTACAAGAAATCAACATTCATTCCTTCTGACCCTTTTGTTGATACATCCACTGTTGTTGATCACCCTGCTCTAGCACCTGCTAGTGAGCCTCCACCTCCACAGTTTCATGCACGCAGAGAACACATAGAACATATATTAGATGAGCAGGTTATATCTACCAGGAAAGGAAGCTACCAACGTTACCTTGTTCGATGGAAAGGTCGACCCGAATCAGATGTGTCGTGGATTTCGCGAGCTGAGTTGCAGCGCCTTGACCCGGACCTTCTGGAGCAGTACGACAGCCGACCCGATTTACACTCGACGGGGTCGAGTTTTTCTCACCTGGGAGGAGTTGATGGGGACATCAGCTAGGTCCCCATTTTATTTGCATATTTGCTTATTGTTATTTCTGGGTTTATTTGTGTTTTAGGATTTATTTGGGGTTTATTTTATTCTGGGCTTATTTGCATTTTAGGGCTTATTTGTGGGAAATTATTTTATGTAAGGGGTTTATTTTAATTGTTCTTATGGGGCCCTATTTAAAGGGAACTTTATGTTGATTAGGGTTTTAATGAAGAATTAAAGATTTCTTTCCCCCACGTTTCCTCTTCTTCTCTTCTCCTCCCTTCTCCTTCTTCTCTTCTTCTTCCTCCTTCTCTTCCCCTCTTCTCCTTCTTCCATTTAAAATTTGGTCCGGCATCAATATATATATGTATGTGTGTGCAAGAGAGGGGGTGTGAAGGGAAAGGTAGGGGTATTATAAGAAGTAGGAAAATATTTGGATGTGAGTTGTGTGGGTCAGTTGAGTGCGAGACTGCACCATGGAGCCGCCCATGAAATTCTCATGCATGGTAACCCATCTACTGTCGACTCCAAACTATGGACAAATCCTGATACATCATGTCATCTTGTGTTCAAATTTCAAAAGATTTGGCAGCCCGCATTGTTGGAATCTCATGCACAACTTATAAGATGCCAGCATATGACGACTGACAACAATTTTATTAAAACGAACACACAAAAAAAAAGAAATTGACCTACAAGAAGAGAGATTTTATGTGGCATTCCAACCATATATAGTCTTTTCATATGATCATGTATCCCAGCAGGCTAAAAATAAAAGACTTGTCAAAGTTTGCAAATGAGTTAGGTCGGATTAGGACATGCTTGACCTAACTTATAAGCTGATGAGGTGATCCAATAAGCTATTCAGGTCAGTTGGGATCAAATATAGCCTGAAACAGACCCAAAATATTTGAGTCCTTGTTAAGATCGGGTCAGATTAGTTCTATAATTCATGTCAAAAATTTAAAAACTTTTTTACAGGTAAAAAACAAAGTTAATAGCAATATATATATAGAATGACTAAAAATTTTCAAATAAAACAAAAAAAGTGCCAAGTTCAAGATGAATTTTCATATAAACAATATTTTATTTTGCATTAACAAAGTGAACATAATCAATGACAAGTTTATAAACAACAACTTCAAAGATCAAATATTTAGAAAAAAATATCAAATAAAATATAAATTTGGAAGCACAATCAAGCTTAAGCTTGAGAAGGTGAGAAGAGGTGAGCTGTTAGGGTGAAAGGTGAGGAATTATTTTAGGTGGGATTCACTTGACGAATTGGAAAAGAGATTTAGGAAGAAAAAGGGGACTTGCTTTATATGATTCAGGTTTTGCATTAGATCATGTCCATGTTAGGTTGGGTATAATTTTCTTTTTTTTAACCTAATTAGGTCCAGATGATTTATGGATTGGCTTGGTTTCGGTAAGAAACTACAAAATCCAAATTCAACCAGCTGGTTTTTAAAACGGTTCCAAATCTTGACACCAACCTAATCCATGGCAGAAAAAATGAATTACTCCCAACCTAATCGGGTTAGAACTATATTAGATACAGGTCGACCCAAGCTATTTGCAGCCCTTTTACTTTATATGTGCTCAGTTGCTCCCAGAAAAAGACTTATAGAGTTATAGGTAGCGCGCCAATTTGGTGCCACCATGTCAGTGCATTACTCCTAGATTTTTATATCTTATATAGGGCATGTAGATAATCACACATGCAATTTATCAAATAAGTAAGACTTGATAAACAACTCACCATGCTAAATTCAAGTCATTCTAAATCCAACAAAAAGAAATCATTGTATTTACCTCTCAAAACATTTTTTAAAAAAATGAATTTCTCTAGGATGCCATGTCCATCCATTAATATGCACAATATTTTCGAATGCTTAGATATATTTGAGATTTTATTTTTCTCTTTTAAGAGAAGAATTATAGTTGAGGGTTTTGGTGCATATTCAGCAAAGCATGTTACCTTGTATGATGCTATAATTTATGGTTTAATTTCTAAGGTCAGATGACAACATGATAATCTAAAATCTCTTAGGATAGAGTGGTGAAAGAAAATATTCATTTCCACTTCCGCTAGGAGTTTGGAAAATGCTCGTTTTTATGATCTACTATTTTTAAGAAGGGATTAAACAATAAAATATTCAACTGATCTTGATCAGCAAAAAGAAGTGCTACTGAGAATCTATTCTATTATTTAATTCACTAGCTTTGTCCTCTTTGTGAAGTTGATTGATGGAAGAGATATCACCATCTGGAATCTCCTTAAACCCTTTGTAACTGGTTTTGCTTTTTCTTCCTATCTTTAGTTATTCTTGATATATTTACTAAAAGTTTTCATCATCTTAATGATTTTCGGGTTGGGAATTTTATCCATCTGATTCTCCTTTAAAAAAAATAATTATGGTATTGGTTCAATATATTTTAATCCCATATATTTTTCTTTCTAGGATAACAAGAGACTATGGATAACAGGCAAATAGGCATATGTAGACAGCTTTAATTATTTTCTTTTACATTTTGAGATGTAATAGTAACTTACACCTTAGCAAATATAAAACTATAATAAATAAGAAAAGCTAAGGATAAAATAGATAATGATAATAAAAGTTAAAATAGTAAGTAGAGGAAAACGTATGCACAATTAAAAGCACAAATTGAATTTACAAAACCGGATGTTTTAAAAGTAGAAAAGCTATATAGTTAAAAAATATTTTTGTAAATTGAAAATAAATCATATCAAGAAAATACAAACAAAAGAAAAGAAAAAGTAGCAATAGTTAAACCAAGAAATATAGAATATAAAATCTAAAAAACATAAAATATGGAATATAAAATATAATATAATTAAATAAATCAAAATATAAAAATTGAAACCGTAAAATATAAAATATATTATTGATTTATTTTATAAATGGGGTGGGGTAAGGTAGGATAAGAGTCAAGACGCTAGAAAGATAGAGAGTGAAAGAGAGATGGGGTTCTTGAGATTGGAGAGAGAGGAGGGCTAGGTTAAGGAAGTCAGAGAAGGTGGTGGATGAGGATGATTATACATTAGGGCAAGACAAGAAGAGGGCGGTTACGAAAGTGATGAACTGCACTTCATTCGAATGGATTTAGAAGTAAATTTGGTCTATTTTGGCGCCATCCGATTCTGCACCAATCGCAGGGTAACAAGGGCTTCGGTTAATAGGAACCCTTAAAAAAAAAAAGAAAAAGAAAGCATTAATAGATAGGACGTGCTTGTATGGGAGTGTTTTTTTTTAAAAAAAATAATATGACGCTGCTGTAATGGAGAGAAAAGATAAGGGTGTATTATATCCACTCTTTCCTTCATATTGGCTACTTCATTAATTGTTGAGATCCATTTTATTAATTTCTAAGAATAAACATAAATTGGTCATGGATAAAAATAAATCTATACTCTTTTGCAGTAATAAACGGAAACATCTAAAAAATAAACACTAACTTCTTCAAGATAAACACAGATCCTCCATAATAAATACCTAGTCTATGTCGATAAACAAAAATACCGTAAAAATAAATACAAACTTGATGCCCCATCTTTGTTTTAAGTCAGAGCTCACTATGATAAATAGCAAGGATGGATGATCAATGCAAAGTTCAGATGCAATAAACACAAAAAAATATAGAATAAATACAACCCTTACAAGAGCAAGTAGAAATAGTCCATGGATAAGCAGAAACCTGCAATGTGTTCATTATGTTTCTACACTCCTCTGAAGAAATAAATAGAAATACCTAGAGAATAAACACTAACCTTTCATCAGTAAATATAAATGCTTTATGATAAACACTTAGCATGCGGCGATAAAAAGAAATATGACAAAAATATCAAAGATGTGGGTCCCAATAGTCAATGAAGTGCTGTTGCGCAAAACATAGGATCCAAATGGCGAACAAAACAATGCAATAACATTGAGAGAGGAAGAGAAATTGAACACACCATTAGAGTTGTAACCAAACTTTCGTACGTAAAAGAAGTGGGTAAAAAATGTAATAACATTATCGTTTTGTCTTCGTCTTCGAACTTCATATCAACACACTGCAGATCACTGATAATCTGATTGAACACGTTGATATGTTGGCTTAAATTAGCACCCTCCGCCGTCTTAAGACTGTACAATTTCTGCTTAAGATAGAGCTTGTTCGTCAATGACTTGGACATATACCGACTCTCTAATTTCGACCAAATTGCCGCCGGAGATTCCTCGCCCATGACATGATACATCACGTTATCAATCAGACAAAGCCGTATATTTGAAACAGCCTTAACCTCCAATTTCTTCCACTTTACATCACCCATGTCATCTGATTTTTTTTCCATACAGGGCATTCACTACACCTTGCGATACTAATAGATCCTTTACCCTCCTCTGCCATAGCTCGAAGTTCCTAATTACATCGAATTTTATCATATCAAACTTTGCAGTAGAAATCCCTGCCATCTTATTTCTTTACAAAATAAAATATGAAAAAATAAGATCTGATAAAAATAAAAAAATACCAAATAACGCCCATGTTCTCCTGATCAAAACGTGAGCGACGTCGGACGGATGCCGGGAAGCACTCGCGCGGTCGTCCTCCTCCTCCACGAGATCTGGATACTGCAGCGGCGGCGCAGACACAGACGGACACAGGAGCGGGTCTTCGCCGGTTCCGTCTCAGGAGTTTTTTTTGTTTTTTGTTTTTTTGCCTCTCGGGATCCGCCAAACACAGGGAAGAAGATGTCTCAGGGGTTTGGGCCGTATGGGAATGCCGGAGACGTCGCACGAGCCCTACCCGGACCGGGTCGTGCGCGTTCGGCGGTGGCGGAGTGCACGGGGAGTTCTTTCCTTGGGAGCCGCCGCAAACGGAGAAACACAGGGACCCACGGGAAGAGATTTCTCCTTCGGCTTTGGGGGGAGAAGACAACGTGACACGTGAAAATCAGCACCCACGTGAAGAACAAGAGAACTCCTACTTCTGTGTTCTCGGCTTGGGAGAAGCACCCACCACGTGAATTACTTTGGGAAGAGAAAATCACTATGGCCCCTTCCCCCACGTGAAACAAACCTCCCACGGAGGTTCTTCGCGGCCTTCAAGAGAGAACCCACAGGGAGAAAATTTTCTTTTCGTTTCCTCGGCTTGGAAGAAGACGGGACGCCCTCCGTTCTCCCCACATGAAGAAACAGCACGGCAAGCGATTTTTTTTCTTTTTCCTGGTGCTCTAATATCAGTTGCCGCGAAAAACACTGGACCCAAAATGATGAATAAAACAATAAGGAGAATTAAGAGAGAAAGAGAAAGAAAAATTGAATACATAGATTTTACGTGGTTTGGCAATGTGCCTGCGTCCACAGGAGCGAAACAGCTATAACTTTTCCTATCTCAAAGTCCCAATCCCTATCAACATTTTTGGTAGAATAAAACACTATATAATTATCCCAAAGATAAGCATATTCCGTTGCTTTGCTTCGTTCCATTAGAACATCAGTGTAATACTCAAATAAGAATATGTCAATATGAGCCACTTATTTTAACAAGTGTTTTTTTTATTTTAATATAGCACTCTTGTCTCCATAATTATTGAAGATTTTTTTTTTCAAAGTAGCACCGGCTCTAACGTGGAGAAAGGAAGAGAATGAATGAGCCGCTCGTTAATGCTTCTTTTTTTCTTAACAGCTCCCATTAAGCTATTAATGAAGGCCCTATTATTTCGAAATTGGTGCGGGATCGAATCCGAAAATGACCGAATTTGCTTCCAAATTCATTTGGATGGAGCGTAGTCTCTTTTCCTATATATAGATAAATAGATAGATATAGATGTATTTAAACTCATTACTTATATATATATATATATCATATAAAAATTTGGCTATATAAATTTTCTATTTATTATAATTTACTATATTTTTATGTGGTATTCCTAGAGGCGTCAAAAAAAAAAAATATATTGTGCGGGGTTGGTATTATTGATGCTGATATTTACATCATAAGTTTGTGCACAGAGGCTCTTGTGCATGGTTCTCCTTTTACCATAAATGCTGGTATTAATAACAAAAATTCTTATACGATTATCGTTAAAGTTCATTATTTAATATACAATAAAATTTAGCTATTAAATTTTTTTATTTATTAGTATTTATTATATTGTAATATTGTAAATATTTAAAAAAAATTATAATCCATGTATTGCATGAGGATTGCATTACTGATACCAATATTAATAACGGGAGATTCTTCAGCTTTTCATTTATGACGTGGACATCAATACTGATGATAGAAATTTCTACTTGATTATTAATAAATATTTTATTTAATACATAAAAAAATTTGATTATAAATTTTCATTTATTTAATTTATTATATTGTTATATTATATATTTAAAGATAATAAAAAATGCAAACCAGATTTATGCTAGCTATTTTCTCGATTATAATAGGAAATTGAGTTAATTAAAATATTTATTCATGATGGACAAATAGAAAGGAGATAAAAAAGAGTCCCCTGATTCTGAGGGAGGGGATCTTATCGGAATGACATGGGAGGGGGAGAAGAGTCAGATCTTAATAAACTTTCTTTTTTCGTCCGATTTATCTTTTCCTCCCCCCTGCTTTCTCTCTCTACCCGTCTCTCTCCCTCCCTTCTAACCCCCTCTAAAGGCCACGACTCGGTCCAAACGACCGACGCCTCTCTCTTCTCCTCCCCCCTCTCTCCGTTTCTCCACCCCTCCTCTTTCCCTTTCCCTTCTGCTGCTCTACTGCTCCCAGGTATCTATTTCTCCCTAAAGGCTCGATTTTGATCGGTTTTTTCGGCTTTCTTTTTGGTTTCTTTTGGTGGTTTTGATCTGGGCTTGCTGATTCCGGTGCTGGGATTGGGATTTTATTCCGTTTTGTTTTGTTCTGGGCTGGGGTAGAGCCGTTTTTTGTTCTCTTTCTCCTGCCCTGGTTTTGTTTCTGGATTGGAGGCTTGCCTTGCTAGTTGTTTGGGAGCTGTAGAGTTTGGAAGGTGGCATTTTCTGATGCGGTTTCTGGTTTCTTGTCCTTTTTGGATGTTGCAAGTCTGTGACTGGTTGATGTACCGGCCTGCTTGTTGGATTTGCCTTTCCCTTTCTGTTCATCGTATCGCGTCTTCTTTGTCGATTGGAGGGAAATTTTTGTCTCGTTTTCACTTTGGAATTGGCAAATTACAGTGGGTTTTGATTCTATTTAAGCATGAAAGTGCGTTTTTTTTTCTTTTTCGGGTTTATTAATTGTTAACTCGTTCCACTTATTCTTTCATGTGATCGTATGTTGGAATATTTTCTACTTGGTTTCCATTTCGATTTTGGGCGCGAAAATTGCTTTTTTGGTTCTATTGTTTATAGAATCTGAGGGTTTTGCTCCCCGTATCTTTTTTTCTTTTATTTGTTTTGGTCTTTATGCTTTTGTGGAATACTAGTATGCATGTGAATTTAATAATGCTTTTGGGCACTGGAAGAGTTTTATTTCGATTTTTCTATCCAAGTTTGACTTCTCAGAAATAGACCTGAGAATTCTTTTTTTTTTATTAATATTGGCTTTGTTTTGCCATCTTCATTACTACGATCAAATTTGAACTTTTATGAGTGATCCTTTGTGGGTTTCTGTTGGTACAGCTATCTTGCTCGGACAGGCGATCACCAGTCTGCATCACAGAAGAAGAGGGATCTTCGTCCCCATAAATTCTTTGACAGAGGCGTTCATTTGATTTCTTTTTCGTGGTCTCAAAGTTCTTTCTCCCATGCTACCTGTCAGCAGGGGTAGAAGTCAGCCCAGGGCTGTTAGATCTTGGCCCTTTTCAGGTTTCTATTATTAGTTATCACATATTTAGCTCTTACTTTATAGTTGTCTGAGTTTACTTTTCCTGGGTGTATAAGCAGAATATAGCTTAACAAATTCAGTTTGTTGGGTACGGACTTTCTAAAATTACTTGGTTGAAATTTGTGTTCGTGTAATGATGCCCATATTCTTATTTTGTTTTTATTGTAGTTTTTCTTATTTCTAGTTAAGATATATAGTTTTTTTGGAGTATTGGAATATTTCATCGGTCGGAATTTTTGGTGTATTGTTTATGTTAGTAATATATGCTGATGACCTTGTGCCGTAGAAATGCTGAATTTTACAATTATATGGTTTCTACTATTTCTTTGATTCCATTATTTCTACATGGATCTGAAGGCTCTCATTTTACAGGGTTGGATTACTCAGATTCAAGACGCAAGCCTCATTTTCTTGGAAAAGTTCTTGTGGCTGCTGTTCTCACAGCCTTATGCATATTCATTTTGAAGCAATCCCCTGGTTTCAGTGGTCATAGTGCAGTAAGCGTTCAAACCATTTTTTCAGTTGGTCCTATTTTTTACTAGGAAATTTGGATGGATAAGCTTATATTGTCAGTTTCTCAATCAATATTTTTCCTTTCTTGTCAGATTTTGCCCTCCAGCTTAAGCTTTTTTGGATGATATGGATTCCTAATTGTTCATGGAATTTAAATGTAGAGTTGAAGTTGATTCCATATGATGCTTATGTGCTTGAATCTGTTATTTTTGATCTGCAGTTTGACTAATCAACTAGTATCTTGGATTGCTTTCCTCAGAACTTGGCTAGCAAGGTCTAAGTTTTGGCTGAAGTTGAAATATTTTGGCTGAAACCAAAGAATGTAGAACCGAGCCGAACCGGCTGGTTCTGCCCATTCCGAGCTGTACCGGTGGCTCACCGGTACTGTTCCGCCATTGAAAACGGCTCGCTGTCGGAGCCGAAGAAGGAGAAGAGAAAGAGAGAACGAGCGGCGGTAGACGTCGGCGGTGGGCCGCGGGGGACCGGCAGAGGACGTGGCCGCGGCTAAAAAATTTGAGATTTGTTAAGTGAAATTAGTAAATCGCTTGCCGACTTCACTTTAAAAATTTTAATTTTTTTAGCCGCGGCCTGCGCCGGCCCCCTGCGGCCCTCCGTCGGTGTCCGCCGCCGCTTCTTCTCCTTCCCTCCCCCTCTCGCTCTCTCTTTCTCTTCTCCTTCTCCGGCTCCAGCGGTTTTCTCTCTCGGTATGGGCCCGGTACCGGTTCCTCCAACCTTGGCTGAGACCAATTGGTTTTGTTTGAAACCGATATGAGATCTTCCAATATTCTTAGCATCAGCCAGTTCGATTGAAATGGACTCATTTCAGTACAGTTTCAGCCAGTTTTGGAGGTTTTGGACAAAACTAAACTTCATTTTTATGCATATGTTTTTGGGTTTTGAATAAAACACTTAATAAGCATATTCATGAACTTGAATATTATAGAATCACATACAGTCTAAGCATCTAGATGTTAGTATATAAACGATTAGAAGTCAAAATTTATACCAACTATTATGCTAATAAACCTTTTTGCATAGGTGCTATGAAACCAAAACATAAAGAAAATATTTGTAATTTTGTAAAATGTATTATAACTTGCTTTTTTGTATTGATATAAATTTGTTTTGGTATATCAGATTCTCAATCAGCGAAATAGTATGATCTTAAAATGATATCTAGATTCGATCTCTGTAGCTTCTTCTTCTTGGTGTGGTCTTCTGAGATTTTACATTTTTGTTAAATTTTTACAGCTTTTTCTAAGGTTTCAGACCACTAAAACTTTACATACTTATCCTCAGAGGTTCCAGATACTGTAATTTTCTCTTGGATGATACATCAATATTTTCTTAACCTGTATTTGAATTTATTTTAATATTTTTCTTTTAAATTTGTCCAATAATTTTTTTCATTCTTTTATTGATTTTTCCAGTGAAACTCTAGGACAACTTGAAACTTTTGCAGTTAATAAATCTACTTTTAAAACTGAAACCCACTCGTCTTAGCCTAAATCAATACCTAGTTTTGAAATCTTGGTTGGTTGGTCCTTCTTCTGCTTTTTGTGGTTGTGCACCATGTTGTATAGTTTCATCAAAAACTCTTATGATCTTTAGCAAGATCATTGTTATTTTATTTAATGAAACTTTTAATATGGAGAATATTTTGCAGTAGATTATGGGTATGGTGTTGCTCAATCTATGCAGCATAAGTTTAGAAATATTTCTGGATTTTACTCAATGCTTAAAAGGTTTTTGCATGTTAAAAATTTTAAAAAGTAACTAATACGTTCTCTCCCTTCCTTTCACTTCTAATATTACAAGTCTTTCAATTTTTCATCTTTATTTTTAGATTTTAACATATGGCATTGATTGGATTAGAGAACCAGAACAAAATGATGTAACACTGTATTAGTACACTGTTTGTGCACCAAGAATTACTCTAGCCCATGGAAACTTCTGATTAATCTTTTCTCATCACCATTGGAACTTGATCTTAGGTAGGATTGATGTAAGTTATAGGTTAGCAGACTGCAATCTTATTTTAAATTCATCTTCACCGTACTCGCCTCTTTCTTCGGAAAAAGCATTGATCTTTGTTATATCTTTCTGTTTTGTTTTCCTTTTATGTCAGAATATGGTGCTCTTGACGAATTTGATGACAGTGACAAGATGAAAATAGGGCATTTATGCTGCTTTAAAAATTGATGGTCAAGGTCACCAAAATATCTTAATACATGGATGAGAAAGTGGGCAGAGTTTAGGAATTTGTTTGATTAAATTGTCATAGACATATAGTTTAGAAAATGTCATTGTCATGAAGGTTTTGAATAAATTATATTTGGAACAAAAATATGGATGTGCAAATTGAGTTTTTTTTTCCTTTTGTTGTTTTCTTGTAGAATTATGGGACAAGGATATTTACTCTTGATAATCCTACTATGTGATTTGTGATCGGCCACAAAAATGGCAAAATTGGTCATACCTGGCCACCAGCAGGTTAATTGCAAAAGTCCTCCTATGCCTTGTGAATGGGAAGACATAGTTATTGATGTTCTTTAATATTACTCATTAGAAAGGCCTCGTTTCTTTGTGGATAGATGAAGAAAGCATGATGGAAACCTTTTTGGTAGGCAGCAACTGAAAAGTTACATGATTGTAGGAGAGATTTAAAATGTAAATTTTCTGCAGAAGCAAGAAAAAAGAAGTATCTTTTTCTTATTGGTGGGTATATGCCTGTACATTCCAACTGCATGAGTCTTAAATTTTTTTATAGTAATCTATGACGGTGGCTAAACAAAATATCACTTATGATTCTTCTTGCAAGAAATGATAAATA
Source organism: Phoenix dactylifera (assembly GCF_009389715.1). Taxonomy (NCBI): domain Eukaryota; kingdom Viridiplantae; phylum Streptophyta; class Magnoliopsida; order Arecales; family Arecaceae; genus Phoenix; species Phoenix dactylifera. The sequence goes on from NC_052400.1 coordinate 1,683,218, forward strand.
TTACAGCACTTTCTTTTTAATTTTTCTTTTCTGAAGCATTATTGTTCTGGTGTTTGGTAATTCATGGTTTATGTCCATATAACAATGTGTAGCATGTGTCTCCAATGTGTTTTCAAGCAGCAGCTCATGTAACCCACATTCTACTTGTACATTTCATAATACTGCGCTCGCTGCCTTCTTCCCACCATGAAGTGGTACTCATATGGACTTCTTGCAAAATTTATAGCTTAATACAATTGCTTTGTTCTGGTTGCTACAATCTGCCTTTGCTTGTTCTTCTGGCTTCCCTCTTAATGACTGATATATCTTGCATCATACAGTTTTCTCGTCATGAACCTGGGGTTACCCATGTCCTAGTAACAGGAGGTGCTGGCTATATTGGCTCACATGCTGCATTTCGGCTCTTGAAGGACTCGTATCGAGTAACAATTGTGGTAATCCACTGTTTCTTCACATAGACCTGCATCTAATGACCATTGGTGCCAACAGTTTAAAGTATCTATGGAAATAATTTAATATTGTTGCTATGATTTTTACAGGATAATCTTTCTAGGGGAAATATTGGAGCAGTTAAGGTTCTCCAGGAGCTATTTCCAGAGCCTGGGAGACTTCAATTCATTTATGCTGATTTGGGCGATGCAAAAGCTGTATCCTTATCACTTTTTTTTTTCCTAATTACAAATTGTCAATTTTCTGTGGTGAAGTTTTTTTTTTTTCTTTTCCCTATAAGATGGACTTTGAGGTTCATTCTTAAGTCAGTAATCAGGTTAACCAAATATTTGCACATAACGCATTTGATGCTGTTATGCACTTTGCAGCTGTTGCTTATGTGGGGGAAAGTACACTTGAACCTCTCAGGTATGTTGACGTTTTCTAAATACCTCATCTGGACAAGGTAGTTGTTACTTGTTTGATTTGCTCAATTGCTGCAGCATCGGTTTTATTGCTGCATGAATTAAAGTTTCTGAAAACTACATGGCTACAATGCCGGCATTTCTTGACAGGCCATAAGCTTTAAAAACAATAATTTAGAGTTCTATTATATATTTTCTTGAACTAGGCCTAAGCTAACAGCTTACCTTGTATGTAACTGTCATATTGGTTGAATGAAACAAGTTTGTGACTTCTGAGCATGTTTATCTGTTACTTTGGATTTTTTTTCCTCAAACCATGCAACAATTTGTTTATTTTTATTTTTTAACAACAGTTACATTTAATGTTTTGCTCTCTTTCTATTTTGAGTGTCACAAATTTCTTAATGGTTGGAGGTGCCAACTGGTTGAGTTGTCAAAGTGTCTTATGTTGATACAAGAGATATAGGTTAAATCCTGCCATCACTTTGAATTTTGTCAGGCTTCCACCCATCCCAATTCTGAAGAAAGAAATAAGAGAAAGATTTCTTGTTTAGTGGCTGGTGCATCAAAATGAACTTTGAGGCTCCAAGGCTTATAAATGAAAATTGCATTGCAAAATTTCTCTCCTGCAAGAACAAAATCATCCACTCAATTTCCATGCTTTCAGAGTGATTTCACAAGAATTCACCAACCACTTCACACACCTTGGTGCTATTTTTTTTGTTCTGCTAATGATGCCTATCTGTTAACTATGACCATTAAAATAAGGCCATATATCTCTCTTACCTGCAAATATCTCATTTGTTTATATCATGAATATGAGTGGATTCATTAAAAGCTCTGTTCTCTTTTTATTGTTAATTTATACGGTGGCTGTACTTTGTTGATTGGTGTCAATATTACTTGTGATGGATGTAAATCATCTAGGAAGCACGGATACTTCAAATCACATGCCATATCCATATTGGACACATACCGGATATTGATACTCACCAGATACTTCTAGCATATGTTTCTGATACTTATATTAAGTATCATATTTTTTTAAAATAAAAAAGGTTCACTAGATGCTACATATATACACTCAAGATACTTCTAGGATACCTCCAAAAATTAGGGTAAGGATTTTGTTGCTTTCTTTCTGTTTTTATGAATGCAAATCTTTTAATAATAAATGGTTGATTTTTGGAGTTTGTGATGTTGATATTAAGGTATGAGTATGGATTGTGTTTACTGATTTGAATGATGACTAAATTATGAGCTTGTAGAAGTTGATGCTAACATAAAAAGTATTGACTATGTTTTTTTGATATCCTACCATGCTATATTGATTCATTTTTACATATATATATATATATATATATAATAGTTATATATTATCACTCGGTTCTTGCCATACTGTATCCTAGCTATTCAAGATTGGCCATATTGCTGTATCCGTATCATATCATATCCATAACCATGCTTCCTAGTAAATTATTAGGATGACTTAAACAGAAGATGCCTTTGCATCACCTTAGTTAGAATTTAATTAGCAAATGTACAAGATCAATAAAATTTTTGATTGTGGGATCCTACTGTTATTTGGATTTCAAGCGGCCTTGCAATTCTGTTGGGACTTGGCTAGAAGCTGAACCATAGATGGGAACTGGGTTGTTCCTTATATAATATCTTTTGTAAGTCCTCAGTTGAAGCAAAGTTCTTATGTTAGACTAGTTTCTTCGAATATCAAATTAGTTAGGTTTAATTCATCTGGAATGTGGAAACACCATTATTTTATTCTTTGATTTTATGGCTATATTACTTCATTCCTTTGGTAGTTACATTACTTCATTTTTAATCAATAATTTTGCTGCATTTTGCATTTTGATTCATTGAATTGCCACTTGCTTGAGCATTCACTAAAATTTCAATAGGCTATTATTTCCGAATAGTTCTGCGATGTCAGGTTATTATTTCAGAAATTTGGTATCTCGGGTTTATTAATGCTTATTTAAATAGCTTTTGTTGTGCAACAGGTACTACCACAATATAACTGCAAACACATTGGGCATTCTTGAGGCCATGGCAGCACATAGTGTTAAAACGCTTATTTACTCGAGCACATGTGCAACTTACGGGGAGCCTGAAAAAATGCCTATTACAGAAGTAACTCCTCAGGTCAGAAGACAGTAGCATCTAATTAAGTGTTTGACTGGAACAATGATATTGCATTAGCTTTGTTGGTTTATAACCATTAGACCTATCAGTATACATATATTAAAAGGAAAAAAATATTTACTTCCTAGTATTCTAATGGACTGCACTATTATTGCTAAATGAACTTAGAAGAAAAAAGGAACCTACGTTAGGCTGTGAAATTTGGATACATGTCATCGAAACTAATTTTCTCTTACAAATGTAGTTTCCCATTAACCCATATGGGAAGGCAAAGAAAATGGCGGAAGACATGATTTTGGATTTCTCAAAGAACTCAGACATGGCTGTGATGATCTTAAGGTATGTTGCATCTTACACAGACAAAAATTCTTGAATTGAATGGTGGGCAGAGATTAATTATCATTATCCCCAACATTAGATATTTCAACGTCATCGGATCAGATCCAGAGGGAAGGTTAGGTGAGGCTCCCAGAGCTGAATTACGAGAGCATGGACGGATATCTGGTGCATGCTTCGATGCAGCATTAGGAATCATTCCAGGGCTGAAGGTACATTACTATGAAACTACAATGCTTCAATCAGCTAAGAAATACCACTTACAGTAGAATGTTGATTTTTCTTTTGGCCTCATTAATAGGTTAAAGGAACGGACTATCCCACAGCTGATGGAACTTGCATAAGAGATTATATTGATGTCACTGATCTGGTTGATGCTCATGTAAAAGCCCTTGTCAAGGCAAAGCCTAACAAAGTTGGTATCTACAATGTCGGTACTGGAAAAGGTCATTAGAACTTCTCCTGGCATTCCATTCTTTCCTGCCATTATTTCTTTGCAATGTTCTTAATGTTAGATAGTAGCTTGTGGCTGTTAGGATAAATTATAATCTTATCATATTATATTAATCTATTTCTGCATTCAATGGCTATAAACAACAGGTGTAACATACTTTGGGCTGTACTATTATAAAAATTTTCTAAAATGTTGTCATATTACTTATCAGGTAGATCAGTTAAGGAGTTTGTGGAAGCCTGCAAGAAAGCAACTGGGGCCAACATTAAAGTTGAATACCTTGACCGCAGACCAGGTGACTATGCTGAAGTGTACAGTGACCCTTCAAAGATTAATCGTGAACTCAACTGGACTGCACGGTACACTGATCTTCAAGAGAGCCTTTCCATTGCATGGAGATGGCAGAAATCACATCGAAATGGCTATGGATCACCCTCAGTTTTGACTTTTTGATTAAGCTTTTTGAATCATTCGTTATATACCTGGATGGAGATGTGGGCTTTGATTTGGAAGCCCTTCGCTGGCATCCGTTGCTTAAATTTTAGCAGAATCATTTCAGCAACAAACAAAAAGGATGTAGACACATAGGAGAGGCCTTTTATGAGCGAAGATTTCAGAGATAGGGACATTGTTCATTTATTATTTTTGCATGGGACAGTAAAAAAAGCATTGATCAATGTAGCTGATCATTACACACCATGCTTGATTAGTCTCTCTTGTAATATGCTTATCATTATGTTATACAATGAATCAAAAGGTGATATTTGTTCTCTCTCTGGTTCAGTGTTGGTTTCTAGCAGTGATATAGAAATTGTTGTGTGGCCTATCTCAGCTTTTGTTCAAAGTTCTTAGTAGGATATGAAGTGCTTCAAATTTACTGCAGGGTTCTACGTGGCCCTGTAAGACATCAGAGGTCACCAATCAATAAGTATTCTTAAAGTTCTGCCATCACCCTTCAAGTCCATCAAAGCCTGAGGATGACGTTAACCCTTTTTCTTAATGATCACTGCAGTAACTAGCTACAATGATCTAAAAACTCTTCTGTAGAGATAACATAACTATCAGAAAGTCTCTCTCTCTCTCTCTCTCTCTCTCTCTCTCTCTCTCTCTTACTTACCCCGATGCCCCTATTATATTAATTAGGTGAGTCGATCTAAGTAAAATATTTGAACATAGTGTCGGACAGGGATAAAGATTTAGAGTGAGGAAAAAATTCTAGGAGTCCATGAAAAAATTTAAAAAGAAGTTGGGTAATTAAAACTGGTGGAAAAGAATGTCAAGATATAGATATTCTTTTTGTTAAAGATAAACAAACACATCAGTTAAGGACCATGACAAACAATAGCAACACTACCACCACCAACAAAATTATGTATCACCATGAATTCTGTAACTGTGTGGTAGGGTTAATCATAAAATAATTCATCAATGAAATATATAATGGTGCATAAATTTGAGTAATTTAATTATCTCAAAATATGGAAAATTATTCAAAGAAATAGAAAATTTTAAATAATTAGAAGAACCATAATGATTGCTTTTAACCACCCTGAGCTTATGTGACCTTGCTTGACCTTCATTACATAGGCTGAAACATCCATTTCTAATTAAATGCGATCGTCGTTCCAGATGTCACGCAGGTAGAAGCAGTGAATCAGAATTATTTCTGCTCTTTTGGCCCTCCAAATGCCTTCCTACCTGGTTCTTTACTGCAGTAATTATTAAAATATAAATAAAAGTGCACCTCAATTGTAACCTTCTTTTTCATCCTTTTCTTTTGTTTGATTACAGGACCATCTAGATCGAATTATCTCTTATGGACTTGATGTTGATTTCAATGAGAATTTGATGAGAAGGAATATATTTATTAGATCTACTCTAAAATCTCGATTGGTGGGATCATGACCGTCTATCACATGATCTCTTCCTTAACCGAAATACACGGTGCACTTTGCTAATTTTAGTGGAATGAAATGCTAAATATGCTGAGATGACCTATATCTCCACTTTGAGGTCTTGACTACCTCTTTAAGAAGCTGAAGGTGCATACTCAAGAAAAGAGTGGTCCATCTCATTTCTCTCTTTGGATAAGTCTATAATTCTGGAGTCACCCATACTCAAACCAGGCTTACACAATTAAGCTATTGACACCAACTATTGCCAGTACATTTGTCTTTGGGCCCCTCATTCCTAAAGACTTCCCCTTCAGCAGATCCAGGGTTCAAATGTTGGATATTACTCCAAAAAAAAAAAAAGAACACTACATGGTCCATCATATATAGTAATAACACCATAGATGATTCATAGAGTAGATGACTAGAATGAGCTCTTGATCTTATTGCCATAGGACTAGGAGTAAGAAAAACCATAGCATTGCAAGGATAAGGATAAAATCTCCAATGCCTTTCCCTGCAGCACAACCACCCCCCTTCTCTAACACTTGCTAGCCAACACGAAAAGCTTCGACCAATGGAAATCTCAATTAAAAAAATCACAATTCAGAAAAAATAATTGTATTATTTGCTGCTGCTCCAAACAAAAATATTCATTTTTAAATATCTTAATTAAAAAATTAATCCATTTCTTAGAAGGAGTTGGTCCGAGCTCGAAAACCCTTGATTACCATAAATAATCGATAACCAAGGAACCACCTATACACAAAAAACATAGACCCATGGGTTGACCACATTATCCCAAACCTAGAGCTGGTTTGTTGGTCATGCTCGCTGGTCCAGTGAAAAGCATAGTTACTGGGTCTTCTATAAATTAGGTTCCCAATAGATGAACTATGATGAGAAGAGTATGGTCAAGAGTGGGAAGATGGGTAGGAGGGAAGGAGGAAAATCTAAACAAAAAATTTTCATCGATCTTCTTGATAAGGTAAAAATTGATTTTATTTATTCCGAGGAGAATAAATATTAGCAAAAAAGAACTAATTTGTAGCTATTTACCAAGTTAATTCTAACTCAAGAAATCGATAGAATAAGAAAACAATTTTAGCAGTGGTTTGCAATAATTTCTATGCATTTTTTTAATGTTCCCATAATATTGTTTTCTTTAGTTTGTCTATGAACATTTTCTTGTTTCTAAGGATCTTTACTTCACCATTGTATTTTGTTTCTTGTATTTGTCTTATTTCTTGCATTTATTTTTTCTTAGAGGCAACTATACATAAAAGTAATCATGGATTGGACACTTTGTCTTCTATTTAAGGGAATTGACTTTCTCAATGCTACCAAGATGATTTCTCTGAGCAAACAATCCCCTGCAATCCAAGTTGTAACAAATTCTCATTTCTTATTTACATAACATTAACAAAAAAAAGAGTCCATATCCTATACATAGACTATGAGTCCATAATTTCTTTATTTATTCATTAAACTCTCCATAAGAACCCTAGGTTTAATCCCAGGTGGTGTAAATTTTTTTTGGAGTTTTTTTTTTTAAGAAGCTAGTAGGGGCTAATCTCTACCCATTATCCTATACTCACCTCACCCCATCTAGGTTGGAGCCTAAGCTTTTGGATGGTGATGTAGAGCTTGCAAATTGGGGTCAAAACAGGGATCAACACTACTAACATTTGAACCCCGTACTCTTACTGAAATGGCAAAGTAGGTTGAGTTGGATCAAAGATGTACATAATTGAATCTAATCCATATTTTAATGGGTAGAAAAATTTGAAACCAAATTAAGTAATAAGATTCCCTTTAGTTTGGATCAAATCTTATTAATTTCATTAATCTATCAGATCTTTTAGGTCAGATTGGGTCAAAAATCACAAAGCATATTAAACATTATGTAAATTACTTACCTAATTATATCATAAACAACAACAACAACAGCAACAAAATAGTAAGATGCATGAAAAAGTTACCGAACATATATTCTATATATTAAAATCTTATGGATAACTACATATAATTGTAATCAATAGCATAAATTATCGATAAACTATATTATGAAAAAGAAATAATTACTTATATTTAAGGCAGATTTGTCAATATAGAGGATACAATTTTTAGACTGATTCAACTATGGATTAGAAATTTAGTAGTCCAAACTGGGTCATGTGCTTTTAATCCATACCTAATTCAAATAACTTCGGTATAGGTTGGAACAGATAAATTACTTACTGGTTCTGGATCAAAAGTGGATCAACCGGAGCAACTTCCAGCCCTGTAAGTCAAGCCTATATGGCTGTGCTGAAATTAAATATTCTGCAGTAAATGGCATTTGAGAGTGAGAGAAATGTGTCAACATACGAACATGATATGGCTAGGAAAAATTTAGTCTACTCCATGCCACAATCGAAGACCATATGGCAATCTAGTCTACCATGTCACTATCTAGAACAGTCAGTCACCTACTGGTCAAACATTCACACATATATGTATGTACGTATGTATGTACATATATGTATATGCGTGTCTTTCTGTATTTATGCATGTTTGTATGTGTGTGTATATATGTATGTGTCTATATATATATATGTGTGTGTCTTTCAGTATGTATGTATGGAGAGAGTGAGAGAAGGAGAAAGAGTGACTTGGCTACGCTCGGATGGATCTTCACTTAGATTTAGTAAGACCAGATGATAAAGATTCCATATCGATGGTCCGAACTGTTGGAAGTGATTAACTACCTTTAAACTACTTATACGCCACAAATCGTGCAATTTAGAGATTTCTAGTCTATACATCAAGTAGTCAAAAAAGAGATAGTTTAAGTAACACAAAACAACATATTTTTTGACCATTTGGTGCAAAGGCTAAAGGTCTCCAAATTATATGATTTATGATGTGCAAACTATTTAAAGATAGTGGATTATATTTAATGGCTCGGATCATCGGTATGGAACCCTTGTCTAATCTTAGAGGTGGCAATTTTTTACTATTTAACCTGTTTAACTTATTTCAAGCTGTTGTAAATTTGATTACAATATTTATTTAATAACATGGTCAGGTGTTGTAGTGGATTTTTGACACATATAATAAACAGGTTAAATTCAGATTGACAGATTTTTGATCTATCATGTATCCAACCGGATCTTTATCTGATCCAACTCGACTCGATTGCCAGTCCTATTCGATCTAGATCTGACTGAATTTGTGTATACGCATGTGTATATGTCTATATGATGCATGCATGAATGTGTGTATACGTACATATGTACGTACGTACGTATGTGTGTGTGTATAAATGTATGTGTATGTATGTATATACGTATATGTGTATGTATGTATGCATATCTTTGAATATGCATGCATGCATGTGAGTGCATGCGTGCACGTGTTCATGCACGTGAAGTGTCTACACAACTTCTCATTGAGCGTGTACCCATAATTTCTCATTGACTTAGGCCGGTCAGGCGAGCTTAGCATGACATGCAACGTGGAGGTCGTTTGGCTATGCCACGACCAAACCCTCTACCGTCCCCCTTCTACGGTACATGCTGGGTATGATCGAGTGAATATGTTGGCATCCATCTGTATTTTGGCTTGGTCCATGGCATCCTAGGACTCGTCTATTCCATGGCACAGCCGCAGAATAGTTTAGTCTATTTTATGTCACTATCCAAGATGGGTTGGTCAGCTACTACTTCAATGTACATATAACTACACGTATTGTGGATGTATGTAAAAGCCTTTGGCGTTATTCCGTATATGCCAAGCATGAGCAAGAATATGTTAATGATTGGTTGGTTCAAGATACTGTAGATTTCAATCTATTCCATGCAACAAACTGTAGAATAGTTTAGTACGTTCCATGTTAGTATTCAAAATAATTCAGCCATGACTGCATGTATTTGTGTATGTGTGTACATAGGGATGGACTACGCTCCTCTCGAGAGAAAAGGGTGCTTATCCATCTCAGGTCCAAGATCAATAATCTTGTACTTAAATTGAAGATCCATGTCATTGTTCATGATTTATACCACTAAAATTACTTAGAAACCAAAAATCAGGTGCTTTGATGATCTCCAACATAGCATCAAGCAGACAAAAAAATAGACAATTTCTATTATGCTAGTCTGCTAAAATACATGAAAGTATTTAAAGTAAAAGTCCATCTTCTTAACCAAAAAACAATAGTTTTTAATTTTTGAATTCTAATAAAATATGGTCTCATATTATTTTAACCATTTATCTTTATGTCTACTTAATGCATAGGTTATATGTATCTATATATGGGTGCATGGATGTATATGTATGTGTGTGTAGGTATGTATGTATTTGCATATTATCCATTTCTCATTGATTTAGACCTTACATGAGATCAAAGGTGCTGTCCTAGGATCAAACCGCAGTACATTTCTATTGAAAGAACATGTGTTTGGCTCGGCTCAAGATATTTTAAGATTCAGTCTGTTCCGACTGCGGAATAGCTTACTCCATTCCATGTCACTGTTCAGAATAGTTTTAGTCGGCCACCAACCCAATTTGGACCATAAAAGACTACATCCAATGTTAGATACAGCTAATCAACGGAAATTAAGACAAAAGACTTTTCGTGGTTGGCATTTCTAGCAACGGACATCCAATAGAATTTCCAGCCAATTCCCCGGCCGACAGGATAGTTGATAAGAGGTTGCTATGTCGCCAGGCTTCTCAGGTCAGTCTCCATCCCTTAATATCCTTCCTCAACTTTTTATTCCTAGTTTCTGAGTGTCATAGGCTTTGATTTCGATTCCATTTCCTCCTTCCAGAACCAAATGTATTAAGGTTTTATGTGGAAGTGGTGCAAGGTGCAATAACTATCCAAAGCTGCCTTTCTATCTGCTGCTTTCTCATGATGTTCTAAGATTTCTGCATGGCGAGCTAGCTTGCAGCTCAACAGCTGAAACCCTTCTCCCAAAATGGAGGATATACTCTAGAATCAGGAGGCTCCTTTCGAGGTTAAACTACAGGTATCTTTGAATGCTCGGTGTTTTCACCCTTGTTCTTTGGGGAAAAAAAAAGGAATCTCATGTATCTTGGCATGTCATCCTTTCTTTAGTCCCAGCTGTTTATAATGTAAAATTTCAATTGATGACCATTAATGTAAGCATGCATAACAACTAGACTCTTTCTAACAAAACGGAAGATGAGACTTTTTGGCCAAATTGGCTAGCAAACGATTGCAGTCGCATGCTAGCTGAGTTGAGAACTAAAGGTTTCATATCTGAAAAATGGAGCATGCAGCAGAGCGCACATGAAGGATATATTCAGCTCAAATAAGCAAGCAAATAAGAGAGCTGTTTGTTGGTATACATATATATTCAGCTAAAATTCGCCTCAGTCAGTTAAGGAATGAGTCAAGCTAGAACTAAGAGTAGCTGGCTCGAGCTCGGATTCATAAAGCTCAAAATATAAATATACAAATAATTTACATATTATATCATCTTAATTATTGTTATTTATATAAAATATTTTATAATTATTTGTTATAAATTAATATAATTTATGTAGATTAATAGAATATATAGAAACTATAGAATCAAATTATAATTAGTGTAATTAGATCAAATTAGATAAACAGAAGTCTTGAAAGTCTTCAAGGCATTCATGATCAATAGCTCAAGTTCAATTCGGAACTAAACTGAACTGGCTCAGGCTTGACTTGATTATAGAATAAGTCTAGTTTGAGCAAGGCCTGGCTCCCTCTTGTTTGGCTTATTTACACTATCATATGAAAACCTATTTATCATGTCAAGTTCAAAGATGAATGGGTCTTAAAAAAGCCTTACCAATAAAAGGGGTTCCAAAATGGTTAGTTGGGGCTTATCTTAATGACTGAGCCTCTTTACCTAGCAATTAGAGATTATGCATTTGAGTCTTGGGTGGTGCATCCACAAGTATTTGGGATTGGATATTTATAATACAGATGTCTCCCACTCCCTTTCTCTCTATGTAAAGGTTCTATATATAATGAAGACTAGGACTATTGGATGTGATGCATATGGTTTAAACTGCCCAATACCAAATCCCATGACCTAAAAAGGATTTTTTTGGAATAATACATATTAAATGGAAAGAGATAACTTTCATTCAGAGGGATCATGTATGCTTGCAATGATCTTGTAGTGTCGACCATTGGATCGGCATATTTCAATATGACAACTTACGGGTCAATAGTTTGATAATCCCATTATTTTTTTTCTTGTAAAAAATATAGCTTTGATCTCATAATTGGATTATCATGAATATTTGATTGCTCAAGAATAATAAAGACGTGCGCTATTAACTTGTCTTTATCTATTCATATTTGCCTTCAAAGCTGCATGCATGTTTTTTTTTCCTTCACCACCACGACCACGATCCCAACAGTAGACACCATTCACGCTGAAGGACTCTACCGAGATGGGCGCAACAGTAGTGCTAGAAAAAAAAAAGATTAGTGTGAAATTTTCATCCAATGCTCTAAGCTAACTCCAACGTAGAGTTTATGAGGCATGGGAGGCAACAAATATCCCGTTAAATGCATTAGTTACAAAAAAAGTTTACATACTATATGTACATCTCTCAAAAGGTGGCGAGATCTTTATGTAGTTTGAGGTAATCCAGTTACAATCCATATTCTTGACCGAAGGTAGTTTGAAACTAGAAATCACAAACAAAATTTGGTGCATCTTGGGTTCTCTTGCATGATTATTCCTGCTTTTATAAACCTGCTTTGATAGGAATAAGGCTTATGATCTAGGGGTTTATTTCTGCTTTTCTAAACCTCCTTTTCGTTGTGTATATTTATTTTGCCGCAAGGGTTATCATGATTTCTATCCTTTTCCAGAAGTGTTTTTTATCCAAAATTTTAATATGAATATCTTCCATTATTTCCCACTGTTACTTTCAAAATAAAGGAAAAATGGATGCGAACTGATGAAGAACGACAAACATCAAAAACAAAAGAAAAATATGCTCGGTCGACCATTTTTGTGATCGTAATAATAGAGTATATCTGCTGAAGTTCACAAGCCATACAAATGATTTAAGTAAACCCAGGTAAGGTCATCACTAACAAAAGAGGCTTGTCTCAGCTGACCCGCAAGATCAGCCCTACAAAATGGTTTTGTTAGCAAGCTCAATACAAGGGGGTTTGCAAAATTATTAAAACCACATACACACAGACACGCGCAGAGTTGTGATATGTGACTATCCCATTCCTCCTTTCTGTGCTTCCTGTATTGTTCGAGATTTATGTGCAGTACTAGCTAGTTCGAATCCCCAAGAAGATGAGATCCAGCATAGCAAATACCAGCCCACCAATGGCAAACAAAGTAAGTACCCTCACAGTCTTTTCCAGGCTTTGTGTTCTTGGACGTGTGAATGCCAGTAGCATCCAACTCATGCTGGACATAAAAGCCACGGACATGAGGAACATGCAGGTCTGAAGGTGGAAGTCATTCTCTTCGCTGCCGATGTGCATCGAGTAAACCGCCATCAATGTTGCAAAAATGAAAGTGGTAATGGTGATCGAAGAGGTGTCAGGCTCGCTTTCACCACCTGTGGCATTGTGAGCTTGGCTCGGTCCATCTTCCTGGTCGAATTCCCTGATCAACCAAACCACAGCTGCAAAGAATATCGGGAAGAAAGCCAGGAAAATGAATTCCTTCAAAAATTCATAAGCAACTGCTAGCCCTATCAGTGCTAGCAAACCAAACAAAAAACAGCCGAGGGCTGTGATGAAGGTAATGAAGCGCGATCTAGCATTGCGATGGAAAAGTGGAGGTGGTACTGTGGTAAGCAGCATTGCCAGAAGACCAGAAATAACAGTGAAGAAGATGAAGACCTCGGAGAACCTAACAGGAACCTGACCGATAACTTTAGAGAAATTTTTGAAGTAACCAAAGATGGTAGCTACCATTCCTCCGAAAGCAGCGACGGTAACTGATGCAGAGAGGTCAAAGAAACGCTTCAGCTCTGGTTTATGATCTTCATAATCAGTGACCTCGCGGGCTTGGCCTGTGTTAATTTCTTTATAAAGGACAATGATGACAATCACCATAACGGGAAGCACAAGGATGGTGACCTCGCCATAGTTTGGATTTAGCAGAAGCAAAAGGCTGACTGAAGTTAGCATCGTAAGAATGTCGGTGGTACAAATTAGGATCTTGGCAGCGACATAAAAATGTTCGTTGATGTGTTCACGCGATAGCAAACAAGAAGTGAGCACCATCAGTGTGAGATCAGCTAAGAACGTGAAGGATAGAAGGCTACAACAGACCATGAAGTAGGAGCTAATGGCATGTTCGGTTATGTCTTCACGGACAGGATAGTATGCCGCCATTGTTCCACTAATCATTAACATGATCTTTTGTGAGTACTCCGAGGATTGTTTCAACCAATCTTTATTGCCATCCTGTTCACGTAGAGAATCTAGTTATAATAACATGAGGGAGGGGGGGGGGAGGCAAGGGCAAGAAAGTAGTGCTCGAAAATTTTCATATAATAGATATATTCAAGGAAACAGTTATGGTGCGATAAATGTTTGCCGTGAATCCAATGTAATGAATTCCTTTAAGCAATATTAAGAAACTAAAGTATATATACAGGAGATCTTTCAACAAATAAAAATAGCAGTTAAGACCTTGCTAAAGTACACTACTGACAAGGAGATAACTATAAATTGCTGTGGTGACAACACTTAATTAAATCTGCCCACTGTAAAGGATCATAACTTTTGCATAGTCCTTTTCACTAGTAACTAATTATAATGCACGAGCAGATAAATGCAACTTGTAAAAATATTAAATCTCAAATAATTTAATTAAAACCTAAATTTTAAAATTTTTGAAAATATTTAGTTTATAGTTAAACATTTAACTATAAACTAAATATTTTATAGGTTCAGATGTTTCTTTCTTCCTTGTTCAATAAAAGCTTTTAGATTTTAAATATTTCAATTAAACTTTTTTCTTGCTAACTTGAATTTACTATTAGTTGTTAATTTGAAATGTCTTCGTTCATTTTCTTTATACCTGAAGTCTAGCAATATTATAATCCCTTCTTTATAGAAGTCTTGGATATTCTACTGAGGCTTCTAAGAGAGAAATCTAACTAAAGTTGCTAAGGGTTATTTTTGGAATTAAAAAAATCAAGAAATTAAGATGCTTTTATATAGTTTAGGGTTCCATTAGTTAAAACCAAAGAAGTCTTGAAGATTTCTTTTATATTAAAGACTTAAAATGGCAATATGCCTAGCTATAATAGATATTTAATGCATGCCAACCAGCACAAGTCAAAATATATATTACCTAGCACAAGACTTCCCTGTAGACATGCCATATAAGACATCAAAAATGCTATACTCACAAACAACCATGAAAATATGATGAGAAATATTGGTTAGAGAGCCACACTTAGTCAAGTCAGTTTTCAAATTTTGAGATTTATAATGTAGTATATAACTACTCAAAAAATTACTTCATTTTTGAAATCTAGTTAATGAATGAACTTTTTTTGGTAAAAAATTAATGAATGACCTTTCCTTAGAAAACAAATATAATTAGATCCATGAATTAGGGATGGAAACACCTGAAATGCTTTGGAATTAACCTGCAATTCCTATTTCTGATATGAAAGAACATAAAATATCACAACATGTATTCGCTGGCACTTCTTTCTTTTTGTCTTGTTGCAACGGCTATGGCAACTTAACCTCGTTACTCTAGGAAGCTGACAAGGTACAACCAAGAGATTCAAGATTTCATGCCGTATCCCATTCTAAACCCCATTAATATTAGAGCGCCTCTCCCTCATCACTGTGCTTCAAGATCCATTTAGTAGCAACAACTATAATAACTAATTGACCTCCTCGCCCTCCCTTCCTCTTTCTATCTGAGTTTAACGTCACGTAAATGCATTTGATTCAAGTGATCAGAAAGTGTGACTTTTTTCACCTTGTCAGAAATAGAATTTGGGTTAGTTACAAACATTTACATCTCATAATGCTGACATGCTTCCAAAACACAAATTAGATAATTATGGCACAAAGAAATTATCTATAAGGATATAATCAAGATACATAAACGTACAATCTGTCGGCATCATGACCTGAACCTTGGTTCAGAATAAAAAACAAAATATAGAAGACTAAGTAAACGAAGTCAACCTCAAAGTTGGGGACGAGAGGAGGTTTGATGAGAATACCTAAGAGCAAGGATCTGTTCATGTTTGGTTCCATTGTCAAAAAGAGAAGACCAGGAGAAGCGCCAGTTCTTTCAAAGCCATGTTTAGTTAGCAAAAATATAATTTGGTGGAACTACTAAAAATATCAGTAAAAAATATCCATACTCCCAGATAAATTAGTTCAACAAAAGAACTAGAAACAGCACTAGAATCGGAAGAAGAGAAAGTGGCATATAATAATATCAAGTCGTCCTTGAGGAATTTCCCTCAGAAAAGGAAAGTAATGGCTATAAATAATTCTAACAGCAAAAGGTCAGAAGCTACTCATAACAAGTCATTGAAGAGATGAAGCAAAAAACGAAATCCAAAAATTAAACTAGATGATCGCAGACAACAGGTTCCAAAGACCTCATGTAATTTATAGTTTGAGACGCAGCAATTGAAGTCCATGGTGTTTATTATTTATATATCTTTCCGTCCATGTGATCGATCATGATAGCACATGTAAGTCATGGGTTCTACTTCAGAAATTCACAAAATAAACTTAAATCACTAAGCTTTCAAAACATCGTAGAATCATCATATAGGGTATAGAAAAAATAAGAACTATTTGAAGCGATAGGATCTTCAAATTCGAGGCAAATTCTTCCAGTAAAACAATAGAAATCAGCTTTAATTGCACTCTTGGAAGAACGGAACTCCCTGCCGGAACTTAGAATATGCCCTCAAATGGTGAACCTGCTCAGGACTGCTCCGACTCACTTCCTCAGACTTTAATTTGTTTTCCCTTCATCAGGTCTGAAACAGACACAAGCACCCTCACAGCTTGGGTCAACCTTTTATAACCAAACCTCATGTAAATACCTTTTCGATGAATAAATTGGGTGGTTAATCCTCCCGGTTCATCAAAAAAAAAAAAAAAAGAAGCCAAAATAGACATCTCATTTTTCTCATATTTGAACTGTCACTGGGACATATCAGAAAAATAAAGTGAGGTTCCAAATGAATTGGAGAGATTTCTCAGAAGAAAATTCTGGGCTTTTCACCCTATCAATAACCAAGAAAAATTGAAAAGGTACATGATATTTGTGGATAAAAACTTTGAGTTGGAGATTTGCTATTATGCGTCAAAACCCAGGACCCTCGAACTTGTGTAAAATAAAGAAAAATCAAGAAAAAAGAAATCTACAAGCTGACAAGGGAAGAAAATCGTTGGCCGCTCCTAGCTTCAGAACATATCAAAAGAAAACCAAGTGTGTTAGGACAGTGAATTGAGATCACTCTACCTGAGGCTCTTCACGATCACCCATCATCTGGAGACGGAGGTTTTCTTAGTGAGCACGGTTTAGGTGGAGGAATGCAAAATGTTGTAAGAAAGAAAGGGATAGGTACTTAGGGCGGAATAATTGGATGACCGCATGGAAGAGGTCAACAGAGGCGACTCTAATCTTGGGCCAGGCCGGCCATTTCAGGATGATGAATGAAAATGCTCCCTAACGGTACACTGAAATGTGAGATGCCCCAGGAGTCCCAACCCGCCTCTCCTTAGTGCCTTCTCCAACTAGAACCTCGATAATTTATGGCTTGTCCGGCATTTGTTTTTGTGTTTTTGTTTACCTACAAGTTGGTGAAATATCATGTACAGATATATACTGAAGATAGCAATCATACAGAACTTCTGCTTCACTTGCTTTTAATTTCACTCGAATCAATTTAAATCAAGAGTTCTACTACCAAGAGCTCTAGTCATCTTTACAATCAATTTAAAGATGTGGAAGGTTTCATTGTACATGTTGTTCGGTCTGATTCATTTTCTTCTTTGGTTTTTGAAATCAAAAATGAAAAAACAAGAGCAATAACTACAAGAAAAATAGTATCCTCCGACTCTAATCTGCTGACGCTAGAAGAAAGCGTCGGCAATTTAGGCAATGCGTCAAATATTGCCTATGCTTTTTAGTAGCGTCTGTAAGAATTATACTAAGACGACGTTTATAAGCGTTGTCCAAAGCTGACGACGCTTGTTAGCGTTGGCGGAAGCCATAGCGCTTAATAGAGTTGTTGGAAGCTATCTTGTAGCTTATAAGCATCGTCAGAAGCAGTTTAATAGACGATGCTTCGGGGGCCATTAATCGGATGCCAATAAAACCCCAACCCAATCCAATCCCTAGCCTCCTGATTTCCCAATTCCTCTCCTTTCTCTCTGGCTTCCCAATTCCTCTCCTTCCTCTCCGGCGACCCAACCGATTTCCTAATTCCTCTCCGTCCTCTCCGGCTTCCCAATTCCTCTCCAGCGACCCACCCGATTTTGCAAGGCATCCCTTCTCTTCCTTGCTCTATCTTTCTCCCAACAACGCTTCCCTCCCTCTCGAGGGTCATCGAAAGGTATGTCTATTTACCACTTTTTTTTCTACATAGCTGGATTTATTCCGATTCTTGATCAATTTTTAGTGGATTTTTGTGTCTCGTGAGATTGTCGTGATGGAAATCCATGGATTTCTTGATCAATGCTCTAATTTGGGAGATCAATAGGATCTCCGGTTTCTGATTTCTTCTTAGTTTTCATTTTTCTTCTATTTGGTCATTTTTTGATCTCCAGTTTCAGAAAATGAAAAGAGGTTTAACAGAGAAAATGAAAGAGGGATTGCTCAACTGAATACATACATTTATACATATATTGTGTCTAATGACACTATATCTAGTTGGAAATCATGGAGGAAATGGAAAGAAATGTTGATGCAATTGTTCCATTAAAAGTTTTAGAGATGTTTGTTGAGATTAAGGAAAATCATGCATGGATAATAGTTGTCCAAAATGTTGGCGAAGCCGTTGCCTTGCGTTGGTTTCAATACTCATAGGAATTTGGCCATTTCTGTGGTTACTGCACTTATGACTCTCACAGTGAATTATATTTATCTTCAAATCATGGAGGCAATACAATTGAATGAATTATATTAAGAGTCTCCATATTGTAGTTTTTATTTATATGTCTATAAACTTTTTTCTTTTGAATATGTCTGCTCCAAATGTGGTGCTCTTTGAAATTGTTTCCTTCAGCTTCAACTTTTTTTGATGAAGTGGATGTTTTTTTTTGTATCAATGAAATGAATGTTTTTCAATCATAAAGTCGAACATATGAGATTCATGAAGCTGTATTAAGATTAAAGTCAAAGTATACTTAAATGTTGAGAGAAGTATACTTAATAGACAAGTGTCTAATTTTGTTTATCTTTTTTTGATAAGTTGCAGTTCAATTAGTATTCTAATAGAATAGACAAAATTTGGATAAATAAGTCAAGATCCAGCAAAGAATATCTGGATTGAGTACGGAATTTTATTAAATTTACTTTTGAAAAATCTAATATGAACAGAAAGATTTTATGTCCATGTCAAAAATATATAAATTGTTCTTCTTTCACTTCAAAAATTGTTGAAGAATATTTGGTGTGGAATGGTTTTCTAAAGAATTATACTGAATGAGTATTTCATGAAGAGTCAATATTACCGTCTCCATGTAACCAACCCTCTTATATAGATCATACATCTAGTTTTAGATTCAGTAACATAGAAAGAAATTCTATAGGAGAAGATGATATAAGAGCCTTACTCAGAGATGCTCTTCGACATAGTATTGAAAATTTAACAAAATTTCAGAGGAGGACAAGAAGCAGCTGCAATAATTAATAAATTTAATAGATTTAACAGATTGTCATCCGATGCAACGAACTGGGGCAGCCCATCTAGAGGGTTGGAAGCCTTTTATTAAGTTTTTTAGAATCGGTTGCGTGTAAGGATCAGTTGTATCCACTCAACTATGCGAAGTGGAATAATATGCTTCCTTTGTATAAGGTTGAGCTTCTTAGAGTTGTATAGGTAAAGAATTGAATTTGATATTATTAATTTGATACCTCCTGTATGTTAATTTGCTTACTATCATAATTTTAATTTTTGATTTAATATTATTATAACATTCTTTACTTCGGTGTAGAGTAAGTTTGTGCTTTCTCCAGAGAGCCATTATTGGGTGCTAAAGTCCCTCAACTGCAAATGGAAAGAATATAAGGCGAAGTTGAAGATGGACTACAAGGGCGAAGGTATGACAGAGGAGGAGGTTGCTCGTGTTTATCCTCTTGATGTATACCCTCATCAATGGAGGGAGCTTGCTCACTACTAGTTTTTTGAGAAGGGACAAGTTATGTATGCTCTCTCAATATCTTAAATAGTATTTATTATTAATATAGCTTGCGAATATATATATCGAATATATTACATTGTTTACTTTTTTTAGCAGACATATTTCGATATTAGTAGAGCTACATGAGTATCTCAGGCAGTTCCTCACACTTCAGGCTCAAAGAGTTATACGAGGCGTAGAGATGAATTCGTAAGTTTTTTTGAAACTCTTTAAAACTCGTCTATCATATATCACATATCATGATATATTATTTGTCAATATATTTTTTGTAATAGATGGAAGAGCATTGGAGGGAGCCTGGTGAGGTAAAATTCTATAGGATGACTCACACCCACCGAGATGGAAGCTTTATCCGAAAGGAGTCAAGAGATATAGTTGTATGAATTCATCTTTAATTTATGTAATAATTTTTTATTAGTTTTATTTTTTCAAATATTAATATGTGACTATTTTTTGAGAGATATAAGACATGGATACATCCTTTATTTCAGAGTGTGTTGGAGAGTCATCATCATCCACCAAGATCAATCGCGTCGAAGCTTGGTGTTCGCCGAATTGATGGGCTCGGCTGGAGCATTATGGTCGAGTGACGAATTCTGGCAGATATACACAACATGCCGAACAAGATAGTAGCACTATAGAAGTTTGTAGCCTGAAGACAGCGATAGAGGAGATGAGGCAGAGCCATCATACAGAAATAGAGTAGATGAGGCAGAATCATCAGAAACAGATACAATCTTTGAGGGCGCAGTAGAAATAAATCTTTTAGTAGGTTTGCCTCTTCTCAGGTAAATAACTATATCTATTTAAATATTTTACATAATTATCATGTATTTTTATATGAGCTTAATGATTTTCGTGTTCTTAACTTCTAAACTTTCTATTTTTTTTGTAGGTTTCTGATACTTCATCTACTCGTAGAGATGATGATGATGATGCCATTGGCCCCTGATACCTCATAGACTATTTATTTAGGAGTTTTATATATATAGTTTTTATGTTTTCAAAGCACACTGTAAATATAAATTGATAATGTTAATGTAATCATATTTGACATTATGAATATTTCAAATGATCTGTTTGATTGTGACATGTGACTTTTATTATGTATGTGTTTGGTAAATGTATACAAATTTTTAAAAAAAAATTAAATATTTTTTTTAAAAAATAACTCTAACAACACTTTAAAGCATTGTTAAAAGATGTATTGCCAATGCTTTTATGCATCGGTAAAGCGTCCATAATTGGGCAATAAAAGATAAAATTTTGGCGCTTACATTGCCGACGCTTTTGTGACGCTTTAGAAAGCAACGACAATAAAAATACTGACGCTTTTAAGCATCGGTATATGCATTAATTAAAAAACATCGGGAATATATCTTTTTTCTAGGGTGAATATTAAGCAGGCCATTAGATTGGATGAGTCTCCCCTCCTTGCTCTCAAGAATGAGACATGTCCCCTTAATCTAAAGAACTAGCAATCTAATGAATTTGCATGTACTATTAAACTAGGTATGTGAAATTTAATTTCCCATCTATGACATGAGTTTTGTTTGTTTGGCCTTATATACATTATTGTTCCATTTCATATTTAAGCTTTTGGGATCAATTAGTTAGCTAGTATGGTATCAAAGCTTAGATTAGTTGAGACTCTATCTTGACTCAGTAATCCTTGCTTGTATGTCTCCTATAATCTTAAACTTTTGGAATCAATTTGTTATCTAATATTGCTAATATTTTATCCTACCGGATAGACAAAGTTTAGCATTAGAAGTTTAAGATCATAAAGAAAACTAGTAAGTATAGTCTAAATTGTCACTGATTGGTTTTGAAAGTGCAAACTATTGATTGCTTGGTATGATACCTCCAAGTGCTTATGGAGAGATTCTTAAGGAATAGGTTGTGACAAGCTCCCCCCATTCAGTCATTAGCTTGATCATCACTCAGAACAAAAAACATAGGCTGAATTTTGTATGCAAAAGTAAATCAAAGATCAAAATTTTAATTTAGTATCAATTCCGGCATCCATCATTTCTCATCCAGTTCTAAGCATTTAGTCATTATTAATTTGACCATGCTCTAGAATTATCTGTTGGGTCGAATCTTTAGACATCTGAAATAGTAGGCTTTTATCAACTAAGCCACCTGGGTAATTTAACCATTATGATGATTTAAATTCTAAATCTCAGACTAGTTTTATTATTTTTATCTATTTTGATACTATATTTCACACTTCAAACCCGTCACATGGGTCGGCCACGACCCTTAGAGCATAATTCTAAAGAGTATGCAAGGTCTGTACATAAATTCGTCACAACCTCAATATGATTGGATTATCTAGAAAGATCTCCAAACTCGATGTAGACCACTATAGGTAAGACTTGACAAGATCCAGGAGCGAGATCCACCACATCGGAAATCCAAGCTGTAGGCTAAATTTTTGAAAGCCATAACTTGGTCATACAACGTCCGTTGAGATACCTTTTCTTTTTTAAAAATTGGATAGTTTTTTAGAGGCCCTTTAGGGGGCAGTGCCTCTAGTGGTCGAACCCACATTCTATCATTTAGGGCTTGAAACGGATCAATCAAATCGAAAGTTTTCTTTTCAGACATATCTCTCCATCCAAGAAGAATCGAGCAGAGCTACAGAAGGCAGAGTTGATGTAAAAATCAAGATATATCTTCTAACAAATTTTAGTTTTTTCGAGTTTATTTTTACTAATGATGTTTATTTCAGAAAAAGAGAGTTGTATCAAAATTAGAAAGAAAAATTTAACCCAAATTATGAAAAGACGAACCTCACCATTATCAATAAAAGTTGTATACCTTATTTTTTTTACCATTAATAAAAGAAAATGAGATTTAATCCCTACTTTCGTAATTCCTTCATCTTGTAATTTTTTTGAGAGAGATTCAAATTTAGCGAGTTGAAGAAAATTTTTCTTCTCCTCGATCAAATTATTGGACAATATAAATATCATTTGATAACAAGGTAAATAATCCTTTAGTCATAAGAAAAATGAGTTGTTCAATTACAAATCTTAATTATTTGACTGGTATCAGCGACATTCTAGCTATTCATGCTCTCACCAGGATCCCAAACCACAGTCAAGTACTAGCATCCTGCAACTCTAAATAGAAGTGAAGAAGTGGTATGAGCTAACAGCACAGTAAGAATCCCCATACATCCATACCAATATAAATAATATAGAATTAGAAAATAGAAAAAATAATATTGAAATAAATACCCGGGGCATGCTCTTAAAGAGAGGTGTCAGAAATTATTGTGGAATCGAATACCAACTACCCAGCACAACTTAATTATGTATATATACATAATTATGAAACATCTATCATCAAATATCCTTCTTGTTCAAAAAGGATGTATCTCAAATATCATCAAGTAAAACCTTCGTATTCAATAATGGTTTCATGTATCTTATCATCCATTTCTTATTATCACAATTCTGGATCTAATAACAATTAACTTTTCAATTTTGGACTAGCCAAGATCATGCTCCAATCCATGACTAGCAAAACAAAATTTTCATGTGTAAGCTTGTGGTAGCTATCCCATATGTAAACTCATGGAAACTATCCCACACATAAGCTCGTAGAAGCTATCCCACGTATAAGCTTGTAGAGGCTACCCCATGTACAACTCGTAGAGGATATCCACTTGATAAGGTCATTGCAAATATTTCTTATTCATCCATCTGATTGATTAATTTTATTCTTTCCAAATAAAATTATAATTGAATGATATATTCCTTGCCAAATTTCAAATTAATCAGTATCATATTTCATGTAACCAAAATTGTCGATATATCAAATATATAAATACGATCAAAGAAACATGATATATATATATATATATATATATATATATATATATATATATATATATATATATATAATATTCATACTGACAATCAAGCAACTAGTATTATATTCTATGCAGCCAAAATATTGAAATATGACATATATATTCAAATAAGAAATATATACTTATATATTCCTATCGGCAATCATGCAATGAATGATATTATCCCATGCAAAACCAACAAAACCATTAAATATAAATAGGCATAATATATATACAGGTGATTATGTACAGAAATTCTTACCTTTGTTAGTGACAAACTCAAATACAATATTCACCAATTCGAGGGCACACCTAACAAAGCTAATTAATTTAACAACAATATATAATCAACTTATCCTTAACTAGACACCAACAATATTAATTTACTAATTTCAAACTCTTAATATCAGAATTATTCTTAGCCCTATTTTCCTATCCTATCTAATTCAAGACTAAATAAATAAGAATTTAGGGTCTTACCTAGATATACAGACTAAGCATAAAAACACTTGCTCGGTGTTTTCTTGCCTGAATGATTGCTCCTTCATAGAACCAAAATCAAGGATAACGGTGCCTAGTTGCCCGAGTGGGACAAATCTAGCATCAACTCGCTAAATCAAGGAGTAGAAGTCCAATTTGAACAAAAGTAGCATGTCATGACTTGTTAATGATGGGGTCCATTGTTGTCTGACAAAGGCCGGAGTGGAGGCCAACACAAAAGGTTGTTTTACGATCAGTTCAGGATCCTCTATTGGGGTCAACCCAAGAACATAGAGAGGAACAAAAGAGAGAGAGGATTCTCTACAACATTTCATTCAGATGCATAGAGAGAGATAGAAGAGAGAGTGAGTGAAAGGGGACATGTCTTCATCTCCTCTTAGGACGGAGGAAGAAGAAGAGTTGTGGAAGCAGCCTGGCAATAGCAGCATTGGTCAATGGCCAGAGGACCAGCGATTGGGGGGTAGTGGTGGTGAATGAGTAGCTGGCAGTAGTGGGAGGTTAATTGCAGAGTAAAAAGAAAAGAAAGTGTTCAAAATAGGAGTTTGATTGAAAATCAGTGGGACAAAGGGTTACTATAGTTAGATGATGGCGATGGCTGAAAGGCTGGCCATCATTGTTAGTAGAGAAGGTGAGCAGCTGGCGATGATGGTGACTAGCAAGAAAAAATAAATAAAACAAACCAAAAATAGAAAAAAATCCATGGATAAGGGGGTTATAAGGTTCGATGTCGAATTGAGTCTTAGCTTGCTCGTTGACGGCTAGGCTTTAAGGTTAGCCATGGTCCTTCAAGGGGAGATGGCCAGCAAGGAGAAACAATGGTGACCGACTCCAAAAATAAGGAACAAAAACCAACAGATACCCAAAATAGGAGAAGAATTTATCAGCAAAATTCAGTAATTTTTCATCAAAATCTAACCATTGATGGCTCTGTACGGAAGGGGGTAGACCAGAAAATAGATCAAATATGATTGGGGTGCTTAATACTTCTTCTCCAGCAAGAATCATCCACAATGATGGTGAGCCCAAAAATAGGGCATGACAGTGAAATTCGAGAGAGAGAGAGAGAGAGAGAGAGAGAGAGAGAGAGAGGAGAGGAAGAAGGGGGAGAGAGAAAAGAGACAAAGAAGAAAAGAGGAGAGAGGCTCATGTGTAGCTTGAAGGGGGAGGGTGCGGGTATGTTTAAATAAGGATGGCGGTTAAGGTTTCCTAGCTCCTGTTAAAGATTAGGGAGGAGGAGTTCTCCTTAGACTCGAATAGAGGTTCTACCTTATCAAAGATTAGGAAGGAGGAGTTCGTGCTTGAACACTAGGCCAGGCTAAAGGGGCCAAGCCCAATTACACACATCCAACTAGGCTAGTCAATGGAGTAGGCCAAGTTGGCCAAGTTGTGTTAGGTCGGCTTGCAAGCCGGGCCTTACACTATAGAAGATGGAAGCCACATTACTCTTAAAGTAATTGGGACATGCATTTTTTTCTCCAAAGTGGTCGAAAAATAACTATTAATCATTGTTGTATCTAATTCTTAGATGTTTCCATCTCTATTGTTTTTAAGAAAAAATCTGACACGTCCATGCAAAGGGTGACTTACATGCTCTGATATCTAGTTTATGGTTGTGGAATAACCTAGAAAGCTCCATGTAGTCAAGAAATAGAATCTAAGAATATGACAAAAGCATGTCATCACCTTTGTTACGTCAGATATATATATATATATATATATAGGTGATGTTAGAGATTGCCAACCATAGATAGTTGTTATTGGAAATCGGTTCTCTCTAGATCACATATGAACTAGTGGAGATCTCAGTGACTGTTGCTAAACCAATGTTGGTAAGAAAATTTGCCAACTTCTATTCAAAAAAAAAAAAAAATTCTGAAACAGAGGATTGCAATCATGATCCTTTATTAGGACCAAAGTCAGTGTAAAATTGTCAGAACTTGGGCAGAACGGTCGGGTGTCGGTGTAAAGTTGTGACCTAGATGTTGAGTAACTCAAACCACCATCAACAAACATTTTCCAAATTTTCTTTTATTTCTTCCATTGCTTCACCATTACCATTGGATCCCATCTCCTCCCAACTACGATCCTCTTCCTCTCTTTTCCTCTATTCGAGCATAGATGTAGCCATGCTACAATGCCAGTCGTTGGCAAGAGGCCATGACCCAAACCCCTTATTTTCCCTATTAATCGGCTTGAACCCCGCCTTGAAGATGGAAATAACCACTCCTCCGACTGTATCCTTTGTCTCCGCTGCCTTGCTAAAGGCTCACAATCACCTATTGAGCACCATGGGCCCCTTGTAAGCCTCTCTCCTCTTTCTTTCTTTGAGGAGAGACAAGACATTCAGTCCCTTCTGTATGTAAGTAGTGAGAAAAAGATCATACGATATTAAGGAAGCCTAATAATTCACTTTAATTGTTTCAGATCTTGCACAGTCTTTGGGTGAAATATCTAAGACTGTATCGATTGAAATCTGTGAGCACTTCTGCCTTTAGTATTTTTATTTTTCATATCATATATTCAGTTTCCAAAAAATGATGGCATAACTAATTTTATACATGCATTCAGAAAAATAGCCTAAATATTTGAAATGAAGATTATGAAAATTATTTATGCATATTTATAGTTATGTTTGAGATACCAATAGTGTATGCTCTATATAAAGTAAATTTCTAATTCATGGATCAAGCATAAAATATTTTACATGGGTATAATAATGAATTATGTTGCATCAAAATAGGAATTGATTGGATTGGACATGATTAAGTTATATGAAATGGACTATCAACGTTGTTTATAAAACTTATGGATTTTTTGGATTGGTTATATGGCTGAGTAATTGATTTAGAATGGATGTTATGTTGCTATTTTGTTTGACTATGTTTCAAGCCTAGCCAATGGGGTTGATCATTAGTCACATATATTCAGAAGCTATTTTTTTTAAGGTCAATTGGGAATGATCTCTGGCACATACTATTTGTTGGCATATATTAATCGATGGCATGTTTCGTATTAAGGAGCTAGTCTCTTTGAAGCCTGTCACGGGGCTAATCATGGCTAGTCGCAAGGACTAAAAGTGGGTAGATTTTTCAAATAACTAAAATTGAAAATTCCTTAAAAAGAAAAGGTGTTTTTGCTAGATACATTAAATATCTGAAAATTATATTAGCAAACATGCTTTTGTGAAAATCTCATCATATATTTGGTAAAATTGCTTTCATTGATAATTGAAAATCATATGGTATGAAAGCTGGTATTTTTTGTACGTAATATGCTTGATCCAACTAGAGATAAAGGTTACCTACTGAGCTATTGGCTCACCATCATTTTTTTTCTTTTCCTTCCAAATGCTCAGGAGTAACTCAAACGACGATTGTGGGTTGAGCGTTAGTGGATTAGGTTTAGCCTTTTTTTTATTTTAGATTACTAAAAACTTTGGAAAATATGTAATGTATGAACCTTCAAAACTTTTATGACTATGTCTTGGACTATTTAAATTAGATATTATTTGATTTTATTGTTAAAATATTTTGTAAGTGTAGATGCTCCAAATGTGTCATTGTCTAATCTATTGTCATGTTGAATATATTAGTGAAAGAAGAATACGATCTTGGCATGTCTTGTGGGGTAAGAGCCTACACGATGTGTAGCCGTATGCCACATGCTCAATTCATGACTTCGGGTTGGGAGTGATAAGGACGCTGCTCAAAAACCATGGAAACAAAAGATCGACCTTCTATTGTATCTCTCATTTTGGCAAGGTTTTAATCTTGAGTTGGAATCCTCTCCATTTATATTGAATGAGATATTGGAGTTAATGCATATTGAGTCCATCTAGATGTGCCCCATATTGACACATCATCGGATTTCTATTTTAGATTTTATATTGGGCTTTGCAATCAAGATAAGCCTCCTAAGGGCTTGCTTGGAAAATCCAGTAGGATTGGATTAGATTTTCTATTCAATTTATAATGTAGGTGGTCTATTTGGACAAAGCCTACATAATACCATATCTTTTTTATTCTATTGGTGTTTGTTTTTCTCCTACAGCCCAACAGAACCACAGATGGGATTTAGACTAAGATTAGGATGCCTTTAGAAGAATATAGGCTGAAAAGACCGACAATCTCTAGGAAATCCAGCCCAATCCTACTGGATTTCCCAAACATGTCCTAAATAGATATAGTTTAAGGATTCAAAAGTGGATAGATATAGGAGCTACTATATGGGTTCATCGTAACTACAGTAACACCAATCTATATCTCCATGAAGGTTATAGCGCCATTCACCTATGGACTTGGTCTGCATTTGATTCTGAGCGCTTTCGAGGTTTCTTCCCCATCGAGATTGAGTGGGAGGGTGAGAGGGAAACAAAGGCGCAGTTCTCAGAGCATATGGGGAACATACCTAGCTCTTTTTTCCGTATTCATGACATGATCCAGGTGCAAGATCATGATGACATCTTCCTATGTCGTTTGCCCCACAAATCTACCTTGAAAGGTCTAGTCTTCGAATTAGTCCATCTACTACACAAAGATCATGATTTAATGGACCAACACAAAATTGCAGGAGAACTAAACTCTTTCATTTAGGCAGCATCATATAACCTTCTATTTAATCAATAGTTTTAGTTTGTATTATGTTTGCCAATACATATTGACCGACATGGTAAAACATGTCAAGTTGAAATCTTTTATTCTTTTATAAAATATTTAAATCTAATTTTTAATGGTTTTATGTCGAAATCAGTATTGCAATGTTTTGCATTTATTATGGATAGCCTTAGGAAATGCGGGTCCTTTCTGAATTTTTGGTCATCTTAATGCTCTCTCGAGAAAAAATCTAGTACGAGAGATTCTAAAAGAAAACTCCTCCCTACCCCTAAAACCTAAGCCACGGGTGATCTTTCAATATATATATTTCTCATTCAAACTTTTCAGAATGTTAGCAAAATAGTATTTTTTTCAAATTATTATAATATTTATATCTTTAACAAATTATAATAATTAATTTTTATTATCAAATTAGAGAATTAAACTCAATGTTGAAAGAGTTCAACTTACTCATTGTTGGAAGAGTTCAACTCTCTTCCAATAGTTACCAAAGACCTTCATATGTATCTAAGCATCCAATACGTATTCGACCATCCAAAATAGATTTTTGGAGCTAAATGCAAGCGTCTAGGTAATGTTGGGCAGCATGACTCATGTCCAAGATACCTAATTTCGAGTCCAATCCTGTGATCTATAGCTTCAAGATAGGAAGTTCCTGCAGTAGCAGCTATCTTCTAATTGTTGACATCTTCCATGTCACGATCCTAGGTGTTGAGGAACCAGCAGCTCTGACCTGCATTCTGCTGAACTCTGGAATTTGGTGGTGGAAAGTGTTTCCGCTGGCCTTGCCTTGTTACCAAAGGCATCATCATGCTAGTGATAGGCAATAATAACCTAATCCAATGCAAGTCATAATCCCACCATTGCTTCATCTGCTGATAATTGCCATCTTTGTTGTGCTGTCTACCATAGAGCAACAAGAGCAAAGGCCGATGATAATGCGAGTATTGATCGATCTTTCCCAAATTTTTGGGAGGACCAGGTCTAGCCTGGCTGAATGTTGATATGTCTGTAATACTAAACTAGTTTTCTTCCATAGATAACGAAGCCAGTTGCATCAAGATGACCACCTGTGGTAAGTAAGATCTGCTATGTTAATAGGAACCATTATGCTTCAATATCAAACTATTGTTAAGGAGAAATATGGTTGGTTGAGCTATCAGGATCATAAGAAGTTTTTAGATCTAATTTATTGGATTAAGTTCCTGTGGGTATTCAATCAAATGGCAAAGTGCAAGCTGAACATCAAATGAACTATTCTGAATTAATTGTCGTTTGGATCAATAACCGTATCATGCAGTCTTGTAAAATCAATAGTGAAAGCATCAAGTTTTTGCCAATGCTCTAACTTAAACCATGTTGACTAAAAATAGAGAATTCTATACTGATGTATAAATAAAATATAGGTTGGTGGCAGGTAAATGAGGAGACAAGGCTATTTCGAAACCATTAACTTATATCCTGTTCTCTTGCCAGATTGAACTAATCCTAATAAATTGGCTGCAAAATAATAATGTTTCCAATAACTGAATAACAACAAATTTCATGTTTCAAAGAAATTTGCGATGTTGAGAATAAAATAGTTCTGTTGAGACAGCTTTATTGCCGTACAATGAAAAATAACCATAATAATGACCCCAGCTGTGCAAGGGCTCCCACTATTTGTTCGGCTGGTATTGCTCCTTACCATTTAAGCAAGGATAAAAGAGCTTAGTTCTAATTTGGAGTCAGTCTCAAGAGATGACGCATAGGATGATGGTGATTAACCTCTCCTGATCATCTAAAGAGAGAACCAATAAAGAAACCGTACCTAGCAGAATCCCTTTTTTCCTGCATATATATATATATATATATATATATATATATATATATATGTGTATATATATACATGTATATAGCACTCAAGGCACAAACATTTCCAAATAAAACTTGATGGAATCCCGATGTTGGCATTGGATTGTTTCTAGATAAAATGTCTTAAAACAAGTTCTCAATGGTTAAACAAAACACAAGAGAATTACGCTGTCAAGCAGAACATCTAACTTCTATTACGGCCAAACAAGTAATTAAAGGACAGAAGGTAGCTTCGCCTCCTATAACACACTCAACATCAGGTGGATGAATCAGGATAGACACCACATTCAGTGAGATGTTGACACAAGGGTGCTGACACCTTCATCACCTACTTCGATCTCTGCCTCATCTTTCGGCGCTTCCTCTTAAGTCTCCTCATTCGCTTCTTCTTCCACTGAAGAAAAATGAATAGCTCAGAAAGTATAAAAATTAATCGAGCATAGAATCATAGCCACAAAAAGAAACTAACTTGAGGACCGCCGTAAGTGATCATGCTAAGGGTCTTCAACTAGTAGAGGAGTTCACAGCAAACAATATTCAGCGAGAAGTTCTTATAGTTCAAGACCTATTTGTTACCAAATGCTGTGACTCATGCTAGGGAGGTTAGCAGCAAAGAAGCAACTCCAAGATTCAACCAGTGAACTGAAGGTATGCAAATAACTTTAGCATTAATAACTGACAGGCAAATCAATAACCCATCAGACATCCAAAGTTCGATCATTTTAAAGTAAACATTGCTCAAGAGGCATGGATCTGAAAGACATGCAAAGAAGCATATATACTCAAAGATAGAAAGCAATCAAATCGGTGAATAAATTAACCTCTAAAGAGAAAAAACAAAATCTTTGATGCAACAACAGAAATGGTCAACAATATTCTTAAACATCTTACAGCGCTCAACTTGCAGCTAGCATTTAGAGGTCAAGATGCAACCATTTAAATAACAAGAATGCAAGCACAGGCGCCTGTCGGCTTGCCTAATACACGATGAATCAATTACATAAATATATACAACAATGAATACATATGAAATACATTGACACAGTGCCCTCTACCATAACTTCTTAGCAGCATTGTAAGCTTAATTCCCCTATAGTTAAAACAATCTAATAATTCCACTATAGTTCAATTAAATAGAAAAACATTATGTCGTAAAATAAGAACCCTAGTTGCTATAATGAAACTAACTACATAAAATGAAGTATGGGATCAGATTGGCATATAAATGTTTCAGCACAGGCAATGCAAAGTTGCTACTGCCTCTCAGAAACAGCCTCTGATTCATATTTTGCATCATTTCCCAAAGTTGCAACTACCTCTCCATGACTTTTCAGAGCAATCTTTCCTTCATTTTTTCAATTAAACATAAAAATATTATGTAGTAAAATAAGAATCATACTTGCTATATTGAAACTAAGTTACATTGATTAGGGCCTGGGATCAGATTGGCGTGTAAATTTTTCAGCAAAGGCAAAGCAAACTTGCTACTGCCTCTCAGAAACAGCCTCTGATTCATATTTTGCATCATTTCCCAATACGACATGACCGAAAATAAAGAAAGAGAAGAAATAACCTAAAAAGAAACAACTGAAATATATATATATATATATATATGTAAATCCTGTTATGCACATTAATTATACCATATCAAGGATTATTCACTTCAAAGACATCATTCAATTTGATGTGATTGGAGCTGATGGGGTACAAGCACCACCAGTAAATAAAAAAGAAAACGCACGCAAGGCGCATAAATCACAATACAAGCAAATGACATAGTAACATTAGGTCATATCAATCATATTAAAGAGGGTTTGGAATCAGACTGACGTGCAAATTATTCAGCAAAGGCAGTGCAAAGGGCTACTGCTTCTCAGAAACAACATCTGACTTATCTCGCATCATTTTCCAAACATCAAAATCTCAGAACTTAAAAAGTAAAATTTATTATCTAATACTAAATCAAATAATATCTATAACATATTATTTATTTCTTTAAATATTTTAAGCTTTGACGTGCTGAAAAACAAGCAAGCTGATAGATCTCAAGCTCAATTAATTATCAATAAAGAAAACTCTTATCAAGCAATTTTTCAGGCTGACAGCACTGACATTTGCTGTCTTTGACCAGTTGAACTTGCTCTTGTAAATAAATGAACCACGAATCAGTTGAACCATCATATAGAGAACTTTGCTAGCTAAAACATTAAAGAAAAAAACACATCAAATAAAATAGCAAATACAAGAAACTAAAACATCAGACCACACAATTTACCATCTATCTAGAAATGAATATACGGAAGATATGTGCTACCTTCGTCATTCTAGCACAGACACAGCACACAATGATCGCATGCAAGAAAATAAAGTGCCAAACATCATAAACACAATTTAAAAGCAAAATACCATGACATTGAATCACAAAAAGATGGACAGAGATGCTGATCAAGTGCCCTTTAGATGATGTTTCAACCATTCAGCCAAAATGTTAAGGCTAAAAGACATGAAGCAATCATCTCCAACTTAAATGACAAATGGATCACAAGCTTTCAAATAAAACTTCAAACTACAAGATCAAATTTACCCAAATGACACATCCCAATCCAAATAACAAATTGTACCGCTTACATTTTATATCAAAAACCAAAGGACACGTAAATATATGCGCTAAAAATCATTTGTCTTAAAAATTAGTACTAATCACATGTCTTAAGGGCTGCCAGAAGTACAGCCAAGTTATGATACGGCAAAGGTCGATAGATAAGCAAATACAAGCATTTTCTTCACAGATCTTCAACCACTGATGATTTATATGAACAACAAATCAAACCTCTTCTCGCGGGACTGAAGCAACTAAGCCTCTACCTTAAGGAATCCAACATATACTAACCCTAAATACACGATTTTCCACAGCATGAAGAAAAAGAAACAACCTTTCTCACAGACATCAACAAAACACAGAGCTCCATAACAAAATCCACAAAAAATCAAAACATAAAAGAAGGAAATATCGAATAATAAAATGACATCACAGTCCAAAGACTACGAAGATCGATGACCAGTCACAAGAAAAAGCCCATCCAGAAATCTCAGAAAATTCACTCCTTTATCACGGAATCGGGTAGACAAATCACAAGAAGCCAAAAAACGAAATACTAATGGGAATGCGTTTAATCCGGCGGGTTTTAGGTAATACCGACCTCTGATGAACCAGAGGGATCGAAAGAAATGAAACCAAAAGGCGGAGGAATTCGAAATTTTACCTTGGCCCTCATCTCTTCGCAAATCGCTGAGTTCCTCCCTTTGTCTCTCCTCCCCCTCCGAGCGGCCTCTTGTTCTCTGAAAGGGAACGGCGGCTGTGCTATGATATTTAGAATGCTAGGTTTTGGACAAATCGATAGCCAAACCCTAAGGGTAATTTCGTCACTTAGAAAATATATAGAATGAACGGTGATGATTTGGTCCGTACCATTCGGATGCAAGGCAGCGGGTGTGATTGGGCTGGATCCAACTCAATTTGGCATTAGGAGAAATTTTTAGTTGGACTCGATCTACCACCGAATTAGTTGAAAGTAACAAGGAGAAAAAAAGTGCCCAAGCTTCTCCTCTCTTTTTTATTTCTCCGTGTTTGATTATGTTCATATGTGATTGGATCGATCCACCAGCTCAGTACTAAATTTAGTCCAACTAATAATTTGATTGCGTTTGGCTCTAACCAAGCTTGATTCAGTCCTGATTTAATCTTAACATAAACATGCTTGATCAAATTGATAATCCTAAATCGAACAGAAATCAACTTAAGATTAAATCAAGCTTGGTTCAAATTTAAATAAATTCTTGAATCTTGATTTCAAACTTTGGTTCGATGATTCATTATATAAGAAATATAGATAATCTAAATATATTGGAGCCTTAATCGAGTAAAGCTTGATTGAGTTGAGCAGATTTTTGGCTCGACTTGAAATTAATTTTGGATTTGTTTTGCTGATTCCATCTTTCTTTATTTGGCTTCAAATTAATCTTAATTTGAGCTTTTCTTGAGCCAACCTCAAGCTGCTCGGTTCATTTGTCACTCCTAGCCTAGCACAATATATTGGAAAAAAGCAAGACATTACTTGGACCGGTCTAGTTCTTAGTATATACCTATACTTTCCTACTCCCATACTTGAAGCTTTTCTCCATCCTTTTTTATTAAACTGGTCATCTATCATTTTTATTTCTTAATTATTTTTGGAAAATCCAAGAATTTGTCAGGTAGCCCATTGTTTCACTCCCTTAACATACTAATCCCCTCTTTTAAAACACTATTATGTTCTTGTATTAAGAAAATATAACAAGATAAGGGTCCCCTTATTGGAGACTCCTTTAAGGAGAAATACAATCATTTTGCTCTTTATTATGAAAGTGGTAGGTTATCAAAGTAAAATATTTCAGTCACTGAGGTGGTAGCTTAGTGGAACTGGGCCTTACTTCCATCCTCGTGGTTCCGAGTTCGAAACGCGCGGGCGGTAGCCTTGGTGGTGCTGGGGTGATATACTCACACGTGGCTGTTGATTCCAGTAGGGGAGCCCATGGGTCAGGGAGGGCATGCGGAAATTTGCGACCTGCATCGAACATTCCTTAGTGGAAGGGGGGGCCCAGTGGGGGCTGCTACGTGGGTGGGTTCGTCCCCCCCTCCCCCCTCCTATTTTTCACCAAAAAAAGTAAAATATTTCACAATCAAAATTACCCATTTTCAAAAATCCATTATGAGCATCATTTTCTTTAGAAAAAATATTTATTCTTTGTCATAAGCCTTGTGCATGTACAAAGTCAAATGGCCTTTTTCACGTATGCTTGTTTTCCAAATAATGAACCACTTCAAAGGCAATATAAACAATATATGTGATTAAATGCCCAACAACAAAAACACTTTAATTTTCTCATATAATATTTAGTACAGCACTTGTTTCAATTAAGTGGTCAAAATTTTCAAAATGATTTGATGCAACTAAGATTCTTGCTTTTACGAATGAGAACAATATGGATAAATTTTGTTTTGTCAAGAAGAAGCCATCATTTAGAAAAGCAATGTTTGTATTAATAATATCTTAACTAGCAATAATATTTCACTATTGTTGAGAAATAGATTTTAGACATTCCATCAAGTCAAAGTGTTTTAAGTTGATGAATTTGGAACAAAATGTATCTTTTCTAGTTTGAAGTTCTATAGTAAGTTACTTTGTATTATTTGAGGCCCGCCTTTTCACTATTTAGATGACCTAACCTATGTAAAAAGATATACTTTTGAAAAATAGACTAGACATAACATCAAGTCAAAGTATTTTAAAATGCTAGATCTAGGATAAGTTATACCTTTTTTAGTGCGGAGTTTTGTAGTAAGCTATGATTCATATTATTTGAGCCCCACATTTTCATTATTTAGATGACTCAAGCTATGTCGAAAGTCTCTGACCCAATTTCTTAGTTATATCCATTAATTTCATAAAAATCATCAATACAAAGTGCTGGAGTTTGAATCCAACCTGGAAAAATAATATAAGTTAGAATAGGTTTTGGGCCTAATCATATATATCTATTATTTTCCCTCTTACTCAAGGTCCGCCGTACCGGTACCAGTCGGCATACCGGTAGCGGCCCGAACCGGTACGTACCGATCCCATACCGGTCTCGTACCGGTTCGTACCAATCCTATACCGATTCTTCAACGATAAGCTACCGGTACCGGATTCCACGCTGATCCGGTACCGGTCCCAGGCCGGACCGGTACGTACCGGCCCGTACCGGCCGGTACGGATCGATACAGCAGACTATGCTCTTACTTATTGCTCCATGTGGGACTAAATCTCCCGCATGATCCCACTTTCTAAAAGCTAGGCCACACTTTACTATAGTGTATTACCACTTAAGCCCAGGAGTTGCCCGCTCTCTAAGAGCCACGATAGTCTTACAATATTTCACTCTTTTGGAAATCATATTTGAGCCGCGCTCAAATCTAGTGTATTGTTCTAATGAGTCTACTAGCCATATCAACTCGACACTCCGCAACCACCATAACTTGAAGCCATGCTCAAAGCGAGCAACTTGTTCTACCAAGTTTATTTACTATATCTGCTTGACTTTCATGGCCACTATGGCTCGGCTCCATCAGCCCACATGTTACCATTCTTCGCAAAAGGCTAACAATTTTTACACCTTATAACTTCAAGAGTTATTTGAAATCATCATTTATTAATTTTGATCCCACTTGTTAGGAAGTGGAGGGATTGGAATACATACATATTAGAACAAAAGTTAATTCAAAACCTTAAGCTGTTAAGTTTTGGGCCCAACCAGCCATATCAATTATCTTCTTCTACTAATTATTCCATATTAGACAAAACCTTATGTGCGATCCTTAACAACAGCTATGCTCAACAAGATTTTAAGTATATCAACTATAGTAGATCCCATGTCTCCGTTCATTTAATTTCACTGGATTCCCATAAAACAATAAAGCACCAATTTGCTCGATCCAACTGATCCAATTGTTATGTCAATATGGTGTCGTAACTCATGAAATATTAGTTCCATCTTTCTAGCTAAGGACCTGCATTGCTATCAAATATCAACCTTCATCACCACACTATTTTTTCCCTTTTTAGTCCCACGTCAGCTGTTATCTGATGCCCTACAATCTTATGCTAACCTTATTTCCTAGTGTTCAAGTCATATACATTAACTACATTCTTTTGACTAAATTTTTAACTTTATGGTTTTCTTTCTCCATTTTGTTGCTATTGAGTGTTTGGCTCGCCAAATCTATTATAACGTCATGATTTGCTTCTTTTTTTCCTTTAACCGCATTTTAATATTTCCATATATATTTCCACATAAGTTATATTTTAATAAACCCGTTAGTGTAGCACATTCCACCATATCTTCTCTTTCGCTTAGTATAACCCTCAGTTTTCTTGAGCTTTCTAAATTTATTGAAGACAAATTGTTATGGATCTTTTAAACTCCTTTCAACCCCTGACTCCCAACTATATTCCTTATGTTGCATTTTGCCCATTTAATTTTCATTTAGCCACTGCAACCTTGACATGGGATCATCTGCTTCCATAGAGCTAGTTGTTGTCAGCTATGTAGTCACCACCTAAAGGTTTTAGAGTTTAGGATTCTAGAAAACCCAAAGAAGGAGGGATAAGCCTAGGATAAGGATCTACATTAAGAGCTCGTTTGGTTCGCGGGAAGCATTTTTCCTCATAGGAATATGATTCCTGGAAAACAAATTCCTAGGAAGAGGATGCCAAGAAAAATACTTTTGGAATGTTTGGTTGATTGACCATGGGAAAATGACAAATTTCCAAAGTGTTTATGTTTGGTTGGTCATCCACTTTTCTAGGAAAGTTATGTATAATTCCTATTATGCCCTTAATAAAAATTAGGTCTTTAATGCCTCTTTAATACTTCTTTAATGTTGAAGGGTCTTTTGAAAAAAAATAAAAATGGAGTGATTTCCGCCTCATGGGAAAGTCTTTCTCATGGGAATCATATTCTAATGAAAATATAACTTTTTCATCTTTTTTTTTTGAAAACTCCAATCAAATAAGAGGCATTTCATTATTTTTCTGTTGACCACATTTTTTTCTTTTCTTTTTCGCGAACCAAACGAGCCCTAACATTTTAGGGGCATAAATATTCCATATGGACCCAAGTATGGGCTTATGCCATGTTTTATGCTTTTTCTTTTGCCTATTTTGGTCAGTGCCCTCGAAAATTTCCTCTATTCTCTTTGACCCTAACCTCTCCTCTCCCTCTCTTTCCCAAGCATCTTACCCCCCCTTTTCCCACAACGATCTCAATGCTAGTGCCACCTCCTGATGTTGTCGGGCTCCTCCCTTTGGTATGCGGTACCAAAAATCGGATTGTCATCCTTTAAGGTGGTGGGGTTCTCCCACTGATCTTTATTATGCTACATCTCTTGATTGGCATCCTTTATTGTACTTTCTTGTTGGCTATAGCTGCATCTTCCATGGTGTCTGCTTGATTCCCCACTGTGGCTTCAACCTCTATCTTGACAAAATCCTAGCGAGGTATGTTGAACCCTAGCTCTCTTTATTTTTTTTGTGTGTGATTTGTTTGAGCTATGCGTTTAGAGAAAGGGAGTATGAGGTCAATGCTAGAGTGCTCGATGGAATGGGAGAAAGTGGTGTGTAGGTAATGGAATCATTTCACTATCTTCTCCCATATACTGAGCACCAGAAATTAAGCAAGAAAGATGAGATGAGATAAATCCACACAATCTTCAGATAAGTTTTATAAAATCTATTATTTTCTTTACTTCCTTTGGAGGCATGGATTGATGATTATAGTTTTATTTCAAATTGTAATTTTATAAAGTTAACACAGGGCTACAATCTTTCTACTGGTTACCTACCATCATTTAGATTCAATCCAAGTTTACCACAACAATGACTTCGTGAATATTTGTGCCTAATTCTATGTTAGGTTTATAGCATCATTATCAAATTGATCTATGTCATCGAAACTTTTTTTGACGTATTCATAAAACTAGTTAGAAATATTTTGACTAATTTTATTCTGGTTCTCAATTAATGTTGGTTTACATATTTTCTTGCGTCCAAGATTTGATTCATTACCATTTAGGCATAAAGTTTTATCTATTGTTTTCCCTAAGTTTCAAGAAGATTTTTTTAACCCAGAAAGTTGTTCTTGCTCTATTTTCTTTTCATCTGCAAATCTTTAAGCATGACAACAAATTCAATCACCCTTAGGAAATGATTATCCTAGAGCAATATAGAGATTTACTATCTAGTAGAAGTGCACCAATGATCCCTAAAACTTGATTGGCTAATTGGACTGATCTACTAGAAAAACAATCGATATGAATATTGAAGGATCTGTTCCTTTTGGATGACTATGGAGGTAGACAATTTACATAACAGAGTTGGAAGGTGAAAGTCCCAGTCTTTATCCAGGAAACATGGAATATTTCTGATGCTCTATGTATGACAATTCTAATGCCAGATCAGATAACATGAAATTAATCCATACGTCTAGTCTTAAATGAAAAAGTAACATCATCAAATCATGCCTTTGAGGCGTCCATCACTCCTTTATGATATGGTTTCCAGTTGAGGGTTTCCATTTGAGTGAAGCTAGTGCAAGTGTGTCAAACTTTTATCTTATAAATATCCCATCTAATAATCAAATAACATTCTTAAGCAAGAGGTGAGGTATTAGTTCATCTTCTTTAGCTTCATGTGTTAGGAGAGCAATGGCAAAAGTGGAGGTACTAACAAATATTGCATGATTTGGGAGGAAAGGGTGGGAATTGCTCAAATAATTATTGGATAATAACATAGCTGTTAGGGCAAATGTGTATGTAATTAGGGATTACACAACCTAGTTAAGAGAGTTCCAGGATTGACCATAGAAGGGACATTGGCCGCTTTCGGGGCACTATATAATGGAATCAACTTGGATGTTTTCATGGACCTAAATGTAAATTAGCACTCTCATGAATTAATACAAGAAATAACATATGATTCCTGTGAGTTATTAAAGTATTCTTTTTGAAATAGTCAAACATTCTTTGTTGGGGTTTTAGTATATTTGCCTAACCTTCCAACTACATATTCTATATCTTGTTTAGTTCTATATATAGTAACTGTCCTATTATTTGAAAATACTTTAATTGCGAAACAAGCTTGTCTAAGTTTTTTCTTTAGGTGGTCACTATGTTTAAGACAGTAGATTAGTTGGTCTTGGTTTAGGCACTTGAAACCTGTTTTGGTGACATTCAATGCCTTGGATGCAGCCAATGCTCCTTCAATAGCAATACAAAAGTATTTTTAACCATGCAATCCCTGATCGACAGTAGTCATATTCTTATTTAATAGTTGCCAAGCAATTTTCAACCATTTCCATTGAGACCATGCAATATCCCTTAGTACCTCTAAGTCTATCTCATCCTATGTAGAACAAAGATAGAGTATATGGAATGTAAATTTGGGGAGAATAGACATGAAAATGTCATACCAATTAAGAGTGATGGACGAGAGATACCAAATAGTGATTGGTTTTGTTATTTTGTTACATTTTTGGAGGTCAGTTTATGATCCAAATATATGAGCAATATAAGTAGACGGGAGAAAGACTACTCATGCCTGAAGTACATTGAAGGATCAAGGTGAGTATAGCTACTAGTTCTACTTAGATAGATGATGAGATGAAGGGACATGTCACACAATTAGAAGAGAAGATTACCCAACTTATCGAGATCGTGTCTCGATTACTGATGTCTTCGGCACAAGCACTAGCAACTCTTGTTGCGAAGTTGTCTCTCACGTCTGGAGACAAGGATCTATCCTTTTGCAAGAAGGATGAGCAACAGATAGGCACTCAAAATCCTTCTCTTTAGGTTTTTAAAGTCGAAGCTCAAATCGAGATCTGTATATACGATGGAGCTATCGATGCAAAGAAGCTGGATAACTCGCTAGACCAGTTAGAGTCCTATTTTACTACTACAGCTACACCAGTATCTAAAAGGTAGCTTTTGTTGTCTCAAGCTTTCCAACCATACTCTTACCTTGTGAAATTCATATATGAGGAACAACGGTGTCTCTAATCTGACATAGAGCAAATTTGGGTCTAATCAAGAAGTAATTCTTTACAATTGGCCACAAGAATGATCAGTGGATCAAGTGGCAATATTTGTCTCAAAAGTATGATCAATCTATCTAGGACTATACCATCGAGTTCCATAAGCAAGCAATTTCACTTAAAATCTCTATCGATGATCATGTGATCTTCATGAAGGACGTTGGAGGTCTCCATTAGAGAATTCAGAAAGAGCTGAAGCTCTTCAAAGTTGAAGACATCAATGAAGCTAGCATGAAGGCCATAGGGATCAAGTAGAAAAATTGGCTTAGAAAAGGCTAGAAGGGATCATGGAAAACTAGGATAGGAAGGATCAAAGAAGTAGGAAGCACGTCAACATAACTTAGAAAAATTATTGCGACTACTGTAACATCTATGGAAATACTAAAGAGAAGTGTTCGGAGCTTCTTCTGGAGCTTTAGCCAAAGCGAGACATTGAAAGATGAAAATTCGAAGAAGAAAGGGAAGGCAATCTTCAACATTGCAGTGGTTGAGGAGCTGTCTGAGCTTAAGCAAGCAGATGCAAAGTTGAGCCTAATGCCTTAAGTAATGGTTGGATGTGATGGCGAGGGCCCATGGTTCGTCGACATGCATGGAATGACATGGCAAGTGGCCAAGTTTGGTTGCCTTGCTTGGAAAAAAGGCGGCCAGCTAACGTCCATGCATTTGCATAAAAGAACAACAAATTAGCTTACTTGCATTGAAGGGTGGTAATTAGCAGTTATTGCATATAACTTGCGTCCAACTCCTAGAATCCTTTTCGGGTATGTATATGAGCCAGATATGCCAGACACGGATATTTATAAAGGCTTATTAATTTTCATTTGTAGAAATTGATAATAGCAGACTCTAACAATTAGTTTGCTTCACTATTGCAATGCTTAAATGAAACTTTATTCTTTTTCGGAGATTAGTCAAGAATGTATATATTAAATTAATTTTATAAATTTTTATTTTCCAAATTTTTAAGATAACTTAGAAGTTTGAATGAGAAAAATGAATAATGGAAAACTTTAACAAATGATATTTTTAAATAGTTTTTTGTGTATTCTGGATTTTATGTCTGAGTACATGCAACATCGCTCAAGCTAGACGGTAAGAAGAATATGAAGACACGTACTAATTATGTGTCATTTAGCTGCATGATGCAAAATCATACTATAGTTAGCATGTATTCAAAGCGATTGGATCCAAATATCGTAAAAACAAGCATATAAGATCAAAAACCGGCGTGTGGGACTTCTCACATGGTTGGTTGGAATCAAAATTGAAATAAAGAGATGTCATGAAGAGACATGCATGACAGCTACTGTAATGAAAAGCCATGATGGTGAAGGGATGTGATTGATGGCCATTTGATTTGAATCAATAGGTGCCTCTTGATAAGTGACTATTGGTAGTAAGACATGATAGCGAAGGGATGCACCTCTTCATAAGTGTATTGATAGCCTATGAATACACTAGATTAGATCCCAAGTCACTCACTTCTTTCTATCACCACAACCATTATTCATACTACTGCTTCTAAATTCCAATTTATTTCTTTTCAAGAAAGTATGTATTCCC
Organism: Phoenix dactylifera; assembly: GCF_009389715.1. Classification (NCBI taxonomy): domain Eukaryota; kingdom Viridiplantae; phylum Streptophyta; class Magnoliopsida; order Arecales; family Arecaceae; genus Phoenix; species Phoenix dactylifera. The sequence goes on from NC_052400.1 coordinate 1,726,385, forward strand.
AACCATCCTTGTGTGATCGCAAGTCTAATGGTTGTTGAGATTGATTTCCATTTAAAGCAAGACAACGTTATAGGCCAAGCTTGCCGGTTCATGAATTAGAAAAAGAATCGTCATTCCTTTTTCCTTTTAGTTGAATTATTTTATTCCTGACCTAGGAATGAAAGAGTGCCTTATTTCAGGAACAAAGTTATACCAGTCCATTTTGAGTGGAATTCCTATTTGATGTTGAAAGACGAAGAGTAGAGGAGGTCTCTAAAACGTTAGACACCATTCACTCTGAAGGAATCTTCCTAGGGATGGGCACAACAGTTAGTGTTAGAAGGAAAAAAAACAGAGAGAAGTGTGAAATTTTCATCCAACACTCTAAGCAAACTCCAACGTGGAGTTTATGAGATATGGGAGGCAACCAATCTCCCGCTGAATGCATTAGTAACAAAAAAAAGTTAATATACTATATGTACGTCTCTCAAAATGTGACGAGATCTTTATGTAGTATGAGATGATCCAGTCTAGTTTAAAACTAGAAATGATACGAAAGAAAAACAAAATTTGGTGCATCTTGGGTTCTCTTGCATGATCCTTCCTGCTTTTATAAACCTGCTTTGATTGGAATAAGGCTCATTTCTGCTTTTCTAAACCTGCTTTTCGTTGTGCATATTTATTTTGCAGCAAGGTTATTGATTTGTATCCTTTTCCGCTAAGCTAGGATTTTTCATGCGCGAACCTCCGGAAGTGTTCTTTATCCAAGATTTTAATATAAATATCTTTTCCATTATTTCCCACTGTTATTTTTAAAATACAGGAAAAACGGATGCGAACTGATGAACCACAAACATCAAAAACAAGAGAAAAATATGCTACCATTTTTGTGATGGTAATAATAGAGTATATCTGCTGAAGTTCACAAGCCATACAAATGATTTGAGTAAACCCAGGTAACGTCATCACTAACAAAAGAGGCTTGTCTCAGTTCTAAACCTGCTTTTCGTTGTGCATATTTATTTTGCAGCAAGGTTATTGATTTCTATCCTTTTCCGCTAAGCTAGGATTTTTCATGCGCGAACCTCCGGAAGTGTTCTTTATCCAAGATTTTAATATAAATATCTTTTCCATTATTTCCCACTGTTATTTTTAAAATACAGGAAAAACGGATGCGAACTGATGAACCACAAACATCAAAAACAAGAGAAAAATATGCTACCATTTTTGTGATGGTAATAATAGAGTATATCTGCTGAAGTTCACAAGCCATACAAATGATTTGAGTAAACCCAGGTAACGTCATCACTAACAAAAGAGGCTTGTCTCAGTTCTAAACCTGCTTTTCGTTGTGCATATTTATTTTGCAGCAAGGTTATTGATTTCTATCCTTTTCCGCTAAGCTAGGATTTTTCATGCGCGAACCTCTGGAAGTGTTCTTTATCCAAGATTTTAATATAAATATCTTTTCCATTATTTCCCACTGTTATTTTTAAAATACAGGAAAAACGGATGCGAACTGATGAACCACAAACATCAAAAACAAGAGAAAAATATGCTACCATTTTTGTGATGGTAATAATAGAGTATATCTGCTGAAGTTCACAAGCCATACAAATGATTTGAGTAAACCCAGGTAACGTCATCACTAACAAAAGAGGCTTGTCTCAGCTGCCCTGCAAAATCTGCCCTACAAAATGGTTTTCCTCCTTTCTCTGCTTCCTGTATTGTTAGAGATTTATGTGCTAGTATTGCCTGTTGCGCTAGTTCGACTCTCCAACAAGCTGAAATCCAGCAGAGCAAATGTCATCCAAGCAATGGTAGAATAAGTAGGCACGCTCACAGCCATTGCCAGGCTTTGTGTTCTTGGACGTCTGGATGCCGCTAGCATCCAACACAGGCTGGACATCAAAGCTGAGGACATGAAGAAATGCATCTCTAGAGGTGGAAGTCCTTCTCTTTGCTGCTGAAGTGCCCTGAGTAAACCGTCATCATCAATGCTGCAAAACTGAAAGTGGTAATGGTGATCCAGAAGGTGCCAGGCTCGCGTTCATGACCTATGGCACTGTGAGCTTGGCTCGGATAAAGCTAGAAAAATGAATTTCTTGAAAAATTCAGCGGCAACTGATAGCCCTGTCAGTACTAGCCAACCAAACAAATAACAGCTGCGGACTTTGATAAGGGTAATGAAGCGCGATCTAGCATTGCGATGGGGAAAGTGAAGGTGGTACTGTAGTAAGCTGCATCTCCAGAAGACCAAGGATGACAGTGAAGAAGATGCCGACCTCGGAGATCCTAATAGAAGCCTGAGCAACATCTTTAGAGAAATTTTTGAAATAATCGTAGATGGTAGCCATCATTCCTCCGAAAGCCGGAGATCCTAATAGAAGCCTGATCAACATCTTTAGAGAAATTTTTGAAATAATCGTAGATGGTAGCCATCATTCCTCCGAAAGCAGTGACGGTAACTGATGCGGAGAGGCCAAAGGATAGCTTCAGCTCTGATTGATGAGTTTCATAATCAGTAACCTCGTGGGTTTGGCCTATGTTACTTCTTTTGTAACAACTAAGGATGAGAAGCTGCATGCCAAGCATAATGGTGATGAGCTTGCCATAATTTGGATTCAGGAAAAGCAGAAGGCTGGCTGAAGTTAGCATTGTAAGAACGCCAGTGATATAAATTAGGATCTTGGCGGCGACGTAAAGACGTTCGTTGTTACGTCCATGCGATACTCAGTAAGAAGTGAGCAGCATCAGTGCGAGATCAACTAAGAATGTGAAGGATATAAGGCTACGACAGGCCATGGCGTAGAGGCTAATGACATGTTCGGTTATCTCTTTATGAAGATAATAGTATGTCGCCGCTGTTCTACTAATCATTACCATGATCTATTTTGAATAGTCCGAGAATCATTTCAACCAAACTATGATGCCACATGGTCTTTCACCTTCTGGCATCGTAGTTTGGTTGAAACGATTTTCGAACTGGTCAAAATGGATATGGTAATGATTAGTGGAACATCGGCGACATACTATTATCTCCGTAAAGAGAGCCGTATATGCCATTAGCTTCTACGCCATGGCCTGTCGTAGCCTTATATTCTTCACATTCTTAGCTGATCTCGCATTGATGCTGCTCACTTCTTACAGGCCATCGCGTGGACGCATGAACGAACGTTTTTACGGCGCCGCCAAGATCCTAATTTATATCACTGGCGTTCTTACAATGCTAACTTCAGCCAGCCTTCTGCTTTTCCTGAATCCAAATTATGGCAAGCTCGTCACCATTATGCTTGGCATGCAGCCTCTCATCCTTAGTTGTTACAAAAGAAGTAACATAGGCCAAACCAACGAGATTACTGATTATGAAACTCATCAATCAGAGCTGAAGCCATCCTTTGGCCTCTCCGCATCAGTTACCGTCGCTGCTTTCGGAGGAATGATGGCTACCATCTACGATTATTTCAAAAATTTCTCTAAAGATGTTGATCGGGCTTCTATTAGGATCTCCGAGGTCGGCATCTTCTTCACTGTCACCCTTGGTCTTCTGGAGATGCAGCTTACTACAGTACCACCTTCACTTTCCCCATCGCAATGCTAGATCGCGCTTCATTACCCTCATCAAAGTCCGCAGCTGTTATTTGTTTGGTTGGCTAGTACTGACAGGGCTATCAGTTGCCGCTGAATTTTTCAAGAAATTCATTTTTCTAGCTTTATCCGAGCCAAGCTCACAGTGCCATAGGTCATGAAAGCGAGCCTGGCATCTTCTGGATCACCATTACCACTTTCAATTTTGCAGCATTGATGATGACGGTTTACTCGGGGCACTTCAGCAGTAATTAGAAGGCCTTCCACCTCTAGAGATGCATTTCTTCATGTCCTCAGCTTTGATGTCCAGCCTGTGTTGGATGCTAGCGGCATCCAGACGTCCAAGAACACAAAGCCTGGCAATGGCTGTGAGCGTGCCTACTTATTCTACCATTGCTTGGATGACATTTGCTCTGCTGGATTTCAGCTTGTTGTTGAGTCGAACTAGCGCAACAGGCAATACTTGGGAAATAGATATATTGACTTATGCTGGTTGGCATGCATTAAATATCTATTATAGGCATATTGCCATTTTAAGTCTTTAATATAAAAGAAATCTTTAAGACCTCTTTGGTTTTAACTAATGGAACCCTAAACCATATAAAAGCATCTTAATTTCTTGCTTTTTTTAATTCTAAAAATAACTCTTAGCACCTTTAGTTAGATTTCTCTCTTAGAAGCCTCAGTAGAATATCCAAGACTTCTATAAAGAAGGGATTATAATATTGCTAGACTTCAAGTATAAAAAAATGAACAAAGACATTTCAAATTAACAAGCAATAGAAAAATCAAGTTAGCAAGAAAGAAGTTTAATTGAAATATTTAAAATCTAAAAGCTTTTATTGAAGAAGGAAGAAAGAAACATCTGAACCAAGAGATAAAGATGAGATTTAATGCATTAAACATTTAACTATAAACTAATTTTTTTCATAAATTTTAAAATTAAGGTTTTAATTAAATTGTTTCAGATCTAATATTTTTACAATTTGCATTTATTTGAGATCTCCTATATACATACTTTAGTTTCTTAATATTGCTTAAAGGAATTCATTACATTTGATGCACGGTAAACATTTATTGCACCATAACTGTTTTCTTGAATATATCTATTATATGAAAATTTTTCAAGCACTACTTTCTTACCCTTCAATGTAAACATCATTGCCCTCCCCCTCCCTCCCCATCCCTTGTTATTATCACTAGATTTTTCTACGTGAACAGCATTGCGATGAGGAAGTGAAGGTGGTATTGTGGTAAGCAGCATCTCCAGAAGACCAAGGGTGACAGTGAAGAAGATGTCTACCTCGGAGATCCTAGTAGGAACCTGATCGACATCTTTAGAAATTTTTTTGAAGTAACCGTAGATGGTAGCCATCATTCCTCTGAAAGCAGCAACAATAATTGATGCGGAGAGGTGAAAGAATCGCTTCAGCTCTGATTGATGAACTTCATAATCAGTAACCTCGCGGGTTTGGCTTGTGTTACTTCCTTTGTAACAACAGAGAATAACAAGCTGCATGCCAAGCATAATGGTGACGAGCTTGCCATATTTTGGATTCAGGAGAAACAGAAGGCTGGCTGAAGTTAGCATTGTAAGAACGCCAGTGATATAAATTAGGATCTTGGCGGCGACGTAAAAACGTTCGTTGATGCGTCCACGCGATGGCCTGTAAGAAGTGAGCAGCATCAATGCGAGATCAGCTAAGAATGTGAAGAATATAAGGCTACGACAGGCAATGGCGTAGAAGCTAATGGCATATACGGCTCTCTTTACGGAGATAATAGTATGTCGTCGATATTCCACTAATCATTACCATATCCATTTTGACCAGTTTGAAAATCGTTTCAACCAAACTACGATGCCAGAAGGTGAAAGACCATGTGGCATCATAGTTTGGTTGAAATGATTCTCGGACTATTCAAAATAGATCATGGTAATGATTAGTAGAACAGCGGCGACATACTATTATCTTCATAAAGAGATAACCGAACATGTCATTAGCCTCTACGCCATGGCCTGTCGTAGCCTTATATCCTTCACATTCTTAGCTGATCTCGAACTGATGCTGCTCACTTCTTACTGAGTATCGCATGGACGTAACAACGAACGTCTTTACGTCGCCGCCAAGATCCTAATTTATATCGCTGGCGTTCTTACAATGCTAACTTCAGCCAGCCTTCTGCTTCTCCTGAATCCAAAATATGGCAAGCTCGTCACCATTATGCTTGGCATGCAGCTTGTTATTCTCTGTTGTTACAAAAGAAGTAACACAGGCCAAACCCGCGAGGTTACTGATTATGAAGTTCATCAATCAGAGCTGAAGCGCTCTCCGCATCAGTTATTGTTGCTGCTTTCAGAGGAATGATGGCTACCATCTACGGTTACTTCAAAAAAATTTCTAAAGATGTCGATCAGGTTCCTACTAGGATCTCCGAGGTAGACATCTTCTTCACTGTCACCCTTGGTCTTCTGGAGATGCTGCTTACCACAGTACCACCTTCACTTCCCCATCGCAATGCTGTTCACATAGAAAAATCTAGTGATAATAACAAGGGATGGGGAGGGAGGGGGAGGGCAATGATGTTTACATTGAAGGGTAAGAAAGTAGTGCTTGAAAAATTTTCATATAATAGATATATTCAAGAAAACAGTTATGGTGCAATAAATGTTTACCGTGCATCAAATGTAATGAATTCGTTTAAGCAATATTAAGAAACTAAAGTATATATATAGGAGATCTCAAATAAATGCAACTTGTAAAAATATTAGATCTGAAACAATTTAATTAAAACCTAAATTTTAAAATTTATGAAAAAAATTAGTTTATAGTTAAATGTTTAATGCATTAAATCTCATCTTTATCTCTTGGTTCAGATGTTTCTTTCTTCCTTCTTCAATAAAAGCTTTTAGATTTTAAATATTTCAATTAAACTTCTTTCTTGCTAACTTGATTTTTCTATTGCTTGTTAATTTGAAATGTCTTTGTTCATTTTTTTATACTTGAAGTCTAGCAATATTATAATCCCTTCTTTATAGAACTCTTGGATATTCTACTGAGGCTTCTAAGAGAGAAATCTAACTAAAATTGCTAAGAGTTATTTTTAGAATTAAAAAAAGCAAGAAATTAAGATGCTTTTATATGGTTTAGGGTTCCATTAGTTAAAACCAAAGAGGTCTTAAAATTTTTTTTTATATTAAAGACTTAAAATGGCAATATTCCTATAATAGATATTTAATGCATGCCAACCAGCATAAGTCAATATATCTATTTCCCAAGTATTGCCTGTTGCGCTAGTTCGACTCTCCAACAAGCTGAAATCCAGCAGAGCAAATGTCATCCAAGCAATGGTAGAATAAGTAGGCACGCTCACAGCCATTGCCAGGCTTTGTGTTCTTGGACGTCTGGATGCTGCTAGCATCCAACACAGGCTGGACATCAAAGCTGAGGACATGAAGAAATGCATCTCTAGAGGTGGAAGTCCTCTTTGCTACTGAAGTGCCCCGAGTAAACCGTCACCATCAATGCTGCAAAACTGAAAGTGGTAATGGTGATCCAGAAGGTGCCAGGCTCGCTTTCTTGACCTATGGCACTGTGAGCTTGGCTCGGATAAAGCCAGAAAAATGAATTTCTTGAAAAATTCAGCGGCAACTGATAGCCCTGTCAGTACTAGCCAACCAAACAAATAACAGCTGCGGACTTTGATGAGGGTAATGAAGCGCGATCTAGCATTGCGATGGGGAAAGTGAAGGTGGTACTGTAGTAAGCTACATCTCCAGAAGACCAAGGGTGACAGTGAAGAAGATGCCGACCTCGGAGATCCTAATAGAAGCCTGATCAACATCTTTAGAGAAATTTTTGAAATAATCATAGATGGTAGCCATCATTCCTCCGAAAGCAGCGACGGTAACTGATGCGGAGAGGCCAAAGGATGGCTTCAGCTCTGATTGATGAGTTTCATAATCAGTAACCTCGTGGGTTTGGCCTATGTTACTTCTTTTGTAACAACTAAGGATGAGAAGCTGCATGCCAAGCATAATGGTGACGAGCTTGCCATAATTTGGATTCAGGAAAAGCAGAAGGCTGGCTGAAGTTAGCATTGTAAGAACGCCAGTGATATAAATTAGGATCTTGGCGGCGACGTAAAAACGTTCGTTGATGCGTCCACGCGATGGCCTGTAAGAAGTGAGCAGCATCAATGCGAGATCAACTAAGAATGTGAAGGATATAAGGCTACGACAGGCCATGGCGTAGAGGCTAATGACATGTTCGGTTATCTCTTTATGAAGATAATAGTATGTCGCCGCTGTTCTACTAATCATTACCATGATCTATTTTGAATAGTCCGAGAATCATTTCAACCAAACTATGATGCCACATGGTCTTTCACCTTCTGGCATCGTAGTTTAGTTGAAACGATTTTCGAACTGGTCAAAATGGATATGGTAATGATTAGTGGAATATCGGCGACATACTATTATCTCCATAAAGAGAGCCGTATATGCCATTAGCTTCTACGCCATGGCCTGTCGTAGCCTTATATTCTTCACATTCTTAGCTGATCTCGCATTGATGCTGCTCACTTCTTACAGGCCATCGCGTGGACGCATCAACGAACGTTTTTACGTCGCCGCCAAAATCCTAATTTATATCACTGGCGTTCTTACAATGCTAACTTCAGCCAGCCTTCTACTTTTCCTGAATCCAAATTATGGCAAGCTCGTCACCATTATGCTTGGCATGCAGCTTCTCATCCTTAGTTGTTACAAAAGAAGTAACATAGGCCAAACCCACGAGGTTACTGATTATGAAACTCATCAATCAGAGCTGAAGCCATCCTTTGGCCTCTCCGCATCAGTTACCGTCGCTGCTTTCGGAGGAATGATGGCTACAATCTACGATTATTTCAAAAATTTCTCTAAAGATGTTGATCAGGCTTCTATTAGGATCTCCGAGGTCGGCATCTGCTTCACTGTCACCCTTGGTCTTCTGGAGATGCAGCTTACTACAGTACCACCTTCACTTTCCCCATCGCAATGCTAGATCGCGCTTCATTACTCTCATCAAAGTCCGCAGCTGTTATTTGTTTGGTTGGCTAGTACTGACAGGGCTATCAGTTGCCGCAGAATTTTTCAAGAAATTCATTTTTCTAGCTTTATCCGAGCCAAACTCACAGTGCCATAGGTCATGAAAGCGAGCCTGGCACCTTTTGAATCACCATTACCACTTTCAGTTTTGCAGCATTGATGATGACGGTTTACTCGGGGCACTTCAGCAGCAAAGAGAAGGACTTCCACCTCTAGAGATGCATTTCTTCATGTCCTCAGCTTTGATGTCCAGCCTGTGTTGGATGCTAGCGGCATCCAGACGTCCAAGAACACAAAGCCTGGCAATGGCTGTGAGCGTGCCTACTTATTCTACCATTGCTTGGATGACGTTTGCTCTGCTGGATTTCAGCTTGTTGGAGAGTCGAACTAGCGCAACAGGCAATACTTGGGAAATATATATATTGACTTATGCTGGTTGGCATGCATTAAATATCTATTATAGGCATATTGCCATTTTAAGTCTTTAATATAAAAGAAATCTTTAAGACCTCTTTGGTTTTAACTAATGAAACCCCAAACCATATAAAAGCATCTTAATTTCTTGCTTTTTTTAATTCTAAAAATAACTCTTAGCACCTTTAGTTTGATTTCTCTCTTAGAAGCCTCAGTAGAATATCCAAGACTTCTATAAAGAAGGGATTATAATATTGCTAGACTACAAGTATAAAAAAATGAACAAAGACATTTCAAATTAACAAGCAATAGAAAAATCAAGTTAGCAAGAAAGAAGTTTAATTGAAATATTTAAAATCTAAAAGCTTTTATTGAAGAAGGAAGAAGGAAACATCTGAACCAAGAGATAAAGATGAGATTTAATGCATTAAACATTTAACTATAAACTAATTTTTTTCATAAATTTTAAAATTTAGGTTTTAATTAAATTGTTTCAGATCTAATATTTTTACAAGTTGCATTTATTTGAGATCTTCTATATATATACTTTAGTTTCTTAATATTGCTTAAAGGAATTCATTACATTTGATGCACGGTAAACATTTATTGCACCATAACTGTTTTCTTGAATATATCTATTATATGAAAATTTTTCAGGCACTACTTTCTTACCCTTCAATGTAAACATCATTGCCCTCCCCCTCCCTCCCCATCCCTTGTTATTATCACTAGATTTTTCTACGTGAACAGCATTGCGATGGGGAAGTGAAGGTGGTACTGTGGTAAGCAGCATCTCCAGAAGACCAAGGGTGACAGTGAAGAAGATGTCTACCTCGGAGATCCTAGTAGGAACCTGATCGACATCTTTAGAAATTTTTTTGAAGTAACTGTAGATGGTAGCCATTATTACTCTGAAAGCAGCAACAATAACTGATGCGGAGAGGTGAAAGAATCGCTTCAGCTCTGATTGATGAACTTCATAATCAGTAACCTCGCGGGTTTGGCCTGTGTTACTTCCTTTGTAACAACAGAGAATAACAAGCTGCATTCCAAGCATAATGGTGACGAGCTTGCCATATTTTGGATTCAGGAGAAACAGAAGGCTGGCTGAAGTTAGCATTGTAAGAACGCCAGTGATATAAATTAGAATCTTGGCGGCGACGTAAAAACGTTCGTTGATGCGTCCACGCGATGGCCTGTAAGAAGTGAGCAGCATCAATGCGAGATCAGCTAAGAATGTGAAGAATATAAGGCTACGACAGGCCATGGCGTAGAAGCTAATGGCATATACGGCTCTCTTTACGGAGATAATAGTATGTCGCCGATGTTCCACTAATCATTACCATATCCATTTTGACCAGTTCGAAAATCGTTTCAACCAAACTACGATGCCAGAAAGTGAAAGACCATGTGGCATCATAGTTTGGTTGAAATGATTCTCGGACTATTCAAAATAGATCATGGTAATGATTAGTAGAACAGCGGCGACATACTATTATCTTCATAAAGAGATAACCGAACATGTCATTAGCCTCTACGCCATGGCCTGTCGTAGCCTTATATCCTTCACATTCTTAGCTGATCTCGCACTGATGCTGCTCACTTCTTATTGAGTATCGCATTGACGTAACAACGAACGTCTTTACGTCGCCGCCAAGATCCTAATTTATATAACTGGCATTCTTACAATGCTAACTTCAGCCAGCCTTCTGCTTCTCCTGAATCCAAAATATGGCAAGCTCGTCACCATTATGCTTGGCATGCAGCTTGTTATTCTCTGTTGTTACAAAGGAAGTAACACAGGCCAAACCCGCGAGGTTACTGATTATGAAGTTCATCAGTCAGAGCTGAAGCGATTTTTTCACCTCTCCGCATCAGTTATTGTTGCTGCTTTCAAAGGAATGATGGCTACCATCTACGGTTACTTCAAAAAAATTTCTAATGATGTCGATCAGGTTCCTACTAGGATCTCCGAGGTAGACATCTTCTTCACTGTCACCCTTGGTCTTCTAGAGATGCTGCTTACCACAGTACCACCTTCACTTCCCCATCGCAATGCTGTTCACGTAGAAAAATCTAGTGATAATAACAAGGGATGGGGAGGGAGGGGGAGGGCAATAATGTTTACATTGAAGGGTAAGAAAGTAGTGCTCGAAAAATTTTCATATAATAGATATATTCAAGAAAACAGTTATGGTGCAATAAATGTTTACCGTGAATCAAATGTAAGGAATTCCTTTAAGCAATATTAAGAAACTAAAGTATATATATATAGGAGATCTCAAATAAATGCAACTTGTAAAAATATTAGATCTGAAACAATTTAATTAAAACCTAAATTTTAAAATTTATGAAAAAAATTAGTTTATAGTTAAATGTTTAATGCATTAAATCTCATCTTTATCTCTTGGTTCAGATGTTTCTTTCTTCCTTCTTCAATAAAAGCTTTTAGATTTTAAATATTTCAATTAAACTTCTTTCTTGCTAACTTGATTTTTCTATTGCTTGTTAATTTGAAATGTCTTTGTTCATTTTTTTATACTTGAAGTCTAGCAATATTATAATCCCTTCTTTATAGAAGTCTTGGATATTCTACTGAGGCTTCTAAGAGAGAAATCTAACTAAAGGTGCTATGAGTTATTTTTAGAATTAAAAAAAGCAAGAAATTAAGATGCTTTTATATGGTTTAGGGTTCCATTAGTTAAAACCAAAGAGGTCTTAAAGATTTTTTTTATATTAAAGACTTAAAATGGCAATATGCCTATAATAGATATTTAATGCATGCCAACCAGCATAAGTCAATATATCTATTTCACAAGTATTGCCTGTTGCGCTAGTTTGACTCTCCAACAAGCTGAAATCCAGCAGAGCAAATGTCATCCAAGCAATGGTAGAATAAGTAGGCACGCTCACAGCCATTGCCAGGCTTTGTGTTCTTGGACGAACACAGGCTGGACATCAAAGCTGAGGAAATGAAGAAATGCATCTCTAGAGGTGGAAGTCCTTCTCTTTGCTGCTGAAGTGCCCCGAGTAAACCGTCATCATCAATGCTGCAAAACTGAAAGTGGTAATGGTGATCCAGAAGGTGCCAGGCTCGCTTTCATGACCTATGGCACTATGAGCTTGGCTCGGATAAAGCCAGAAAAATGAATTTCTTGAAAAATTCAGCGGCAACTGATAGCCCTGTCAGTACTAGCCAACCAAACAAATAACAGCTGCGGACTTTGATAAGGGTAATGAAGCGCGATCTAGCATTGCGATGGGGAAAGTGAAGGTGGTACTGTAGTAAGCTGCATCTCCAGAAGACCAAGGGTGACAGTGAAGAAGATGCCGACCTCGGAGATCCTAATAGAAGCCTGATCAACATCTTTAGAAAAATTTTTGAAATAATCGAAGATGGTAGCCATCATTCCTCCGAAAGCAGCGACGGTAACTGATGCGGAGAGGCCAAAGGATAGCTTCAGCTCTGATTGATGAGTTTCATAATCAGTAACCTCGTGGGTTTGGCCTATGTTACTTCTTTTGTAACAACTAAGGATGAGAAGCTGCATGCCAAGCATAATGGTGACGAGCTTGCCATAATTTGGATTCAGGAAAAGCAGAAGGCTGGCTGAAGTTAGCATTATAAGAACGCCAGTGATATAAATTAGGATATTGGCGGCGACGTAAAGACGTTCGTTGTTACGTCCATGCGATACTCAGTAAGAAGTGAGCAGCATCAGTGCGAGATCAACTAAGAATGTGAAGGATATAAGGCTACGACAGGCCATGGCGTAGAGGCTAATGACATATACGGCTCTTTTTACGGAGATAATAGTATGTCGTCGATGTTCCACTAATCATTACCATATCCATTTTGACCAGTTCGAAAATCGTTTCAACCAAACTACAATGCCAGAAGGTGAAAGACCATGTGGCATCATAGTTTGGTTGAAATGATTCTCGGACTATTCAAAATAGATCATGGTAATAATTAGTAGAACAGCGGCGACATACTATTATCTTCATAAAGAGATAACCGAACATGTCATTAGCCTCTACGCCATGGCCTGTCGTAGCCTTATATCCTTCACATTCTTAGCTGATCTCGCACTGATGCTGCTCACTTCTTACTGAGTATTGCATGGACGTAACAACGAACATCTTTACGTCGCCGCCAAGATCCTAATTTATATCACCGGCGTTCTTACAATGCTAACTTCAGCCAGCCTTCTGCTTCTCCTGAATCCAAAATATGGCAAGCTCGTCACCATTATGCTTGGCATGCAGCTTGTTATTCTCTGTTGTTACAAAGGAAGTAACACAGGCCAAACCCGCGAGGTTACTGATTATGAAGTTCATCAATCAGAGCTGAAGCGATTTTTTCACCTCTCCGCATCAGTTATTGTTGCTGCTTTCAAAGGAATGATGGCTACCATCTACGGTTACTTCAAAAAAATTTCTAATGATGCCGATCAGGTTCCTACTAGGATCTCCGATGTAGACTTCTTCTTCACTGTCACCCTTGGTCTTCTGGAGATGCTGCTTACCACAGTACCACCTTCACTTCCCCATCGCAATGCTGTTCACGTAGAAAAATCTAGTGATAATAACAAGGGATGGGGAGGGAGGGGGAGGGCAATAATGTTTACATTGAAGGGTAAGAAAGTAGTGCTCGAAAAATTTTCATATAATAGATATATTCAAGAAAACAGTTATGGTGCAATAAATGTTTACCGTGCATCAAATGTAATGAATTCCTTTAAGCAATATTAAGAAACTAAAGTATATATATATAGGAGATCTCAAATAAATGCAACTTGTAAAAATATTAGATCTGAAACAATTTAATTAAAACCTAAATTTTAAAATTTATGAAAAAAATTAGTTTATAGTTAAATGTTTAATGCATTAAATCTCATCTTTATCTCTTGGTTCAGATGTTTCTTTCTTCCTTCTTCAATAAAAGCTTTTAGATTTTAAATATTTCAATTAAACTTCTTTCTCGCTAATTTGATTTTTCTATTGCTTGTTAATTTGAAATGTCTTTGTTCATTTTTTTATACTTGAAGTCTAGCAATATTATAATCCCTTCTTTATAGAAGTCTTGGATATTCTACTGAGGCTTCTAAGAGAGAAATCTAACTAAAGGTGCTAAGAGTTATTTTTAGAATTAAAAAAAGCAAGAAATTAAGATGCTTTTATATGGTTTAGGGTTCCATTAGTTAAAACCAAAGAGGTCTTAAAGATTTCTTTTATATTAAAGACTTAAAATGGCAATATGCCTATAATAGATATTTAATGCATGCCAACCAGCATAAGTCAAAATATATATTTCCCAGCACAAAACTTCCCTAAAGACATGCCATATAAGACATCAAAAATGCTATACTCACAAACAACCATGAAAATATGATGAGAATGCATGACTTTTTTTCACCATGTCAGCAATAGAATTTGGGTTAGTTACAAACACATACATCTCATGAAGACATCAAAAATGTTATACTCACAAACAACCATGAAAATATGATGAGAATGCGTGACTTTTTTTCACCATGTCAGCAATAGAATTTGGGTTGGTTACAAACACATACATCTCATGATGCTGACATGCTTCCAAAACACAATTAGATAATTATGGCACAAAGAAATCATCAGTTCACTAGTAACATGCTTACATGGTTGCCCAATATTATTCTATAAGGATGTAATCAAGAGACATAAACGTACAATCTGTACGCATCATGACCTGAACCTTGGTTCAGAATAAAACACAAAATATAGAAGACTAAGTAAACGAAGGAAACCCCAAAGTTGGGGAGGAGAGGAGGTTTGATGAGAATACCCAAGAGCGAGGATCTGTTCACGTTTGGTTCCATTGTCGAAAAGAGAAGACCAGGAGAAGTGCCAATAAAATTCTTTGAAAGCCATGTTCAGTTAGCAAAAATATAATTTGGTGGAACTACTAAAAATATCAGTAAAAAATATCCATACTCCCAGATAAATTAGTTCAACTAGAAACAACACTAGAATCTGAAGAAGAGAAAGTGACAGAGAATAATATCAAATCGTCCTTGAGGAATTTCCCTCAGAAAAGGAAGGTCAGAAGCTACTCATAACAACTCATTGAAGAGATGAAGCAACAAACAAAATCCAAAAAATAAACTAAGTGATGCGCAGACGACAGATTCCAAAGACCTCATGTGATTTATAGTTTGAGATGCAGGAATTGAAGTCCATGGTGTTTATTATTTATATATCATTCCGTCCATGCGATTGATAGTGATAGCACATGTGATTCATGGGTCTTACTTCAGAAATTCACAAAAATAAACTCAAATCACTAATCTTTCAAAATATCGTAGAATCATCATATAGATAAGAACTATTGGAAGCGATAGGATCTTCAAATTCGAGGCAAATTCTTCCACTAAAACAATGGAAATCAACTTTGCACTCTTGGAAGAACGGAACTCCCTGCCGGAGCTTAGAATATGCCCTCAAATGGTGAATCCGCTCAGGACTACTCCGACTCACTTCCTCAGACTTTAATTTGTTTTCCCTTCATCAGGTCTGAAACAGACACAAGCATCCTCAGCTTGGGTCGATCTTTCAACCTTTTATAACCAAACCTCATGTAAATACCTTTTCGATGAATAAATTGGGCGATTAATCCTCCCAGTTCATCAAAAAAAAAGTAGCCAAACTGGGACATCTCAGAAAAATAAAGTGAGATTCCAAATGAATTGGAGAGATTTCTCACAAGAAAATTCTGGGCTTTTCATCCGATAAATAACCAAGAAAAATTGAAAAGGTATATGATATTTGTGGATAAAAATTAAACTTTGAGTTGGAGATTTGGGATTATGTGTCAAGCCAAGACCCTCGAACTTGAGTAAGAGAGAGAAAAATCAAGAAAAAAGAAATCTACAAGCTGACATGGGAAGAAAATCGTTTGCCGCTCCTAGCTTCAGAACATATCAAAAGAAAACCAAGTGTGCTCGGAAAGTGAATTGAGATCACCCTACCTGAGGCGCTTCCCAATTGCCCATCCTCTGGAGACCCATTGTCGCGTCAGGTCAACCAGTTTCCTCCCTCTAACATCAATATATATAATCAGACACCAACAATATTAATTTTCCAATTTCAAACTCTTAATATCAGAATTATTCTTAGTCCTATTTTTCAATCTTATCTAATTCAAAATTAAATAAATAAAAATTTAGAGTCTTACTCAGAGACTTGAGCATAAAAGCACTTGCCCAGAGCTTTCTTGCCCGAATGATGGTTCCTCTACACCGCCATCTCCTCTTGTACCAGCGGTCGCCCATCGCTGGTTTCTCCACTCCCGATGTGGGACTAAGGTGGTTTTTGGCACCGTACCAACGCAGGCTTCAAAAATTATTAGTAGAATTAATTTCCTACTTACATTGTACCAGGCTAAATTAAAGGCGCCTTAAAATGTTAGTGACCGGGTGGACCATTTTTGTGATGGTAATAATAGAGTACATCTGCTGAAGTTCACAAGCCATGCAAGGAGAAAAGGAATGACCGTCTGTGTCCGTTCCAGTTACGTGTTTTACAGGGAGAAAAGCATTGATTGCAAATTTCTTTATCCACCCTCTCCTACACCTTGTGATGCTTGGTGTGGTGCGAGAATGAGATCCTTGCAGCTTTTTAATTTTCCATCCAGCTTTCTCATCTCTATATCTAGAATTCTATCAAAACCAATTCTTAGATCCTCTTCTACCCTGCATTTGAGCTTCTAAGCAGCCAATAATGGAGGTCCTCGTCTTTCCATTCCATTTTTGCAACCATCCAAGCCTCATTGCTTCGCCCCCTCTCCATCACCAATCACTCTTATAACACCCTGCTAGTATGTGATATTTGTGGATAAAAACTTTGAGATGGAGATTTGCGATTATGTGTCAAAACCCAAGACCCTCGAACTTGAGTAAGATAAAGAAAAATCAAGAAAAAAGAAATCTACAAGCTGACATGGGAAGAAAATCGTTTGCCGCTCCTAGCTTTAGAACATATCAAAAGAAAACCAAGTGTGCTAGGAAAGTGAATTGAGATCACTCTACCTGAGGCACTTCCCAATCATCGATCCTCTGGAGACCCATTGTTGTGTACACCGGTGTCAGGTCAACCAGTTTCCTCCCTCTTTCCTCTCTTTCCTGCAGTCGTCCTGCATCACCCATCATCTTGAGACGGAGGTTTTCTTTGTGAGCACGGTTTAGGTGGAGAAATGCAAGAAAAATGTTGTAAGAAAGAAAGAGAGGGATAGGGAGGTTTTAGAGTCTAATTCAAAAATAAATAAATAAAAATTTAGAGTCTTACTCAGAGACTTGAGCATAAAAGCACTTGCCTAGAGCTTTCTTGCCCGAATGATGGTTCCTCTACACCGCCATCTCCTCTTGTACCAGCGGTCGCCCATCGCTGGTTTCTTCACTCCCGATGTGGGACTAAGGTGGTCTTTGGCACCGTACCAATGCAGGCTTCAAAAATTATTAGTAGAATTAATTTCCTACTTACATTGTACCAGGCTAAATTAAAGGCGCCTTAAAATGTTAGCGACCGGGTGGACCATTTTTGTGATGGTAATAATAGAGTACATCTGCTGAAGTTCACAAGCCATGCAAGAAGAAAAGGAATGACCGTCTGTGTCCATTCCAGTTACGTATTTTACAGGGAGAAAAGCATTGATTGCAAATTTCTTTATCCACCCTCTCCTACACCTTGTGATGCTTGGTGCGGTGCGAGAATGAGATCCTTGCAGCTTTTTAATTTTCCATCCAGCTTTCTCATCTCTATATCTAGAATTCTATCAAAACCAATTTTTAGATCCTCTTCTACCCTGCATTTGAGCTTCTAAGCAGCCAATAATGGAGGTCCTCGTCTTTCCATTCCATTTTTGCAACCATCCAAGCCTCATTGCTTCGCCCCCTCTCCATCACCAATCACTCTTATAACACCCTGCTAGTATGTGATATTTGTGGATAAAAACTTTGAGATGGAGATTTGCGATTATGTGTCAAAACCCAAGACCCTCGAACTTGAGTAAGATAAAGAAAAATCAAGAAAAAAGAAATCTACAAGCCGACATGGGAAGAAAATCGTTTGCCGCTCCTAGCTTTAGAACATATCAAAAGAAAACCAAGTGTGCTAGGAAAGTGAATTGAGATCACTCTACCTGAGGCACTTCCCAATCATCGATCCTCTGGAGACCCATTGTTGTGTACACCGGTGTCAGGTCAACCAGTTTCCTCCCTCCTCTCTTTCCTGCAGTCGTCCTGCATCACCCATCATCTTGAGACGGAGGTTTTCTTTGTGAGCACGGTTTAGGTGGAGAAATGCAAGAAAAATGTTGTAAGAAAGAAAGAGAGGGATAGGGAGGTTTTAGAGTCTAATTCAAAAATAAATAAATAAAAATTTAGAGTCTTACTCAGAGACTTGAGCATAAAAGCACTTGCCCAGAGCTTTCTTGCCCGAATGATGGTTCCTCTACACCGCCATCTCCTCTTGTACCAGCGGTCGCCCATCGCTGGTTTCTCCACTCCCGATGTGGGACTAAGGTGGTCTTTGGCACCGTACCAACGCAGGCTTCAAAAATTATTAGTAGAATTAATTTCCTACTTACATTGTACCAGGCTAAATTAAAGGCGCCTTAAAATGTTAGTGACCGGGTGGACCATTTTTGTGATGGTAATAATAGAGTACATCTGCTGAAGTTCACAAGCCATGCAAGGAGAAAAGGAATGACAGTCTGTGTCCATTCCAGTTACGTGTTTTACAGGGAGAAAAGCATTGATTGCAAATTTCTTTATCCACCCTCTCCTACACCTTGTGATGCTTGGTGCGGTGCGAGAATGAGATCCTTGCAGCTTTTTAATTTTCCATCCAGCTTTCTCATCTCTATATCTAGAATTCTATCAAAACCAATTTTTAGATCCCCTTCTACCCTGCATTTGAGCTTCTAAGCAGCCAATAATGGAGGTCCTCGTCTTTCCATTCCATTTTTGCAACCATCCAAGCCTCATTGCTTCGCCCCCTCTCCATCACCAATCACTCTTATAACACCCTGCTAGTATGTGATATTTGTGGATAAAAACTTTGAGATGGAGATTTGCGATTATGTGTCAAAACCCAAGACCCTCGAACTTGAGTAAGATAAAGAAAAATCAAGAAAAAAGAAATCTACAAGCTGACATGGGAAGAAAATCGTTTGCCGCTCCTAGCTTTAGAACATATCAAAAGAAAACCAAGTGTGCTAGGAAAGTGAATTGAGATCACTCTACCTGAGGCACTTCCCAATCATCGATCCTCTGGAGACCCATTGTTGTGTACATCGGTGTCAGGTCAACCAGTTTCCTCCCTCTTTCCTCTCTTTCCTGCAGTCGTCCTGCATCACCCATCATCTTGAGACGGAGGTTTTCTTTGTGAGCACGGTTTAGGTGGAGAAATGCAAGAAAAATGTTGTAAGAAAGAAAGAGAGGGATAGGGAGGTTTTAGAGTCTAATTCAAAAATAAATAAATAAAAATTTAGAGTCTTACTCAGAGACTTGAGCATAAAAGCACTTGCCCAGAGCTTTCTTGCCCGAATGATGGTTCCTCTACACCGCCATCTCCTCTTGTACCAGCGGTCGCCCATCGCTGGTTTCTCCACTCCCGATGTGGGACTAAGGTGGTCTTTGGCACCGTACCAACGCAGGCTTCAAAAATTATTAGTAGAATTAATTTCCTACTTACATTGTACCAGGCTAAATTAAAGGCGCCTTAAAATGTTAGTGACCGGGTGGACCATTTTTGTGATGGTAATAATAGAGTACATCTGCTGAAGTTCACAAGCCATGCAAGGAGAAAAGGAATGACAGTCTGTGTCCGTTCCAGTTACGTGTTTTACAGGGAGAAAAGCATTGATTGCAAATTTCTTTATCCACCCTCTCCTACACCTTGTGATGCTTGGTGCGGTGCGAGAATGAGATCCTTGCAGCTTTTTAATTTTCCATCCAGCTTTCTCATCTCTATATCTAGAATTCTATCAAAACCAATTTTTAGATCCTCTTCTACCCTGCATTTGAGCTTCTAAGCAGCCAATAATGGAGGTCCTCATCTTTCCATTCCATTTTTGCAACCATCCAAGCCTCATTGCTTCGCCCCCTCTCCATCACCAATCACTCTTATAACACCCTGCTAGTATGTGATATTTGTGGATAAAAACTTTGAGATGGAGATTTGCGATTATGTGTCAAAACCCAAGACCCTCGAACTTGAGTAAGATAAAGAAAAATCAAGAAAAAAGAAATCTACAAGCTGACATGGGAAGAAAATCGTTTGCCGCTCCTAGCTTTAGAACATATCAAAAGAAAACCAAGTGTGCTAGGAAAGTGAATTGAGATCACTCTACCTGAGGCACTTCCCAATCATCGATCCTCTGGAGACCCATTGTTGTGTACACCGGGTCAGGTCAACCAGTTTCCTCCCTCTTTCCTCTCTTTCCTGCAGTCGTCCTGCATCACCCATCATCTTGAGACGGAGGTTTTCTTTGTGAGCACGGTTTAGGTGGAGAAATGCAAGAAAAATGTTGTATGAAAGAAAGAGAGGGATAGGGAGGTTTTAGAGTCTAATTCAAAAATAAATAAATAAAAATTTAGAGTCTTACTCAGAGACTTGAGCATAAAAGCACTTGCCCTGAGCTTTCTTGCCCGAATGATGGTTCCTCTACACCGCCATCTCCTCTTGTACCAGCGGTCGCCCATCGCTGGTTTCTCCACTCCCGATGTGGGACTAAGGTGGTCTTTGGCACCGTACCAACGCAGGCTTCAAAAATTATTAGTAGAATTAATTTCCTACTTACATTGTACCAGGCTAAATTAAAGGCGCCTTAAAATGTTAGTGACCGGGTGGACCATTTTTGTGATGGTAATAATAGAGTACATCTGCTGAAGTTCACAAACCATGCAAGGAGAAAAGGAATGACCGTTTGTGTCCGTTCCAGTTACGTGTTTTACAGGGAGAAAAGCATTGATTGCAAATTTCTTTATCCACCCTCTCCTACACCTTGTGATGCTTGGTGCGGTGCGAGAATGAGATCCTTGCAGCTTTTTAATTTTCCATCCAGCTTTCTCATCTCTATATCTAGAATTCTATCAAAACCAATTTTTAGATCCTCTTCTACCCTGCATTTGAGCTTCTAAGCAGCCAATAATGGAGGTCCTCGTCTTTCCATTCCATTTTTGCAACCATCCAAGCCTCATTGCTTCGACCCCTCTCCATCACCAATCACTCTTATAACACCCTGCTAGTATGTGATATTTGTGGATAAAAACTTTGAGATGGAGATTTGCGATTATGTGTCAAAACCCAAGACCCTCGAACTTGAGTAAGATAAAGAAAAATCAAGAAAAAAGAAATCTACAAGCTGACATGGGAAGAAAATCGTTTGCCGCTCCTAGCTTTAGAACATATCAAAAGAAAACCAAGTGTGCTAGGAAAGTGAATTGAGATCACTCTACCTGAGGCACTTTCCAATCATCGATCCTCTGGAGACCCATTGTTGTGTACACCGGTGTCAGGTCAACCAGTTTCCTCCCTCTTTCCTCTCTTTCCTGCAGTCGTCCTGCATCACCCATCATCTTGAGACGGAGGTTTTCTTTGTGAGCACGGTTTAGGTGGAGAAATGCAAGAAAAATGTTGTAAGAAAGAAAGAGAGGGATAGGGAGGTTTTAGAGTCTAATTCAAAAATAAATAAATAAAAATTTAGAGTCTTACTCAGAGACTTGAGCATAAAAGCACTTGCCCAGAGCTTTCTTGCCCGACTGATGGTTCCTCTACACCGCCATCTCCTCTTGTACCAGCGGTCGCCCATCGCTGGTTTCTCCACTCCCGATGTGGGACTAAGGTGGTCTTTGGCACCGTACCAACGCAGGCTTCAAAAATTATTAGTAGAATTAATTTCCTACTTACATTGTACCAGGCTAAATTAAAGGCGCCTTAAAATGTTAGTGACCGGGTGGACCATTTTTGTGATGGTAATAATAGAGTACATCTGCTGAAGTTCACAAGCCATGCAAGGAGAAAAGGAATGACCGTCTGTGTCCGTTCCAGTTACGTGTTTTACAGGGAGAAAAGCATTGATTGCAAATTTCTTTATCCACCCTCTCCTACACCTTGTGATGCTTGGTGCGGTGCGAGAATGAGATCCTTGCAGCTTTTTAATTTTCCATCCAGCTTTCTCATCTCTATATCTAGAATTCTATCAAAACCAATTTTTAGATCCTCTTCTACCCTGCATTTGAGCTTCTAAGTAGCCAATAATGGAGGTCCTCGTCTTTCCATTCCATTTTTGCAACCATCCAAGCCTCATTGCTTCGCCCCCTCTCCATCACCAATCACTCTTATAACACCCTGCTAGTATGTGATATTTGTGGATAAAAACTTTGAGATGGAGATTTGCGATTATGTGTCAAAACCCAAGACCCTCGAACTTGAGTAAGATAAAGAAAAATCAAGAAAAAAGAAATCTACAAGCTGACATGGGAAGAAAATCGTTTGCCGCTCCTAGCTTTAGAACATATCAAAAGAAAACCAAGTGTGCTAGGAAAGTGAATTGAGATCACTCTACCTGAGGCACTTCCCAATCATCGATCCTCTGGAGACCCATTGTTGTGTACACCGGTGTCAGGTCAACCAGTTTCCTCCCTCTTTCCTCTGTTTCCTGTGGTCGTCCTGCATCACCCTTCATCTTGAGACGGAGGTTTTCTTTGCGAGCACGGTTTTGGTGGAGAAATGCAAGAAAAATGTTGTAAGAAAGAAAGAGAGGGATAGGGAGGTTTTAGAGTCTAATTCAAAAATAAATAAATAAAAATTTAGAGTCTTACTCAGAGACTTGAGCATAAAAGCACTTGCCCAGAGCTTTCTTGCCCGAATGATGGTTCCTCTACACCACCATCTCCTCTTGTACCAGCGGTCTCCCATCGCTGGTTTCTCCACTCCCGATGTGGGACTAAGGTGGTCTTTGGCACCGTACCAACGCAGGCTTCAAAAATTATTAGTAGAATTAATTTCCTACTTACATTGTACCAGGCTAAATTAAAGGCGCCTTAAAATGTTAGTGACCGGGTGGACCATTTTTGTGATGGTAATAATAGAGTACATCTGCTGAAGTTCACAAGCCATGCAAGGAGAAAAGGAATGACCGTCTGTGTCCGTTCCAGTTACGTGTTTTACAGGGAGAAAAGCATTGATTGCAAATTTCTTTATCCACCCTCTCCTACACCTTGTGATGCTTGGTGCGGTGCGAGAATGAGATCCTTGCAGCTTTTTAATTTTCCATCCAGCTTTCTCATCTCTATATCTAGAATTCTATCAAAACCAATTTTTAGATCCTCTTCTACCCTGCATTTGAGCTTCTAAGCAGCCAATAATGGAGGTCCTCGTCTTTCCATTCCATTTTTGCAACCATCCAAGCCTCATTGCTTCGCCCCCTCTCCATCACCAATCACTCTTATAACACCCTGCTAGTATGTGATATTTGTGGATAAAAACTTTGAGATGGAGATTTGCGATTATGTGTCAAAACCCAAGACCCTCGAACTTGAGTAAGATAAAGAAAAATCAAGAAAAAAGAAATCTACAAGCCGACATGGGAAGAAAATCGTTTGCCGCTCCTAGCTTTAGAACATATCAAAAGAAAACCAAGTGTGCTAGGAAAGTGAATTGAGATCACTCTACCTGAGGCACTTCCCAATCATCGATCCTCTGGAGACCCATTGTTGTGTACGCCGGTGTCAGGTCAACCAGTTTCCTCCCTCTTTCCTCTCTTTCCTGCAGTCGTCCTGCATCACCCATCATCTTGAGATGGAGGTTTTCTTTGTGAGCACGGTTTAGGTGGACAAATGCAAGAAAAATGTTGTAAGAAAGAAAGAGAGGGATAGGGAGGTTTTAGAGTCTAATTCAAAAATAAATAAATAAAAATTTAGAGTCTTACTCAGAGACTTGAGCATAAAAGCACTTGCCCAGAGCTTTCTTGCCCGAATGATGGTTCCTCTACACCGCCATCTCCTCTTGTACCAGCGGTCGCCCATCGCTGGTTTCTCCACTCCCGATGTGGGACTAAGGTGGTCTTTGGCACCGTACCAACGCAGGCTTCAAAAATTATTAGTAGAATTAATTTCCTACTTACATTGTACCAGGCTAAATTAAAGGCGCCTTAAAATGTTAGTGACCGGGTGGACCATTTTTGTGATGGTAATAATAGAGTACATCTGCTGAAGTTCACAAGCCATGCAAGGAGAAAAGGAATGAGCGTCTGTGTCCGTTCCAGTTACGTGTTTTACAGGGAGAAAAGCATTGATTGCAAATTTCTTTATCCACCCTCTCCTACACCTTGTGATGCTTGGTGCGGTGCGAGAATGAGATCCTTGCAGCTTTTTAATTTTCCATCCAGCTTTCTCATCTCTATATCTAGAATTCTATCAAAACCAATTTTTAGATCCTCTTCTACCCTGCATTTGAGCTTCTAAGCAGCCAATAATGGAGGTCCTCGTCTTTCCATTCCATTTTTGCAACCATCCAAGCCTCATTGCTTCGCCCCCTCTCCATCACCAATCACTCTTATAACACCCTGCTAGTATGTGATATTTGTGGATAAAAACTTTGAGATGGAGATTTGCGATTATGTGTCAAAACCCAAGACCCTCGAACTTGAGTAAGATAAAGAAAAATCAAGAAAAAAGAAATCTACAAGCTGACATGGGAAGAAAATCGTTTGCCGCTCCTAGCTTTAGAACATATCAAAAGAAAACCAAGTGTGCTAGGAAAGTGAATTAAAAAGCCTCAATCCTCTTTTTCCTGCTAAACCTTCAACCTTCCACATCCAATATTCACAAAACATTGATAGAATTACTTTGGCTTCTCGCCAAAATCTTTTTCTGAATCACAACCTTGCAATATGGTCTCCCAAGTAGCCTCATAACACTCGAGAGATTGATGAAAAGCTTAAAAATGATTTTATTAATGATTCAACATCAGACATCTCTATTCTTGATCCCTTTTGAGATCTACTGGCTTTTGTTCTAGGTTTTCTTTCAATGATGCCAACTAATATTTGGTATTGATGATGAGGTTTACATCGTCAGTGTCCTTTGACTACCGTTGGCTATAAATCTAAACCTAACATACAGTCCAAACCTTAACATACAACCCAAACCTAATGTAAAACTAGGTACTTATACCTAATTATGGATTCGAAAGTAATTGATGACTTAGTCGAATTTTTATGTATTAGATAGTAATTCTTCTTAACCCCAGCAAAAATTAGGCCAAAGATAGCTAGCTGTTCCCACGTACCCTCTAAGAACCGTCTGTCAAACCCCAATTTAAGCGGTGGCCTTCTAAAGAAACCATGGATTGAACGGCCAGGATCACAACTAGTATCATCATCTACGCCATCGGATTCGCCACAGCTCAACTTACCCAGGTGTTCCACCGCTGCAGTTCCGCTGTCTCTTGATGGGAAGTGCACTCCATGGACGACGGAGACCTACCGTCCGCCGACGGCTTGTCGGAGCGTCTCGCGACGGGAGGAGATGCGGCGGCGGTAGCAGCCGGCGCGGAGGAGTCCGGGCACCCTAGGGAAGGATGCGAGGCCCTAGCTAGGGCGATCTCCTCGACGCTGGGGAGTGTGATGAGGGAGTTCGATGCCAGAGCGGAGGGCGCGGCTCGGAGCCAGGACGAGCTCATTCTCTCCCTCGATCGTTTCGCCGGAGGCAATTCTTCTCTTTTTTCTCTTTTGAGCCTTCCTCGAAATGAGATATAGCTTTGTTTTCTTCTTCAATCTCTATTTTTCCGAATCTAGGTTTTAACGGAATTTGGACGTTATGAGATGTTGATGCACTATTCTTTCTGGTTCTGGAATCAAAATTGCTTTTTTAGTCGAATTTTAAGGATTTTGGAGGTTTTGTTGTCAGATTTTGATGGGAGAATTCTAGATTTTGATTGACATTGTGTTTCATTTCGAGAATGGAAAAACGTTCTGCTGATGTGCTACATATGGATCTGTAGTTGCTGTTTATTTGTTTTTTTTTTCGTAAAAGAATCAGTTTTCCTCTTTATTAATTTGTATGGAGTTTTTGAGGATCTGTTCTGAGATTGAATGGGAAAAGACCATGGATTTCGTTGGTGTTACGAGTTGAGTTCTCAGGAATTTGGTGTACAGAATGCTTCTCATTTGTTTGGAGCGTGCACTCTTTTTCCTGTTGCAAATAATTTTTCTCCAATTTAAGGGTTGAGATAGTTGAATTAGTTCTCGTTCTATCATTGATTTGGATATGTTCTACGCTTTGTCAAAGATTTAGCTTTTTGGTATTTTTTTTCTATTGCGTGGACACTGATACAAGAATTGGATTTGGACACGTGTTCGAGTATCTAACTTTGCAAGAAAAAAAGAAGACAAATATTTAGGTAAAAAAAATACCTAAATCAAATATACTTAAACATTTGACATCATGGAACATTAAAATATTCTATTTATGAAGGTCTTTTAATATGTATGTTTCTTATCTAAACCTTCTAATTAGCTTGAGAACTTTGTAAAAATGACATTTCACAAAATTATTTAGTATGTGAACTATTGAACAATCTTCAAAAGGAAGAAAAGACCATTTTAAACATTAATCTTGTATGTCGAACTCGTTGTTGGAGTGTAGTCCTCTACTAATTTCTAGAAACTGCAATTAATAAAAAATTGATACGTATACAAGTAACTGATGCTTATCCAATTTGGATGTGTATCCAACATGGACTATAAGATTTCTAATATCCAGATAACATAATTAGCAAGAGAACGAAAGAGATAACGGGATACTTAGAAAAAAATAATTCTAACTAAATCATATTGCGAATGCCTATCCCCTAGTCACTTAGAACTAGAAGGTGTCCTTTGCAAATGCCTGTTTGACAAGAGTTCACACATATATATAAAGTTGTATAAAAGGAAGCATTAAAAAGTGTTTTTTAAAATTAAAGTCAGTATGCATATTTCTCATTTAAACTTTGTAATTAGCTTAAGGGTATTAGAAAATGACATTTTACAAAATTATTCCTGACCAATCTTTGAAAAAAACAAAAGCTCTTTTTAAACATTTCTAATTGAGGGTTGAACTCATTGTTGGAGTCCAGAGTCCAACTCTCTACTAAGTTTTAAGAACTACATTAAAAACCTTACATTTGTATTCAAATGTTTGACAAGTTTCCAATTTATTTTCATATCCAATATGATTCTAGGAACTAGATGCAAGTGTTTAAGTAACCTATCTAGCATAAGGTTAAAAAAAGGAGATAATGGATGGTGAGAAAAAAATAATTTAATTATTTCATATATCTGCATATTGTATGAAAGGAGATATTGAAGGATATTATTTGTTAAAATGTTCCAATATGTGTATTTCTTATCTAAGCTTTGTAATTAGACTAAGAATTTTAGAAAAATGAATTTTGCAAAGTTATTTAAAAAAATACACTCTTGACTGATCTTTAAAAGGAGCAAAAACGTGCATTATTATTTTGTTTAAAATGATAGAAAACTATTTCTCTTTAAGGTTCCAATGACCTTTGGGATTGTATAGTTGGAGTGGAAGACCTAGAGCCTGGACTTATTCCAGCCAAACACTTTTTACAAACTAGGATAGACTAGAATAGGTTGTTCCTGGCCAAGCCTCCTATGCCCATTTTACTTGGCATAAATATTCCATATGAACCCTAGTATGGGCTTATGCCATGTTTTATGCTTTTCTTTGCCTATTTTGGTCAGTGCCCTCGAAAATTTCCTCCATTGTCTTTGACCCTAACCCCTCCTCTTCCTCTCTTTCCCAAGCATCTTACACCCTTTTTGCCCACAACGATCTCAATGCTAGTGCCACCTTCTGATGTTGTCAGGCTCCTCCCTTTGGTATGCAGTACCAGAAATCGGTAGCAATTGTCATCGTTTAAAGTGGTGGGGTTCTTCCGCTGATCTTCATTATGCTACATCTCTTGATTAGCTTCCTTTATTGTACTCCGTTGTTGGCTATAGCTGCATCTTTCATGGTGTCTGCTTGATTCCCCACTGTGGCTTCAACCTCTATCTTCCCAAAATCCTAGCGAGGTACCCTACCTCTCTTTATTTTTTTTTGTGTGATTTGTTTGAGCTATGCTTTTAGAGAAAGGGAGTATGATGTCAATGCTAGAATGCTCGATGGAATGGGAGAAAGTGGTGTGTCGGTAATGGAATCATTCCACTATCTTCTCCCATATACTGAGCACCAGAAATTGAGCATGAAAGATGAGATGAGATAAATCCACACAATCTTCATATAAGTTTTATAAAATTTATTATTTTTTTACTTCCTTTGGAGGCATGGATTGAATTTCAAATTGTAATTTTATAAAGTTAACACACGGCTACAATCTTTCTACTGGTTACCTACAATCATTTAGATTCATTCCAAATTCACCATAACAATGACTTCATGATTATTTGTGCCTAATTCTATGTTAGGTTTATAGTATCATATTCAAATTGATCTATGTCATTGAAATTTTTTTTGATGTATTCATAAAACTAGTTAGAAATATTTTGACTAATTTTATCTGGTTTTCAATTAATGTTGGTATACATATTTTCTTGCATCAAAGATCTGATTCATTACCATTTAGGCATAAAGTTTTTATCTATTGTTTTCCCTAAGTTTCAAGAAGATTTTTTTATCCCAGAAAGTTATTGTTCTCACTCTATGTTCTTTTCGTTTGCAAATCTTTAAGCATGGCAACAAATTTTAATTGCCCTTAGGAAATGATCATCCTAGAGCAATATAGAGATTTGCTATCTAGTAGAAGTGCACCAATGATCCCTAAAAGTTGATTGGCTAATTGGATGGATCTACTAGAAGAACAGTCGATAAGAATATTGAAGGATCAGTTCCTTTTGGATAATTATGGAGGCAGACAATTTACAGAAGAGAGTTGGAAGGTGAAAGTCCCAGTCTTTATCCAGGAAACATGGAATATTTCTGATAAGAAAAAGTTAAAGAATCAGTTAAAAACTTTGAAGTTGAGGTTTCCACTACAGTGGCTCACAAGCAGAAGTGGAAGGGTTGAGATTTTGTTAAAAAACGTACCAACTATGAGATCACCAAAGCTTGGTTTATGGTATTTGCAGTAACTATATGTAGTCACTCATGTTAATTCGTAACTTTAATTAAACTATCCAACATCTCGAAGTTTTAAGCTTTTTTTTAATATATGGAAAATTCTAAGTATGCTTTTTTGTATGTACAAGGCATTTTCGGTTCAAGATTTTATGTGGAAAGAGCACAACAGTTGGGAAGCATGGAAATACCAACATGATGAATGATGATGGCTCTAAGTATGACAATTCTAATGCCAGATCAGATAACTTGAAATTAATCCATATGTTTGGTCTTAAATGAAAAGGCAACATCATCAAATCATGCCTTTGAGGGGTCCACCACTCCTTTATGATATGGTTTCCATTTGAGGGTTTCCATTTGAGTGAAGCTAATGCAAGTGTGTCGAACTTTTATCTTATAAATATCCCATCTAATAATAAAATAACATCCTTTAGCAAGAGGTGGGGTATTAGTTCATCTTCTTTAGCTTCATGCACTAGGAGAGCAACGGCAAAAGTGGAGGTACTAACAAATATTGCATGATTTGGGAGGAAGGGGTGGGGATTGCTCAAATAATTATTGGATAATAAGATAGCTGTTAGGGCAAATGTGTATGTAAGTAGGGATCGCACAACCTAGTTAAGAGAGTTCCAGGATTGACCATAGAACGGACATTGGCTGCATTCGGGGCACTAAATAATGAAATCAACTTGGATGTTTTCATGAACCTAAATGTAAATGAGCACTCTCATGAAATAATACAAGAAATAACCTATGATTCCTGTGAGTTATTAAAGTATTCTTTCTGAAATAGTCAAACATTCTTTGTTGAGGTTTTAGTATATTGCCTAACCTTCCAACTACATGTTCTATATCTTGTTTAGTTCTCTATATAGTAACTGTCCTATTATTCAAAAGTACTTAGTTGCGAAACAAGTTTGTCTAACTTTTTTCTTTAGGTGGTCACTATGTTTAAGACACTAGATTAGTTGGCCTTGGTTTAGGCACATGAAGCCTGTGTTGCTGGCATTCAATTCCTTGGATGCAGCCAATGCTCCTTCAATAGCAATACAAAAGTATTTTTAACCATGCAATCCCGGATCGACAGTAGTCATATTCTTATTTAGTAGTTGCCAAGCAATTTTCAACCATTTCCTTTCAGACCATGCAATATCCTTTAGTACGTCTGAGTCTATCTCATTCTATGTAGAACAAAGATAGAGTAGATGGAATGTAGATTTAGTGAGAATAGACATGAAAATGTAATAACAATTAAGAGTGATGGACGAGAGATACCAAATAGTGATTGGTTTTGTTATTTAGGATCAATTATGCAAAATAGATGGGAGATAGTTGAAGATGTATATAATAGGATTGAAGGTGGTTGGATGAAGTGGAGATGTATCTGGAATATTATGTGATAAGTGCATACCTTGGAGACTTGAGAAAAAATTTAATAGAACTACGATAAAGACCGCAGGATAGCTTCGGGTGTTAGGCAATAAAAGAAGTACATGAAAACAAGTTGATTGTGGTAGAAATGCGATTGTTAAGATGAATATATGGTGAAAGATGGATATATGGTGAAAGTTGGAAGGAAGGATTAAGAAATGAATATATTGGAGGAGACATAGAAGTTGTACAAATTCGTAACAAAGTGATGGTAAAGCGATTGAGATGGTATGGCCGAAAATTCGAGGAGGCTTTAGCAAGGAGAGGTACTTTAGTATGTTGAAGGTTGTTAAAAAAAGGGTGGGGTGGGGGGGGGGTAAACTTGAGATAACATAGATAGAGATTGTGAAGAAGGATATAAAGATACTTCCAATAACATCAAACATGGCCCTAAATAGGAATACTTGATGAATTAGGATCCCTGAAGCTGGCTCTAAACAGTAGGGAAAAGGCTAGATGGTTATGGATATGCTTATGCTTTCAAAAACAAATTTAGTAGTTCTTGCTTGTATTATTTATGCGCATTCCTTCGTCAGAGCACATTTAAAGACCTCAGAGACTGCCTTCTCTCTAGTTTTGAATTATGAATAAATAGTGAAAAGTGAAATAGATATTGCAGGCTTCTGCACCAAAAAAAATTGACATCAATTATGTGCTATTCTAAGAATGTCAGATATAATTTCATCTTTGACTCTTCGTTGTGTTTTTGTTTCCTGTCACTTCTCTTCTTTTGTTAATATGTTTATGCTCATGTAAATCTTCTGTCTTCCCTCTAATCTAGGAGTTGCTTAGATGCTTCATTCCCATGTCTATGTGGTATGCCCAACCGGGTGGAAAAGGTTGAGGAAGAGTCAAGGAGAGGGAGAAACTTGTGGGATCTGGGCAGGCAATGGATCCTACCCACCCAAGAATTTATGGGTGCTGGATTTCAACCAAAAAGGTCTTTTCCTGCATCCCAAAAGTTTTGGTTTGCAGGACTTGTTCCCTCCCCTGATTTATATGCTTTGCCCTCTCCCTAACCTATCTTCTACTTCCTTCCCAATCATTGGCAGGACATCACATGCATGTGGAAGATGTGTCCAAACAGCCCAATATATCCTAAGTTATTTTTCTGTAAAAGTTATATCATTTATTTTACTATTATTTTGATACTTTTTTACACTTAAGTTCTCCTTTAGAACATATACACAAGTATTTTGCATATCCTATAGCACCAATATTCATGGAGAGTCCTGCCCAAGGCTTGTGCCTTAAACCCTCACTCAGGCATAGATCATACCTCATCTGTTGAAATCTACATAACACAATTTGACTTTAGTCCTTTTCCTTTAAATTAGCTACATATTGTCTGAATAAAATAATGCAATCTAAGCTATTTTGAGCAGCTGTACTCAAACAATATTCTTTTTCTTTCGCGTTGGTATCTAACATGCATTGGCCCGTGCACATTTGTTGGCTTTTTTATAGTCATCCTATATTATGTTGTTATTGCAGAACTAGATAAGCTATTAGAAGATGCACCCTTGCCATTTATTATGCAACATGCAACCAAGATCTCCTCCATCCGTAAGAGAGTTTCAGCATTGAACTTGCTCTTGAAGTCAATACAGAGGCGCATCGATAACATAGATCGCATGCTTTCTACAGGCATACCAAATGGTAGTAATGACCTTGTTAACAACTTCTGTATCATTTTCACTCTTTCTATTTCTATAATAGCATCAGTTAATGAGATCATTAAATTTTCTCTGCAGATAATGTGCCACCTGATATAGTGGAGACATCATCACCGACTTTGTAATTCTGGTATTTTCATTTTTTCTGTAAGCAATCTCAAGTTAATCATAAGCTTTAGTTAGTCATTGGATGATAAAATTTTAAATGTGCACTTACAGAATTGCATATGATAAACCAGTAGTAGAGGCTAGACTGTGCAGAATTATGTTTTTAACTTATATATATATATATATATATATATATATATATATATATATATATATATATATATATATATATGCCACACCCACTGTCTTTTCTGAGTATATGCTCATGTTTTGATAAATTAAGCAGTGAAGGTGAACTGAATTTCTAGGGTCCTTAGCCATTTCCTTTCTAATGTGCATCTGATTAAGAAGATGTTCTTAACGCTTGGATTCAACTTAAGAAATTGATACAGTTTCTAGCAGCACATATTCTTCATGGTGTTGATGCTACATTTTAGGTAATGCTTATCTAGGATCTTTCTTATGCTTAAATATTGATGAGGTATTCAGAATATAACCAATTTTAGGCTGGTTTTTAAAACCCATTCTGAAAATTATTCTCACAAAATAAATCAATGGGCTATTAAATTGTGTGGTTATATGAGAAGAAAACTATGCTATTCACCAGCAGGAACAGTAAACCTTAAGGAGCTCAAGTCTATTTTCACTACTCAGTGGTTGCTGTACATGAAAGTGATGTGGACAAGTCTCTGAAACCATCGGCTATTTTATGATCAGATTGGGTTCATAACTTTATTAGTTTCATTTCATATAGGTAAGCTCCTGCCTACCACCAGTCCTCTTATTTGAGTGCTGATGCGAAGAACTTTTTGCATTCTGAAACCTTGGAACATGATATGACATTGTTGTAGCTTGCCGTGATATTTAATTAAACGCATGTGGGAAGAAGCAAATGACTATTACAAGCCGATTTTGTTTAACCAAAATTGCAATCGCTTTAGATATGTTGGTATCAATTTCATTTCAAGAATTATGGTTGCATTAGATAAGTATTTTTGGGGTTTAGCAGAAAGGATGTACTTCTGAGTTGCTTATATAATTTATTACTGATTTCCAGGTTTAGGGCCCATGGTATCTGAGCTCCATTTTTGAAACTTCAGACTGATCCAATTGATTTCCGCATATATGTAATTCTATATGGCAAAGAAAGTATATTTCTAGATGATGGAAAAATTGTCGAGGCACAGTGCACTTCTATGAAGAAAGCCATAAAAGTTCTGCTTTTATCCCCTTAATAATAAATTGCAGTCCATTATACCCCATGATTTGGAAGAGGAATTTGTCTCTCATGTTTAGATTGATGGTGACCTTGCTCATGCAGCAGTAGCAGAAATTTCATAAAGGAATGTTACTGTAACTGTGTCCAAGTTTTACCTGGAAAACTTTAAAAGACGAGATTTTAGTTTGGAGAATTCAGACAAGATCATTCTTGTTCACTTTATTTTATATTTTTGAAAGATGACTGTATAAGATCTTTGACATGCATAGTTTTTTCCCCAGGGTTTAATTATTGTTGGAATTTAGGGTATTCTTGTAAACTGCAGCTAGTTCTTGTATCTGGGAATTCCACTTTGAAAGACCCTAATAAGATTAACTGCAACTAATATGTACCAAAGTAATCTGCCGTATGGTCCCTTCCAGAGCACTAGTTATTTGTGGATGCATTTTGGGAGATGAAATGGAGCCAAGGGGAATTGGATGAATCTTGGCTACAAGTGCTTGTGTGTTTTTAAGTGCTTTTGTTTGTTCCTATGATAACTAAGGTTCATTAAAAGCTGCAGCCCATGGTTTTTCTCATGGTATGTACTTGGTTCTACAGCTTAGAGTACCAAAGGCTAATATGAGATTGTATAGGCTTGGTGCTATGCAAAATATATACTTTGTAGTGGGCAACTTTTCTTAACATATATTCAGAATTTAGTAAAGAATGTTCTAGACGAAGGTTTGGTGACGCTCTGGTAATGTGTTTCCATGAAGAGCTGAAAAAAGGCTGCTGATTGTATATGAAGTTACATTAGGACCAAGGAGGAACTAATGCTTGACTCTATTGCTATCTTAGTAGTGGAACTTAATCTATCCTCTCTGTGGAGACATGTAATCTTGTAGGTGGTTGATGAGATATCCTGTGGGCTTCATATTAGTAAATAAAGGAAGTGAGCCTGACAAGAAGATGTTCTCATGTCCTGACCTGGTTTTCATGGGAGTTCAAATAGGCCTATTGCAGGAATTTTAGCTACAAGTCATCTTGACATCTCTTGAATATTTAAGAGATATTGAAGTGTGGGCTTGGGTGATGCGTGCAGAGAAATGCATGGGTAGAGTTGGTCATATGAAAACCAAAGAAAAACCACTATACTTTAGAAATGACTTGAGTTGTTCTTAGGATGAAAAACAGGCATAAGAATCTCTCGGGAAAAGAGTAAAAGGTCAAACAAATTTTGAAAGCTGAAAAAATAAAATCACAGATGGAGGTGCACCTCTAAGTGTTCACATTTTATACAGATAGGAGCTGAGGT
This sequence comes from Phoenix dactylifera, assembly GCF_009389715.1. Classification (NCBI taxonomy): domain Eukaryota; kingdom Viridiplantae; phylum Streptophyta; class Magnoliopsida; order Arecales; family Arecaceae; genus Phoenix; species Phoenix dactylifera. The sequence continues at coordinate 1,761,357 of NC_052400.1, forward strand.
GGAATGGTAGTAACGATTTCAGAGACTATTTTTAACAACTAGTGAAAACTAAAAATTACTAATTGCCTCGATGAGACCCAATTTTTACCCTATCCAAGTCTTTTATAGAGGATATATTTACTTGGATGAAAGTCATTTTGGAGTAGTGACTTTGGTCCACTTTCAGATGTTTATCTGCGAAAGTGAAAGATGAAATCACTTTAGCCCCTAAAGTATTTTTCACCCAAAATAATTGAGGGGAGGGGGGGGGGGGAGGGGGCAGGTTCCTTTTCTTTGATCTGGACTACGATCACATTTTAATACTAAAAAATATTTAATATTATTTTATCAATCAACTCATGCTCCATAAGAAAGTATATATCAAGATTACATTCACATCTTCAATAATAACTAATAATAATATTACATATATATGAGTAAATAATTGACAATAAATTGATATTATTTTATTCAATCAATACATGCTGTGAAGGATGTAGATTAACTTATACTTTTTATTAATTCCTTCTTAAAGTGATCGGTCACTTTTTCTCTCTTGAAACCAAAATGCCTAAAGGGATGAAAGTGCATTTTAGCAGCTCTGTCCTCCAGCAACCTAATCAGAAAACATGCCACTTTTGCAAAGTGAACTTTATAAAAATGCCACTTTCTCAAAGTGTTCATTCTCCACTTTCATTCTACTTATGCAAACAAAGACGCCTCGACAAAAAAGACAAGGCTTTAAGTAGTTTCTGAAGGAGTGCTAGCATGACAAATTAATCTCCTGCAAGGAAGTTCCATTGCTGATGCTCAACTCCATGGCATCATCTTTAAGAAGTATTGTAGTTTATATTTAAGATTGTGAAGCCATATAATACATCTTAGCTCTGAAGAATCTGTTGTCATCGAAGCATTTTATTCCCGTAAGATTTATAAGAAAATAAGTAAAAGATAACTCTTGAGAATTTATTTCTTCTTAAGAATATCTACTCTCATATTGAGGGAAAAAAATCCTTTATTTGCAGCAATTTGCAAGCTAGAGCTTCAGCAAATATTTGGCTTTCCATTTATCAATTTACTGCAAGAGTAAAGCACTTAAAATGTATATGCCATGTTTTGAGAGTCATATAGGAGGAATTTTAAGTTCCTCATGTTATGAAAATATAGACTAGCTCGTAATAAGTGCAATGCATGTTGGATTGTAACAAGGCAGGTGGAATGATGAAGTAAGAAGTAATATATCTTGCATAAGGAATAATATTCCTTGAAAGCTGAAGTGTGTTTATAATGTGACTCATGTGAGCAGTTCAGCAAATCCAGGCTATATTAGCAGAGTTTTCTTAGATGGCCTTGTAAACGAATATGTTTGTCTCAAAGGAAAATCCTACTAAATTGTTTTATGGATCTGAACCACAGCTAGAATTTTGCTTACAAAATATAAGATGGCCAAAACATGATCTCTACACCAATGTTTCTCATAAGTTCTAGAATGTTGAATAAAGAAATTTATTGTTGTTCTCTTCCATTTATGCATCCATTTTGTTGTTACAATGCAATGAATGAATGCTACCCATTGACTAAGGTGTAAACAAAGCATCACTTTGGATTGATTGTTGACCACCATTGATGGAGGCGCTCCTTCCAATTTACACCACCTTCATCTTAGCCAATTGTGTCGACTGAGGTGGATTGGTAAGCACAAGTTTCAAGATCTCGTTTGCTACCAAATGTTAACTAACCATAGACCATCACAAATACTGTTAGACCAGCCCCATTTATCTCTTAGTATAAGGAGACATGAACTTCCTGCTACCTTGCACCAAGATTTCTCTCATGAGAAGCCTAGTTATGGCAAGATTTCTTTGTTTCTGTATGCTTGTCTTACTAGTTCTCAGCAGCTTGTTACTCTCTAGTGATGCTAGAAGACTAGAGGAAGCAAGGCAAGGTCATGAAGGATAGCGGAGGGAAGTGGTGTCAAAATAAGTAAGATGATGATGTTTAGCAAGGCAAGATTGAGGCTGCAGGATATGGCTTTTCCACCTCTGCCTCGAATCCCATTTGCATCCCCATTTCCCATGCCTGACATCCCTCTCCCTCCATTGCCTAGCATTCCACTTCTTCCTCCCTTTCCTCCTTTCCCTGGGATCTCTCTTCCACCTCGTTCTCCATGAAGTAGACAGATGTGTCATTGGCTGTGAATTTGTGGTGGTAGAGATCCTTGTGTTGTCATATGAGTTGGTTGTAGTGAGCTTCTTTGCTTCTCTTGTCAGTAGTCTTTTTTAAGGCAACCTTTATGGACTCATAATATCTTACGGTGCTTACATAATAGGGGATTTACCTATATATAACCTCTCTCTCTCTCTCTGTGTGTGTGTGTGTGTGTGTGTGTGTGTGTGGACCATTTATGTAGAATAGTTTTATTTTTTGGTGGAATATAGCATAAATTATTGAGACTGCCATCATAAACTACATGTTTTTCGTGCTTGGAACGTAAAATTGGTTTATGAATAAGCTGGTAATATACCCACAATTTCATCTCTGATAGTTAAATAGTTATAGTGAAACCCTTAAATATATTCATGCTATTAGATCAATAGATATGTATGTATGCATGCATGTATGTATGATGAAGGTTTATATTTACTATTTACTGTCTTTTCTAATGATGAATGTTTCCTGACTCATCTTTGGATGCTAGAGATACTTATAGAAGCTGTTAAACATTGACAGAAGCATCAGATGATAAACGTTTCATATTATTATTTTTATTTTATCTTTTTAAAACTAGGAGGGGGAAATCCCCACCTTCTGCCTATTCCCACCCCATCTGATGGAGATTGAAGTGATGCCACTTGGAATTGAATCTTGTTATCCAATAGGTGAGTTAATACCATCCAACCAAGTTCTTGGTGGTGCTTGTGATAGACCATCAAATCTCAACAGTTGGCATCGATTTCTATTTTGCTTGTTATCAAGCTGGGTTTTGGAGCTAATCTTTCGGTAGCAGGCTTCTTATGTGATTCTGATGGCACCAACAAATACAGAACATAGTGATTGCTCAGCCTTGAACTCATCAGAAAAAGGGTGTTATGACTTGAAATTTCACATCCACTCTATCCTAAAGCAATCCCTTGCACCTTAATTTACAATACAGATAGACCAAAAAAGCTGCATCCTTGTTTCTAGGCTACGTTGAAAAAACTGGCTGTTCTCTCCACAAAGTTCCTGGCCTCCTTGAAGCATATCTAGTCACCAGCTCGTGCCTCGCAGATGTAGAGCTTCCCATGTGATACTGCTGCTGTTATAAGCTTCTTCCCCATCAGCAGTTCTTGTTAATACTGAGATGTAGTAGTTCATTACACCCATCTCTGGATGTGGAGGTTTCAAGTATGTCAGCCTTAGAGACAGCATCAGCGTCAGAACGACCATTAGGTTAATTTGAACACAAATGGTGATTGCCAGTGTTTAGCATAAAGAAATGAAAATTTCTTTCCTTGGATTCTGTTTTTGCCGAAGTATGCCTGTTTGCCGAGCAAGTAATCAACCTGCATAGAAATGAATTGTTACGTAGTCTGTTTGTATATCAAATTAATTCAATCTCGACAATTGTAATTGTCTACCAGCCATTAAATAGAAATGGTCGACAGGGTTTGTTCCTTTAAGTAGGGTGGGATTGCCTCCCATTCTCCTAAAAAGAGAAGAAGAAAGGAAGTACTCCATCACCACATCTAGTTGCTTCATTTTTATCTGGAAGACTGCATTCTTAATATCTTTATATATATTTTGCATTCTTTTTAATGTTACAATAGTGGCTTCAGCATAAGCATAAATTTCTTTTTCATGAAATATGTGAGACAAATGGACACCACCAAATCTCGTAGAGAATAAATGCGAACCATGTTGGCATTCTGATGGAAAATGGAAATTGCGCGACGCCGATCCTTCGAACTTGTGATACTTGCTGCATATGACCTCACAATTGAATTCAAGTCTGTGAAAAGGATTACCAGCTTTCCTATAGACAGTATCAGGAGGAGATCTTAAATCCCAATAGCTGCGGTAGCATCAAGGCCTGTAAGGGCTAACCAGGATAGGATCACAGCATGCCTCTCTTCTTCGATGCTCGGAGACTCGCCGTCGTGGGGTTCTGGAGGTGGTGGTGGTGGTGGAGAGCACGACGGTGGAGGAATCATGCAGTTGATGCTGACACCATGAATAATCACAAATGATTGCTGAGATGCTTCATCCTATGCCAGTTCCTACTTGTGTTTTATAAACATGAACTTCTAACACGACTGAGCAAGCCATACATTAATGACAAGAATGCAACCACAGGATGCAACCCATCTGATATAGCTCTCAGACTTGGATATATTACTGATATGACATGAAATAGATAAACAACTGATATGAAATGAAATATTTTATCATAATAGAGCTGATTGCAAATAGTTGAGATGAGGCTCAACAGTTGGCAGCGTTTAGCAAGTAATATACAGGAATGGAAGAATCGCAATTAGTAGGTGTTTCTATGGCAGCATATGATGTCCATTGCTTGCAATAAACTTTGCCAAAAGATTTGGAAAAACGTAATCATATTAAAGTGAACTCAGATAACCTATAACAGTTATCAAACGTTAATGTATGAGTATAAACTTTGTCAAAAGAATTGATCCATTAAGCTTAACTTAAAATTTTCAACTGACAGATGTTCTCATAGATGGATAAGAAGGTGAACTAAACACAAATATAAACAAACTACCTCTTCAAATTTCCCAACCTATGGGAACCAAGAGACCACAAGAAAGCCAACCACCAAACCTACCCCTTAGCCTAGTCATGCCAACCACCAGCTAACTCCATCAGCTCCCGCAGCTATAAATATCAAAGCATTGGTCCATTCTCCTCATCACAAACTCGAGCCTCCTTTCACTCCTCTGATCTTTCAACAGCTTACCAAGGCCTTGGAGTTCATACCATGGCTTCAAACACTTCCCTCTCCTCCTTGTCCATCCTCATTGCACTCTTGTTCTTAGCAACTGCCAAGCGGCTCGCCATTTGTTGGAAACTCCAGAGGAGTCTCCGACCATCCCAACCCTCCCTAAGCCTGAGCTCCCACCGCTGCCCGTCGTTCCGACTCTACCCAAGCCTGAGCTGCCACCAGTGCCGGAGATGCCCACCATGCCGAAGGTCGAGCTGCCGCCTGTGCCGGAAATCCCGAAGGTCGAACTGCCTCCTAAGCCATCCATCCCAAGCATCCCAAAGGTAGAGCTGCCTCCCATGCCAAAGGTTGAATTGCCTCCTAAGCCCACCATCCCTGAATTCCCTTCCATTCCGGAGCACTGTGTTCTCTCCACCACATCCATGATGGATACTTAAAAGTCATGGCAGTGGCTATAGATCATTAGCTCTTGTTTTCACTGGGTCTGTTGGTGGCTGGGACTTTGGAGTTCTCTCACGTTCATATGTATTCTCTATTTTCCTTTATCTCCTTGTATAGGAGCACGTATGCTTTGTACTTATTTTATGCATTTGCCTTCTGGAACATGTGTCCAGAGTACGTTATCTACTAATAAAATTTCTTTCGGTTTGCTCTTTAAATTGAAGTCTTTTGATTTTTTTTGTCTAATTATGAAAGGTAGTACTGTAGACACCCAAGTAAGACACTCTTTAGTTTATCAGGAACGTCTATGTGTGTGTGTGTGTGTATATATATATATATATATATATATATATATATATATATATATAGATCAAATCTATGAAACCAAGAGCCTTAGGTGACATAAGTTTGTGGCACGAACATAATCCATGCCCTCGTATTATTCTTTTCCAGATGTACCCATAAAATATCGTATACACTGTCCTAGCCAAGGGTCAATTCATGAACCCAATTAACAACGAGCAAGTAATTGTGAGTAGAGCTATGAACAACCTTGGCAAGCATAATCCTACTAACGATTCCCTTTTCTAATATTAATATGATCAATTAACTGTTGTAGGACCATTGGATGTAATGTTTAGCCCTATCACTAGACGAAGGACCAGGACTTTGGGCTATAATGTTTCCAAGTATAGGATGAAACCATTCGTTAAAATTTATAGTTAACTTTAAAAAAATTAATATTGTTTGATAACACGCTAGTCCTCTATAGTAGGCTGAGTATAAATAATTATATCATCTGCATAGACCATATGGCAAATTTTCAAGATTAAGACCGGAGATAAGCTTCCCTAGCATATCATTTTATCTGGATATCCAAAATTTCAGAAAATACATGGGCAAACCAATTCATCAAATAGCGAAGATTTAGGAAAGAAAAAAGAGGGGCACTCTTCATTCTTCATTCGAAACTCATGAATGTTGTATCGGAGGTTTCTGCCTTGTTATAACGGTTATTCTCCTATTTGTGACCTATTTTGATATAATTTAAACAGGCAACGCTACGATGCATTATTCAAGATAAAGAAACAGTTTGAGTTTATGCATCGATCCTTATCCAATTTGTCCACCCTAAAAGAAAATTCATGCATTCCTCCTAACTAAAGTGGGTTGTAACCTTTTTTCCATGTCAATCTTGAGTAGCATACAGTCATGATACTAAATACAGTCTATGTGACAGCATGTACAAATGTAGTCCCCAGCTGCACCGCCATGTTTCTTATATGTAGCGACTCTGTGCAGTTGGCCACATAGATTAATGGAAAGATGGTCCTCTTTTAATTAGCATGTTGCAGTGAGTAGTGTATAAGTAGAGACTTTCTTGTTTGTATGTATTACCCAGTTATATATACAGCAATCTATTCCAAAATCAGTTAGCACATGATAGATTAAACAACACAAGAAGCAATCTATTCCAAAATCAGTTATTTATTTATTATTACATTTTTTTCCTGTCGCGTTTTATTAGGTGGATATAATATGTTTCTCGATGAAGCCATGCATCCATGCATGCATGCATGGGGAGCGGGGTTTTTTTCCACTTTGAAAGCATAGTGCGTACAGAACCCAAGATTCTCTCTATCTGAACTGGGAACCGGAATTGCTTGTTGGGATCTCTATTGGATCTTGTCTCGATCTGGGTGGCCAGGGTGGTCCGAAATTTAAGGTCAGCCAGGTACTGTAACATGTCATTACCCAAATGGTTGTCCATTTTTATCCACTGCAGCTAAGAGCAGAGGCTGGATGTTTTTTATATACAAAGAGGGATCGTTTTGTGATTCAAATGACGGAACAAGACCATCTTGTCAAAATCTCATTGAAAAATTCTAGCCAATTATGTTTATCCCATCTCTAACTGCGCATAGGGCCTCAATTCTCCTACCATATTGCTCCATCGCTTTGATAGGAAGATTTGCTTTCCACCTATTGATACATGATATCAAGCACTCCAACTTGGGCTCAGGTGTCATGCATGGCACTGAATCGTGGCTTTTCTTCTCTCTGCAAGGTGCAGCTAAGTTCATCAACTTTTATCTCTCTCTCTCTCTCTCTCTGTGTGTGTGTGTGTGTGTGTGTGTGTGTGTGTTGTAAAGAGTTTTGATTCTAGGGCAAAGACCGTGTTTGGTTAAGCTTATTATATTGTAATATGTACTTCTTTTATGGAGAATTTAAAGCATCTGCCGTTATAATATGAATTCTAGGGTTCTGTTTTTCTCCCCCCTAATAGACAATGCCCAATCACATCCGTTCTTCCTCATCACAGAGGTTCACCATTTTCTTTTCAACTTCCTGAGTACGTTACTCTCTCGCATGCAAGTCTCGATCAAATTAATTATTATGATATTTGAAAAGGTTTTTTTTTCTTATACAGTTTAATTAACTCTACAATGTAAGAGTGTGAACATGACAGCATAGAGTACAAAATACTTTGTGAATAATAATTAGAAAGGAAGGCCAATGCATTCTCATGGCTGGAGAGATGGTGAAGCCAAAGTTGGTGGGATATCATCAAAGAAGATGAAATCTCAATGCATTCTCATGTCTGGGATATGTACATATATATTGTGGTAAAACAACAGAATGAGAGTGATTCAAGGATAGTACAACTAATCACAGCCCTTGTAGATATACATAAGTAACTAACCATATGCATGAATACCGGATGAGAGTTTTAAAGTTTGAATGTTATCCGATATTCCTGTTAATCATTACGTACTATTCTCCCACATCCTCAACGGGCAAGGAACCTTATTCCCTTGTATTTTTTGGTAAAACTTTGTTCCCTTCCAGAGATCTACAATTGTTCTCTTTTTAAATATTCCCTCTTATCTAAGAGTTATGTTTTTAAACAAGCGCCAAAGAAAAGGAATTTCAATACCTCAGCTTCCCCCCTCCTTTTCTTTTTTCTCAGCATCCAAGCTCGAATTCATCTCGATAAAAAAAAAGCTTCGAGCTTGAGAGCCTTCGAGCCAAGTATTTTACTATTCAAACTCCGCTGAAAAATTGTTCTAGCTATTCAAGCGCGATAACAATCGAGTCTAGTTAAGCTTGGGTCTAAGTCAAGCTCGAGCTGCCCGGCTCATATGTATCCTCAGTGTCACCTCCGACTGAGTAGAATAAGATAGACTATTCATTACGTAACTCGAGATCCGAATTTAAATAATTTGGGGTACATAGATCCAGGAGAGGGGATGGATATGAGCCAAAAACGCATTGATGCTCCACGGAAATGCTGGAGGGGATGGATATGAGCCAAAACGCATTGATGCTCCACGGAAATGCAGGAGCACCAATATGCCTTTTCACTTTTCTTCTCCAGCATTTCCGTTTTTGGCTCATAGCAGTGTCGGATTGTTCAAGTCCATACCAATCAGCATCGTTGAGGTAGACAACGGATTTGAGAACCATTTGAATCCGCTCCCATGAAGCCTATAAGTAGCCCTGATATCACCTTCGTCATCAGTGGAAGCAGGAGAGACCAGCAAGCACTCGAGACCATGAGGAGTAAGCAGGGCAAGAATTATATAAGAGATGGTATCGAGCGGAAGTTCGATACGATGCACACAGTAGCTGATGCACTCAACCCCTGCGCCGGTTTGGATGGAGTCGTCCATGGAGTTGCTCGAGGGGTCAGCAACTGGCTCTTGGACAAGCACCCTCAAGAGGAAGACAACGCGTGCAATCCCAACAATCCTGCACCTCGGCCAAAACAAACTCCCAAATACAAACCTGGGGGCAACAGAACTGGGAACATCAAAACTGGTGACAACAAAACTGGGAAAAACAACCGTGGAAATACTCAAAACAATGGAGGCATCGCTGTTGGCAACAACACTACCGCTCGTGCCGGTGCTCGTCGTGGTGGTGGTGATGATGATGATGATGATGATGATGATGATGAGGAGTAATCATGAAAACTATTCATCCGTGCAGGAGGCGGTGGTCTGTATCAGTGTATCCCAATAAGGCTATGTAGGTAAAAGCTCTGCTGCTTGCTGCTGTATTATGTAATAAAATTATGGAAATAAATGCTGAGTTTAGCTGTCCAGTAGTCAGCACTCAGCAGTCCGAGATGGCTATGTAAAACCTACGTTGCCTGCTAGTACGTAATAAAATTATGATAATAAGACCTGTGTTTGTTGTGTACATAAATACCATAGTTTCCTTGCTACGTAATAAAAATTCAATCATGGCCTTGCTATGTTTGAAGCTATGTAGCTTGCAGTGGCTTTGGATTATCACATGAAATAGTCTTGCCACTGTTGTTCCCTTGTGATTCTGGAATCGCGTTTGAACCTTCGATTTTTTCTCATCTGACAAGGAATTTTGAGTAGCCAGGCGTATCTGCATGCTTGCTTGATCGTATATGTCAATTTCTTGCAGACATCTCAAACTGATACCGCATCTCGAAGAGCTCTCAAGGGAGTCTTCTACTTGGAAAATGGTCTGCATTGAAGAGCCTTGGAGTTGGCATTAGTAACACCTAGCAAACACATTAAAGGAAGACCTGCAACACAACCACTTCAAATTATGACCTTTGCAAGCTCATGCGATATTGATTTTAAAGTTACCACAGCAATATCCGGTAGCAGACTTAAGGAGTGTCAATTTTACATTACAGGCTGTTAGATTGGTAAGCAACTGCTTTTATATGTGTATCACCAGCTGGGCCTGAACAACAACTCCACAAAAACACTTTGTGCAGCGAAGGATTGAATTTTGCACTTCTCAAACCAATTAAGATTGGTCAAGTGAGGTCATTCTCATCGAGAGTTTCTTCTTCCTTGGCCTCTTCCCCCTTCAGCTCCTTCAATTCCGCTGTTGGCAATTTCCTCGCAAGCCTGATTATCTGCAAGCATTGAAACATAATTCCTTAAGCTAAAAATCAGAATTGAAAACACAGAAAATTATAAATCAACTCTAATGCAGATTTCATCGACTGTCGGGCAAAATAAAATCACACATATTTCAACACAGACATACACTGAACTCCACTACAAGCTCAGCGGGAGATGGAATAAAATTTAGGCAAACAAACAACCATTAACCAAAGTAACTTAAGGTATTAAACAAAGATCATGTAATCACCCAAGTTCAGACTTGCATACCGGGTTCTCCCCTTCCTCCCTCTCTCCTTTCTTGCTTGGGTGACAGAAATATCTTGTCCCGACCCGGATCCGGATCCGGATCCATGACACGGCCACGCTATTGCCGACTACCGCTCACAATAGCACGAAGCCTCGTATATGAATAACAGGGTAGTAAAGTTTTACAAACATGTTTATATATGTCATTACTAGTATAACTTACTGGTTAGTTCAGAGTACAGAGCCTCTTTTAACATTTTATGTACACAAAAGTATATATACCCAAAAAATAAAATCATGATCAAAGATGTCTTCTGCTGCTATCACTAGCGGTGATCTGAAAGAAAAATATAAATAACTAATATGAGCTATACGGCTCAATAAGTAATCATGCATAATCTCACCGGATCACTTATCATACCGAACATTTTTAAGCAGGATTTGAGAAGCTAACATAAGCGTCAATAATAGCTTTTCATAAAAAAATATTCATACTGAGCCGGTAAATCGGTGTACATACCAACATATCTTTTCATGAATATGCATCGTAAAACTGTATACCGGCATGCCATGGTTTAAATCTACACTCTCAGATTTTTAGCTACGGTCGTACTTAACTCCCACGATAGGGATTGTATGCCTAGTTATTCTTTCCCATTGGCGGGGGGCCATATGCTCAAATTTATGCCTACTAGCAGAAGCCATCCATAGCATCTGAGAGCCCGTAAGTAGTACTTTTCACAAATAGTACATATAGATAGAATGAAAACTCTTAATAACTAATCACATGCTTATGCCACAAATGTCAGTTGTAAACATCATAACTTAGGTAATTCACAATTCAAAAATATTGTGTGTGTGTATATATGTGTGCGTGTGTGTATACACATATACATGTGTGTGTATATATATATGTATATATATGTATATATGTATAAATATGTGTATATTTATACATGTATATGTATATATATGTATATGTATATATATAGATATATACGTATATATATGTAATACATATATATATATATATATATGTATATATATGTAATATATACATATACATATACATATATATATAGATATATATATATAATGTAATATATATACACATATACATACATACATACATACATACATATATATATATGTAATACACGCGCGCGCGCGCGCGCGCACGCACACATATATATATATATATATAATACACACACACACACACACACACACACACATATATATATATATATATATATATATGATGGGGGGCAAAATGGATCGTCCTGGTCAGGATCGTCCTATCTCGGCCGAGCAGACTGCAACGCCGACCAGAGAACCGCAGTCCAGCTCAGAACCACCACGACCTCGGACTTCACCAAAGGCTTAGTCGACCTCGGCCTAGTCTCTGCACAACCACGGCCTACAACAATTTCTTCTGATGCTTATAATGACGTCCTGGGCCTAAGTTTGAGACACTCTGCTGTGTCAACCGTGAGCCCAAAAGCTCTGTTGCCCAGAGATGGTCACCCAAGAGGGGGGTGAATTGGGTGTTTTAAAACTTTTTGCCTAATTAAGAGTAAAACACGCAAATATATGAACTAAAGTAAAGATAGAGGGATGAGAAGAGTCAATCGCAAACACAAGGTTTTATAGTGGTTCGGAGCTTCCACTGCTCCTACATCCACTCCCCAAAGCACCTTTGGGAATTTCCACTATAATCCAAGATTACAGTCCGGTAGTTTTGCGAGTGCACTACCCAACTCGTTGTTTTACACCGGGCTAACAACGAACCCTAAAACCCCAATTTAAACCTAGGCTTGGGACGCCTTTCCCTTGTTCCAAGTCTCTTGACTGGAACAAGCACAATATTGAAAGAGTTTTACAAACAATTAGAAAGCTCTAAATAAGCAAATATGACAATGATAAACAATAGAACCCGGAAGAATCCTTTTGCCGTTGGAAGCGTGGGAAATGGTGATTCTTCCGATGTGGATTGCGTAGGTTTGAGTGTGAGCTTTGAATCCGGGCGGAAGAGAGTAGTTGAGCTTGAAATCACTTGGGAAACTTGAAAGCACTTGATTTCTTCACTTGAATGCACTAACTCCCTTGAACCTCTTTTCTTTCTTCTCTCTTGAATGATTTTGCTTTTTTTTTGGTTGGTAAAAAGTTATTGAGAAGCACTTAAGAGCTCCCTTTTATAGCTCAAAAAGCAATATAGCCGTTAGAGATAAAGTAAAAGAGATTTGAAATTCAAACCAAACCTGTAAAAGCTGTCAGTCGCGTCCCAGGTGCTTCGGGGACGTCTCTGCTTCAACGAGAGACATCTCGGCTATAAGATTTTACTTTTTACGTTGTCTGGGGACGACTCGGCTCTTTACGGGGACGACTCTGGAATTGTACCGTTTGAATCCTTGCCTTTCTGATTTGCTGAGAGGGTCGTCTCTGATGACCCAAAGATTGAGTTAAAGATTGATTTTGATGATCACAAAACCTTGAAGTATAATTACTAATGCTTGTGTTGCAAGAAGAAAGATAATTTATTTTGCAAGGAACATAGCAAGTTGGAAAATACAAGAAGGCCTCAAAAGCTCTCAAGAAAAGTTAGAAGAAAGCTACAATTTATTGGCCCAAGTTTCAAGTTCAAAGGATTTAAGTTGGAGGAGCAAATTCAAAGAAAGATTCAAAAGAATAATCCTCGAGTCGACTCCGGAAAGTTTAGAGTCGACTCTGGCACTCTAGAGTTTTCAAGAAACAGTGCTCGAGTCGACTCCGATACTCTACGAGTCGACTCCGACTGAGAACAAACAAAAAAACAGAAAGTTGATTTTCAGCGCTACAGTGATCTCGAGTCGACTCCAACTTCAGTGCTACAGTGCGGAGCCGACTCCCAGCCTACAGTGCCGACAGACTACTATTCACAAGTGACTCCTGTTTTCAGCCGAGTCGACTCCTACTTCAGCCGAGTCGACTCCAGCACGCTGGGAGGCATAACGGCTAGTTTTTTCTTGGTTCCAACGGCTCTATTTTTGTCTCTAACGGCTAGATTTTTGGTTGGCACTCCCTCTAAAGCTATAAAATCAAGAGGAGAGTTAGGAGAGAAGGTATGGAAGTGGGAGAGAACATTTAGGGAAGAGATTTCAAAGAGTTTACAAGGAAAATCTTCCATAAGCACAAAAGGGCCATTCAAAGTAAAATAGAGAGAAGAAGAGCATCCAAGTAAATCCCAAAGCTTCCTCTCCATCCGTGTGCTGCCTCGGTGATCCTCTACTTCGTGCAAAATCAGAAGAGGGTCAAGTAAAGAAGAAGCCGAGTTCCTCCATCTACAAATTTGTTTGAGGGCTTCATCTCTTTACTTTACTTATTTATATTTGCTATATTTGCTTATTTGAGAAGCTTGTATTTGATTTAAACTCTTGCTCTATTATCTTGTAACTTGATTCAATCAAGGGATTGAATCAAGGGTTAAGGTTTGTTGGTGAGCCAAAGAAAAAACCAACTTTGTAAGGTTGTGGTTGGTGAGCCTTTGGGAAAACCAACTGGGTTGATTGTGAACCCGGAAAATAATCGTTGTAAGGTTGTGGTTGGTGAGCCTTTGGGAAACCAACTGGGTTGGATTGTGAGCCCGTGAAAACAATCGGTTGGTTTCTAGTCGGTGAGCCTGTGAAAACCGACCGAGTTCGTTGTGATCTCGCAAAACAACAAGTTGGGTTGTGAGCTTGTAAAACAACCGACTGTAATCTGAGGGATTATAGTAAAATTCCCAAGAGGTCTTGGGAAGTGGATGTAGGTGCTGGGGTGCACCGAACCACTATACATCTTTGTGTTTGTGATGCCCTATCTCTTGTATTTCATGCCTTCATTCATGCTTGATTGTATAATATCTCTAGCTTTGTTTTCTATAGAGTTATAAGTGATTGTTTAGAATTTGCTTAGCTTCCACTCCATTCTTACCATACACATAGATTAAAATTGATCATACAACTAAAAGTTAATTTTAGATCAATTGCACCTAAAGCCATAGTATAATTGCTCTAGCTTAATTTTCCACTGCTTTACTTGTAATTGCCTAGAGCTTAAGTAAATAACATCTTATTATTCTGCTGCATTCTATTCAAAGTAAAAATTAGGGAACATAATTTTTAGAAACCCAATTCACCCCCCCTCTTGGGTTGTCACCTTGGGCAACAAGTGGTATCAGAGCAGGTGCTCTAAAGTTAATTGTTGATCTCACGATCCAGAGCCAAAGATCATGACAACTCAAATAGATAGTTTTCTAGAAGAGGGACAATTAATTGATAGACCTCCACTATTTAATGGCATAGACTATACATATTGGAAAGCACGCATGCGTATTTTTATTCAATCACAAAACTATTATTTATGGAATATCATAATAAATGACCTTCACACACTCTCTCAAACTGTTAATGAAAAGACTTAGCACAATTGAATGATAATGCTATGAACATACTATATGTGCTATCATGAAACTATATTTAATAAGATTTCTGCATGCTTATCTGCTAAAGAAATCTGGGATACTTTAAAAAATATTTATGATAAATCTCAGAGTTAGCTCACATGTGCTTCAATTACATACTAACAGTGAAACTGCAGGAATCTCCCTTATCAGCCGAGTCGACTCCCAGTTTGTCCGAGTCGACTCCTAGAGGAAATAGTCTGAAAGGCAGAGACTCAGATTTTCAGACCCCTGTCAGCGAGTCGACTCCAGAAAGGTTCGAGTCGACTCCGATGGTTGCCGAGTCGACTCCCGACGTTTCCGAGTCGACTCCTAAGGGTAACAGAAGAAAGACAGAACGATGTATTTCAGACCCTGCAACCGAGTCGACTCTAGAAGGTTACGAGTCGACTCCGAAGTTTGGCGAGTCGATTCCTAGTTTACGTCCGAGTCGACTCTCAGAAGAAAGCAAGACTAAAAGGCAAAGAACCAACTTCGGGGACTCTGAGAGCCGAGTCGACTCCAAGCGCTCTAGAGTCGACTCCCCAAGTCAGCCGAGTCGACTCCAAAACGATCCGAGTCGACTCCGAGGCAGTTCAGCTCCAAAAAACTACAAAAGGTAACTAAACTTGTGCTTTATGGCACAAGAAGATAAGGTAAAATCTGAATCTACTTTTACATCAAATGATTCTCAAGAAGAATTCCCTTATGATGAATTATTAAATGCTTTTCATGATTTGTATGGTGAATGTAGAAAATTAGCTATAAAGAATAAAAATCTTAAGAAACTAAATCTGAAAATTTTAAAAGAAAGAAATTCTAGTGATGAGATACAAGATAAACTAAATTCTGAAAATAAAAGCTTAAGGTTAAATTTAGAACAATTGATTCAAAAAAATCAGAGTTAATTAAAGAAAATCAAAACTTAAGTAAAGAAATTAACCAATTAAAATCTTTTATTAACAAATTCACTGTAAGTTCAGAAAGATTAAAAATGATGTTTGAAAGCCAATATGTTGCTTATGATAAATCAAAACTTGGCTTGACTCCTTTACTTAACAATAAATCTCTAGAGAAAAAGGTTATCAATTCACCAAGCAAACCATTAAATAAGATAACTTATTTCAAACATGAAAAGAATGGGCATAACAACTTTACCTATCGTTCTAACATAATTAAATCAAGTGGTAAAGTTATTACAATTAAACAAATTTGGGTTCCAAAAGGAACCATATGTCCTAACTCTCAAGGACCCAAGCAAGCTTGGGTACCCAAAATGAAAATATGAGGATGTAGATGTAGGTGTGCCAAGATACCTAAGGAACAAATAGAACTTTCATACAAATGGGTGTTCTAGACACACGTCAAAAAAAATGAAATTTGAAATATACTTATGAAAAGTAATTAAAAAATAATAATAATGAAATCAGTAACCCTTGCATCTCATCATTATTTTTGCTTTAGTATTTGATTAAAATATGAATTGCAAGTATTGATCAATTTTGTGATATAGAAATACTTTTGGGAATATAATCAAATCACTTCATTTATAGTATACTTTACTCACTATTGGATAAGTTGCTAAATGATTAATCATTTATTAAGAATAAATCTATGAATTCTCTATATGCTTGATTGAGAGTTTTTATCCATGGCATTATTGTTTATCGATCATAGATATGAAAATGTGTACTTGGTATACCTTTGAATATATGCACTATGAATACCAAGATTAAAGAAACCATCTTTGGCATATAAAATCAACTCATGCTAGTATGTATTTAATCTCAAAAGACCTTGCCATTGGCTTACTTAGAGTATCTTCTGAAAGGTCAAAGTTTACTATGCATGTTAACTAAGGAAACAAACAAAAATCAATTTCTAAATCTAAAGATGTTGTTTCCATTACTAAATTTTCAAAAGCTTACATTAGTTTTGTTCTTGGCACTTCAAATTGAATATTTTCTACATTGGCACAAACTCAAAAAAGGGTTCAGATGAAAAAGGTTTGCAAACTATAAAAATAAAGAAGTATCATGGCATAGTTTTGAAAACCAATTTTGCTGTGCACAGAAAATAATATTGGAATACAATTGTTTCTGCACCAAGAACACCATAAGTGAAATAGGATTGATAGAATCCTTGATGAAATGGAAAAGGCAATGTTGTATGATAGTCATCTACTTAAATGATTTTTTTTTAAAAAGCTATCATCACTGCTTGTCATACATATGATTTCTATTATATCTATTTTTGATGAAAACTCCTTTTGATCTTCTGAAAAATAGAAAATAAACTATTGCCATATCTTTCATATTTTTCAGTCGTACATGTTATGCTTGATATGTTCTTATGAAAATAATGCCAAATCTGATAGAGATATGTCTATCCTTGGATATCATTCATCAAGCAATGCATATAGAATATTCAATGAAAAGATTTTAGTTGCAGAAATATCAAGTCATTTTATTCTTTATGAGACTAATGATTTATTATCAAGATACTAAAATCAAATTATATATATATATATGGTTAATCTTTTACATATAACAATCTGAAAAACATGTTAATAATTAGAACCAAATTGAGTTTTTCAGAAATGCACTTAATGAAGAAAAATTGATGACTACTAAAAGACTAAATCAAGAAAAGATGAAATAAATCTTGATGAAATTCTTGCATGATTAGAAGTAAAGATCACCATTATCATTTGCCTGCTTTATGAGCTTTATATTCTATCAAATGAGTGTGTAGAATGGACTCCTATGTGCTTACTTTATTAAAGAAGATATATGTTAAATAACCACCATATTTGAAAACATTCATTACAAATATGATAAAGCAATATATGATTTAAAACAAGCATCAAAAGCATGATATAAAAGCTTAAGCATTTTTTTTGATAGAATGTAATAGTGATAAATCTATGCATCAAAAGAAGAATTGTGATATCTTACTTGCTCAAAGTATACATTGATGATATCATTTTTTGGTTCTACTAATGGAGATTTATATGAAGATTTTACTAAGCTCATGCAAGGTGAGTTTGAAATATGTATGATGAATGAATTAACATTTTCTCTCCAAACTCCAAATTAAGCCAAACAAGAAAGGGAATCTTCATTGACCAAAGTTAGTCCACAAGACAACTCTTATAGAATATTGGCATGAAGAAGGTATGTCTATGACCCCATCTTGTAGAATTTGAAAAGGATGAGCAAAGTAGATCTATTGTTTTAAAGATGTATTGAAGCATGATAGAATAATTATTTTATCATACAGCTAGTAGACCAGATTGTATGCTCATTATGTGACCTCGTGAAAGACTTCATTCTAACTTTAATGAATCGTATTTTATTCTGAAACAACTGTTTAAGATAAGTTGATTAAAACCGAGCTAGCGTATCTTATTGATAATTATCTTAAGCAAATAAATTCTAAACTAAATTGATTTTGAAAATAAGAAATTGATTTAACCTTGATAAATCTTCCTATTGCCTCACATGCTTGTCCTTGAACCATCTTGGTTAATGAAACTATTTCTTTAGTTCAGAGATATGTGCTTGCTTATATTTAGGCAATCTCTTGAGTAAAGTGACTCAATATTCAACTATTGTCATATCTTATATTGAGTCATCTAGTTAAAAGAAATATGCTATATGAATGTTTTGTATCTTGAAGAAACTAATGACTTTCTTTCAAGAAAGAAAAAGAATTTTGCTAATAATGCAGGATTTTTGAGCAAGAAAATGAGAGATTTCAACTTGAAGGATATCTCCATGTAAGATACGATAAACATTCGCATGCAAACAAGAGAGAGGACCTTCTTCAGCCAAAAGTTCATACATAAGAAATCTAGTAGGTATTTGACTTGAAGAATGCAGAATGATTCGGTAATTTTAGATACCTCTCTCATAAATTAGCTGAGCAAAGTCATTAACTTAAATCTTACTATGGCATGATTAAAGTCTTTAATTATTAATTTCTTGATATCATGTCTATATATGTATTGATTGACTTATGCTTTTAGAAATTGTTTCATAGTTTGCCCAAACTAAAATATATCTTTGCCTATATCATAACCATGAAATACACAAGTATATGCATAAAATTTTGATTTAAAATAACTTGTGAGAAGTTATGAATCCTTGAGCACAATGAAAATGTTGTTTGCATGATATACATCTATATGATACATAAGATTATTTCTTTATTCTGCTCTTTCATGTAAATTACTTGAGAATAACAAAAAGAGAGAGAGATAAAGAAAAGAAAATGGATATTATTCAAGAGATGAAAAATCTAAGCAAAGGCAAGTACTCCAATCTTAAAGAAAAGCAAAACAAGCATAATATATTCGGGCACATTTGGAAGGGATAAAATCCATAATTAATTATACTTAAACAGGGAGAGTTTGAAGTGAAAATTTTAACCTTTCTATAGTTGCTCATCATAGGGATGGTGCCAATGGGGAGGCTAGTGGTAGTACCCGGCACTATTTGACCCAACTATTCGGTGTAGGGCATATTAGGGACGGCACAAGAGGGAGGCTAGTGGTAGTACCTCGTGCCCCTTCCAACTCCACCGGATAGGGAGCAAATAGAGTATAGAGCATAAGAAAGTAAAAACAAAAAAAAACAATATCAAAATGTTCGTTAATTGGTTAAGAAAAGAAATTCAAAAAAAAAGGAGGAAATGAATGACAAAGTAAATGAAAGTATATAAGAAGAATCAAGTCAAGTATTAATCACTTGGAAACACACCTTAAGGATGAAATTAGTGGAAGATTATATTTAAATAGGGGGAGTTAATTCGAAAAGAATTGATTTTGATCCTTGACATGCTTGTTCTTAATATTTTAATGCATAACTTAACACATAATATATTTTGCATGTGGCATGATGTTTTGAATTATGGGTTCTCAATATTTTGTAATGCTCCATGCTTGAATAAGTTGATTGAAATATGTCTTAACTTGGAATATGTCTTAACTTTGCTCACAAGTCTTTGCTTCACCCTTGCTTCAAACTAACTTGTGTTCCAATGCTTGAATGTTTAAAATACTACATAAAGTTTTTTTTTTTGGTAATATTAAAAGAAATTTCAGTTTTATCATTCACGATTATCTTTGAAAGTTAAATAGATTTACAAAAAGAAGAAGAGAAGGATATTTCTATTTAGGCAAAATGAATTGATCTTGATCTATCTTTCTACTTGCCTAACTTTGATACATAATGTCCTAATACTTGTTAAAATATCCTTTATTTTGTATCGAAACTCAATATTAAATACAACGATTCTGAAAGTGCTCAAATGTTATTGAAATATGTGTTTTCAATCTTAGTGATTTAAGATGAGCTACAATGTAGAAGATACTTATCTCAAATTATAATTATGAAAGCCTTCTTGGAAATTCTTATGAAAATTCAGAATCTGATTTTGTATAAAAGCTTAAACTTAACTTAAAAATGCTTATATCGTTACATCTTTGTAACCTTAGTTATATGCTTCAATGATCACGTCATTCAGGAGAATAACTCAATATGATTTCTAAATGAAAATTTTAATATAAGAAAAACAGAATTAATTTTGACGCTTTGGTTGATTGTCTCGATACGCATCCGAAACATATCTTTTCTTATCCTTAAAGTGTACTAATATTGGTCCAAATGATGTGTCTTTCGATGATCTTGATTGAAAACAAAAATTTCTAAATATATGATTTTATTTTGATATTAAAAAGATTTATTGTGTTTCATGTATATATTGCTGAAAAACTATGATTAAGAAATTGAGTTCTATAAATATATATACCTCAATGATCATCTATATGTTTTTCTCTCCTACATTCTTAAAGATTTCCATCAGAATATATGTAGAGTGAATGATCTTAAAGCTAGAAATATTTCAACTCACTCAAATGATTCTAAAAGAAAGAAAATGTAAATGCCTTTGAAAGAAACTGAGCTTCAAATGAATCATTTTCTGATTAATATTTCTATACATTTTCTCTAAGATTAAGAGAAAGCATAACTTGCTCTTGAAGGATTAGAAAGAGTAATTGCTATAAATTTTGAATAATACTAGATTACTCTACATTCTCGATATCATAGAATTTTAGTTTTATTCACGTTTATCATTAAAATCTGAAATTCAACAAAAGAAAAGAATGATTAAAGAAGAATGCATCTTTTGAGGGGGAGCTTTAGGTATTCAGTATCTTATCCTAAAGTTACTTTAATTTGATGCATACCTTGAATTTTATGGATTGATTTTGATGAACCTCATTGTGTTGCATGACTTCATGAATACATAATAAGCTTGTACCTTGAGATGAGTTGTATAAAGGTTGTTTTATCTCAAAATTTGAGCTTTATGGAAATAGAATATATTGAACATATATTTTCGAGTTTGACAATTTTATTGGACACTATCTTCAAATTTTAAACTCTTAAATGGAATGAATAATTAAGGGGGAGAAAGAAAATTTTAGAGGGAGAGATCATATGGAACTTAATCGCATAAATCCATAACTAAAGGAGAGAGAAAGAACACCGAACAAGAAGTGATCCTAATTGCAATTCAAACAGTTGATCTTAAGAGCCTCTAGCTTAAGAACACCGAATAATGTTGAACTTCATTGAGTAACTCTTAGAAAATCTATTTTGGAATTCATCAATGAGTTCTTATTGGCTTGCTCTTTAGAACTTCAATTTTGTGCCAATTCATTATTATATGTATCAAAATGTCCTTATTTTTAAAGGAATAAAAGAACTTTGAAATCATACTTAATATATTGCTATTATACTCTAAAAAGAAAATTAGTTCAATTGCTCTCATGCTGCTAAAATACTTAATATATTGGGCAAAAGATTTTAAATGAACAAGCTTTCATACTTATTATTAAAGAATGTTAGATTTTCATTCATGCTTTCTTTGAATATCATTCTTGGTACTTCTTGAATTAACTTGAGAAAGATTCCACCTACACTTGATTTGAAAACTATCTTTGGAACCACATTCGATGTGTTCTCACTATAATTGGCTCTGATCTATGCTCATTAATCTTTTTCTAACATTATTGCCTTGAGTTATATGATTCATATTCTTGCAATAATTTGACATGCAAATCAGAGTACAAAAAGAAAAAGAAATATTTGAGTATTCTTATCTTTGTGCTTAATGTTTCATTATCTTGCAACCTTTTTGATGTTGTCAAAAAGGGGGAGAAATATCTAAGTATATGCTTGTTGTGGGATGGGGTTCCCAGTTTAGTCCCACATCGGATAATCAGCGGAAAGGTCTGTGCCTTAAATGGGGGGTGCAAACACCTCTTCTAACCGAGGGCCCTTTTGTAGGACAAAACCGTGAGGGTAGGGGTAGTACCTCCGCGGACCCCCGCGCCGGCAGGGCTCGGGACTGTCATTGGGCCACGGCCCTGGGCGACCTCCCGCAGACCCGAAGCAGCAATCCCAGAGCGGACAATACCTCGGGGAGGACGCGGATGCTTTCCCTGCTCGTCCGGTGTGTGGGCTGGTGTCGGGGTTCCGACCCCACATCAGATGGCGCTAGAGGAAGGGCCCCGGCCACGCACAGACCTTCCCGCTGGGGGGGCTGTGTTGTGGGATGGGGTTCCCAGTTTAGTCCCACATCGGATAATCAGCGGAAAGGTCTGTGCCTTAAATGGGGGTTGCAAACACCTCTTCTAACCGAGGGCCCTTTTGTAGGACAAAACCGTGAGGGTAGGGGTAGTACCTCCGCGGACCCCCGCGCCGGCAGGGCTCGGGACTGTCATTGGGCCACGGCCCTGGGCGACCTCCCGCAGACCCGAAGCGGCAATCCCAGAGCGGACAATACCTCGGGGAGGACGCGGATGCTTTCCCTGCTCGTCCGGTGTGCGGGCTGGTGTCGGGGTTCCGACCCCACATCAATGCTCATAATGCTTTATGTTTTGAATTGAATACAAATTAGCTTAAATTGAAATATGTTGATTGTGTTAAGCTGATTAAATCTAAAGCATTATCATGAAGTATATCTTAAATATATATGTTTTCTACTTCATGCAACTTAGCTATGCATTAGTCCTAGAACACAATATATTTTATATTGCACATACTACAAGTTTTGTCATCATCAAAAAGGGGGAGACTGATGACCCAAAGATTGAGTTAAAGATTGATTTTGATGATCACAAAACCTTGAAGTATAATTACTAATGCTTGTGTTGCAAGAAGAAAGATAATTTATTTTGCAAGGAACATAGCAAGTTGGAAAAATACAAGAAGGCCTCAAAAGCTCTCAAGAAAAGTTAGAAGAAAGCTACAATTTATTGGCCCAAGTTTCAAGTTCAAAGGATTTAAGTTGGAGGAGCAAATTCAAAGAAAGATTCAAAAGAATAGTCCTCGAGTCGACTCCGGGAAGTTTAGAGTCGACTCTGGCACTCTAGAGTTTCAAGAAACAGTGCTCGAGTCGACTCCGATACTCTACGAGTCGACTCCGACTGAGAACAAACAAAAAAACAGAAAGTTGATTTTCAGCGCTACAGTGATCTCGAGTCGACTCCAACTTCAGTGCTACAGTGCGGAGCCGACTCCCAGCTACAGTGCCGACAGACTACTATTCACAAGTGACTCCTGTTTCAGCCGAGTCGACTCCTACTTCAGCCGAGTCGACTCCAGCACGCTGGGAGGCATAATGGCTAGTTTTTTCTTGGTTCCAACGGCTCTATTTTTGTCTCTAACGGCTAGATTTTTGTTGGCACTCCCTCTAAAGCTATAAAATCAAGAGGAGAGCTAGGGGAGAAGGTATGGAAGTGGGAGAGAACATTTAGGGAAGAGATTTCAAAGAGTTTACAAGGAAAATCTCCCATAAGCACAAAAGGGCCATTCAAAGTAAAATAGAGAGAAGAAGAGCATCCAAGTAAATCCCAAAGCTTCCTCTCCATCCGTGTGCTGCCTCGGTGATCCTCTACTTCGTGCAAAATCAGAAGAGGGTCAAGTAAAGAAGAAGCCGAGTTCCTCCATCTACAAATTTGTTTGAGGGCTTCATCTCTTTACTTTACTTATTTATATTTGCTATATTTGCTTATTTGAGAAGCTTGTATTTGATTTAAACTCTTGCTCTATTATCTTGTAACTTGATTCAATCAAGGGATTGAATCAAGGGGTTAAGGTTTGTTGGTGAGCCAAAGGAAAAACCAACTTTGTAAGGTTGTGGTTGGTGAGCCTTTGGGAAAACCAACTGGGTTGATTGTGAACCCGGAAAATAATCGTTGTAAGGTTGTGGTTGGTGAGCCTTTGGGAAAACCAACTGGGTTGGATTGTGAGCCCGTGAAAACAATCGGTTGGTTCTAGTCGGTGAGCCTGTGAAAACCGACCGAGTTCGTTGTGATCTCGCAAAACAACAAGTTGGGTTGTGAGCTTGTAAAACAACCGACTGTAATCTGAGGGATTATAGTAAAATTCCCAAGAGGTCTTGGGGAGTGGATGTAGGTGCTGGGGTGCACCGAACCACTATACATCTTTGTGTTTGTGATGCCCTATCTCTTGTATTTCATGCCTTACATTCATGCTTGATTGTGTAATATCTCTAGCTTTGTTTTCTATAGAGTTATAAGTGATTGTTTAGAATTTGCTTAGCTTCCACTCCATTCTTACCATACACATAGATTAAAATTGATCATACAACTAAAAGTTAATTTTCGATCAATTGCACCCTAAAGCCATAGTATAATTGCTCTAGCTTAATTTTCCACTGCTTTACTTGTAATTGCCTAGAGCTTAAGTAAATAACATCTTATTATTCTGCTGCATTCTATTCAAAGTAAAAATTAGGGAACATAATTTTTAGAAAACCCAATTCACCCCCCCTCTTGGGTTGTCACCTTGGGCAACAGTCTCTGCACTTTACGGGGACGTCTCGGCTTGTTTGCACTTTTTGAATGGGGACGACTCCGCTGCCTCGGGGACGACTCCGCTTCTTTATCTCAGAAAAACATGTCTTCTGGAATTCCCTGAGAGAGTCGACTCCGCTCTTTTAGGGGACGTCTCCGCTGCCTTATCACCGAAAAAGTCATTCTCTGGAAAACCCTGAGAGAGCCGTCTCCGCTATCTTGGGGACGACTCGGGAAGTCTGCTTTTTACTTGCGGGGACGACTCCGCGTACGGTGGGGACGTCTCGCGCATATCTCTTGAAAACTGCCTTCTGCCGCCACTGAGAGAGTCGACTCCGCTACTGAGAGAGTCGACTCCGCTATCGCGGGGACGACTCGGCAGGTGCCAGGGACGTCTCCAGACGTGCCAGTTCTTCCTGTTTGTGCCAGAGACGTCTCTGAGACAACCCGGAGACGTCTCGGCTGTCCCTGAACTTTTTCTTTCATCTCAAAAATTCTTTAATAAGTCCTTAAAAATCATGAGAACTTGCCTAGACATTTCTTAACAATATTCCTAATAAAATACATGAAATCCTCAATTAAATTGTTAAGATAAATGGAATTATACTCTAGTGTTTTGTATTCATCAAAATTCATTAGGGGGTCAACAATCTCCCCCTTTTTGATGATGACAAAACACTGAGTATATGCAAAATTCGAAATTTAAACATATACACAGTATTTGATCAGATGTATAAGCATAATGTTTTGATTAGAGCTAGATACAGTGTGCATAATTCAAAATAGTCAATTTTGAGTTCTATCATTATGCATAAGATTGATCTTCATAGCTCTTAAGCAATTTTAGCATATCAACTGAATTTGAATTAAGTTAAAATTTGAAAGCTTAGTTCTTTTTGACTCCCCCTTTCTTTTCAGAAGAGCAATTATCTAAAGGCCAATATTTTTCAATTTTATCTTCTCTTAATTCAACTTGGGAGTATGAATTTTGCATTCCAATGTATCCAATATCCATATATCCATATTGGTTCTACTCTTGATTCTACTCCCCCTGCTATATCTACTCCCCCTTTTTGTCATCAACAATGAGGGGACAAATTATCCTTCCATGAACTACTCAAAGAGATTCAAGTTGTGCTCCCCCTGTCCAAGAATTTAGTCATTCATATCACTCCCCCTTTGTTTTGGAATTCATTTCAGACTCCTCTTTTTGTTTAACATAGTTATCACAAGATGTGCTCCCCCCTGTGTCATATGTATTGATAAGTTGTGTTGAATTTGAATACTCAAGGTATGTTTAGAGATTTTTATGGCACATCACAAGAAACACATACACAGTCACAGAATCACATACACAGAAGCACATACACAAGGTTTCAAAAGAAATTGTATTCATGTATCATTGTAAACCTTTGAAGTCAGTACATAGTTAAAAGAAGAAATCATTACAAGAAGTGTTCCAAAATAGCCTAGGGTTTACAAAAAGAAGATCCTACAAAATGTCCCTCATCGGCGACGTTGCTCATAGACCCTACAAGCTGCATCTATAAATACATTGATTGAATCCATTAGGGTCTTGAACTGATCTCCCTGTGACTTATGGAAGGCTGCCACGAGTGCTTCAAATTCTATGGTTGCCATTTCAATTCTTCCTCTGAGTTGGGCAACCAAGGTGCCCACATTTTCTCCTGGGCTTGTCAACTCTTTAAGATTCTTTGAAATGGCCTTCAAACTGTCCTTTAGCTCGATTGATCTGACTGTTTGGGTGGCACCCACACCAATTATTTCTTGCGTTGTGGCTTCAATTTGAGCTCTAATGTCCTTTAGCTCTTGTAGAAGCCCTTCATGTGAAGCTCTGATGGGGGCCAACTCAGTAGAGATCATGGATCTCATTTCCTCCCTCATTTGTTGGCAAATGACAGATGCTAAGGTACGCATCTGGTCTTCTGATAGGAAGGAGGGCCCACTGACTGGAGGAGGTGGTGGCATGGATGTGGAAGGTCCAGCTGAGCTGGAGGGTATATCAGGCAATTCCATGTGGCTAGGTGGAGGAGAGTGGTGGTCAGGCTCCTGAAGTGGGATCTCAGGCTCTAGGATTTGGGCTTTTCTCTTTGGTACCTTGACCCACGACCCATCTACTTTATGAAACTCCATTCTTCGCATTGTGCCCTCATTATAATAGTCGGTGTTTCTCAAGGGTTTTGCAGGCTCATTTGTTGGAATGGAAACTTTGAAGTGTTTGAATACTAGGGTAAATATCATGCCATAGGGTATACTAAACCTAGAATACCTATGACATAGAGCAATGTAGTTCAACATAAGTCTAGGGAGGTTTAGGGGAATCCCTAGTAGGATATGATGCATAATAACTAAGTCTCGCTCCGAAACAAAATCGAAGCGACCGGTTTTAGGAAACAAGACCCGGTTGACAATACTCAAAAGGAGTCTCATCTCAGCGTTTAGGTCTTGAGAGTTGACAACATCAAGAGGGCCGCAATCCTCTCGTCCTAAAAGTAAATTTAGGGCTATTTTCCTTTGGGGATGTGAGGTTGGAGCCTCACCGTCCTTAGGGATTTGCAAAATAGTGGACAAGATGTCCTCATTAATTTCTACTAATGTCCCCCGGACATATGCAGTGTACCCTAAGTCTCCTAAGGCCATATTGCTAAAAAGTTCTCTAACTAGACCGGGGTAGGTCGAGGTATTGAGGGTACAAAGGTGCTCCCACCCTTGGGCTCGGAGTCTCTCTCCAATAGAGAACCCCTCACTGTCTAAAAATGCAAAATCTATGTACCTACCGGTCGTCACTGTGCGATTTGCACAGGAAATGGTCATGGTTGGCGGAGCAACCGGAGGAGACGGCGCGGAAGGTTCTTCCCTCCGTTCCTCACCGTCGGCCGCTACCCTAGGTCGCCTTCCACCGGTTCGTCTAGCCCTCTTTGGTGCCATGGATGCTAGGATTTGTGATGGAGAGCAAATGGAGGCTAGGGTTTGAGGTGGAGAGCAAATGGAGGCTAGGGTTTTTTGTTTTGGTCGGGGATGAGAGAAGATAGCTCGGGTCGGCTCGAGCGGTTTCACTTATTTAAAAAAACCTCGTTCGGTCCCCGAGACGTCTCCGCGACTAAGGCGAGACGTCTCGCCTGGGGGGACGTCTCTGCGATTTGCCAGAGATGTCTCCGGCACTGAAAATTTCAAACTGAATTCTATCTTTTCCCAAATTTTTGTTTAATCACTCTAATCAACATGATTTCTTTTGATAAACACAGAGTGAATTTGTTTGTGATCCTCCCCCTTAATAATACATCCTATAATAAATTAATAAAGATTTTTGAATTATTAATGTTGAAATGAGGAATGTTTGACCAAATTTCGAATACCTATGAAATAGGCTCTGAAAATATCTCCATGAAGAGTCCAAGGGAGGGTAACCATCCTCCGGAAAGTCAAACAGTTCGTCATTTAGCTTAGATGAATTCATGCTTTCACTTATGTTTACCTTGAGGTGGATTACTAGTTTGAGTGGCAAAGCAATGCAATACAAGTTTAATTTAATTGCTAGGATCATACAAGCTCAAGGCATTCCTTAAGAAGTTGAATCTATCTTTACAAAGGGGCTTTGTAAAGATATCGGCCAATTGATTTTCAGTACATACATATTCAATCATCACATCATTTTTCAGCACATGATCCCTAATAAAATGATGCCTAATCTCTATATGCTTTGACTTAGAGTGTTGGACAGGATTTTTTATTAGATTAATTGCACTTGTATTATCACATTTAATTGGTATATTATTCATTTTGATACCGAAGTCTTCAAGTTGTTGCTTAATCCAAAGGACTTGGGCACAACAGCTTCCAGCTGCAATGTACTCAGCCTCAGCTGTGGACAAGGCAACTGAATTTTGTTTCTTGCTAAACCAAGAAACCAAATTAGCACCCAAGAATTGACATGTGCCACTTGTGCTTTTTCTGTCGAGTTTGCACCCGGTAAAATCAGCATCGGAATAAGCAATTAAATTTATGTCAGATTGTTTAGAATACCATAAGCCAACATTAGATGTCCCTACTAGATATCTAAAAATTCTTTTAACAGCTTGCAGGTGTGATTCCTTAGGACATGCTTGGTATCTAGCACACATACAAACACTGAATAATATATCTGGTCTACTAGCGGTAAGGTAAAGTAAAGAGCCTATCATACCTCTGTACAATTTGCAGTCTATACTTTTACCTTTTTCATCTTTGTCAAGCTTGCAACTTGAGCCCATGGGGGTGCTGGTTTTCTTTGCATCCTTCATCTTAAATTTTTCCAACATTTCCTTGATGTATTTGGACTGACTGATGAAGATGCCTTCCTCTGATTGTTTTATTTGTAGCCCAAGGAAGAAGTTGAGCTAACCCATCATGCTCATTTCAAATTCTCCCTGCATAAGCTTGGCAAACTCTTGACAAAGACTATCATTAGTAGCACCAAAAATTATATCATCCACATAAATTTGCACAAGCAATAAGTCATTTCCTTTTCTTTTAATGAAGAGGGTTTTGTCTACATTTCCTCTCTTAAATTTATTTTCAATTAGAAAATTACTTAATCTTTCATACCATGCCCTAGGGGCTTGCTTAAGTCCATACAATGCTTTATGCAATTTATACACATAATCTGGATGTAAGTGATTTTCAAAACCTGGAGGTTGTCCTACATAAACTTCCTCCATTATATAACCATTTAAAAAGGCACTTTTTACATCCATTTGATAGAGTTTAAAATTCATGAAGCATGCATATGCCAAAAGTAATCTAATAGCCTCTAATCTAGCAACAGGAGCAAAAGTTTCATCAAAGTCTATTCCTTCCTCCTGATTATATCCTTTGGCCACTAGCCTAGCTTTGTTTTTTATTACTATCCCATCTTCATCTAGTTTATTTCTATATACCCATTTGGTGCCTATGATTGAAACATTAGGGGGTCTTTTTATTAGAGTCCAAACTTCATTTCTTTCAAATTGGTTTAATTCCTCTTGCATAGCATTCATCCAATTATCATCTTTTTCAGCTTCTTCTAGTGATTTAGGCTCTATTTGTGAAACGAAAGCAAGATAATTACTAGTATTTCTTAGAGAGGATCTAGTTCTTATACCTTGTGAAGGATCACCAAGGATTAGATCCTTTGGATGACCATGTGCATACCTCCATTCCTTAGGAAGATCTTGATTTCTTGATGGAGGTTGATCTTCTTCATCTTGCTGATTTGTATCTTCTTTGATCTCATCCTCATGTTGTTTGTCTTGTATGGAGAATTCTTTCATTCGGTCTTCAAGTATACCTGCATCACCATCTTCTTCTTTTCTAGAAGAATCTCCATTAGCTTCATCAAAAACAACATGAATGGATTCTTCAACAACGAGAGTTCTCTTGTTGAAGACCCTGTATGCTCTACTAGATGAGGAATAACCTAGAAAGATCCCCTCATCTGATTTAGCACTAAATTTACTTAGATTGTCCTTTTCATTGTTTAAAATAAAGCATCGACAACCGAAAACATGAAAATAACTTATATTTGGTTTCTTACTTTTTATCAACTCATAAGGTGTTTTCTTTAAGATGGATATAACTAAAGCACGATTTAAAATATGACATGAAGTATTTATTGCTTTAGCCCAAAAATACTTTGGTAGATCCGATTCGCACAACATGGTATGAGCCATATCTGCTAGTATGCGATTCTTCCTTTCTACCACCCCATTTTGTTGGGGTGTCCTAGGTGCCGAGAAATTGTGATTGATACCATTTTCTTCACAGAATTTTTCAAAATACTGATTTTCAAACTCGGTACCATGATCACTCCTAATTGCTTTTAGTTTAAGATTGAGTTCATTCGAAACCCTATTATGAAACTTGATAAAAGCGGGAAAGGACTCATCTTTGTGTGCAAGAAATGAAACCCATGTAAAACGTGAAAAATCATCAACAATTACAAGACCAAATTTCTTACCCCCTAGACTAGCAGTTCTAGTGGGTCCAAACAAATCCATGTGAATTAGTTCTAAGGGTTTTGATGTCGAGACTATGTTCTTAGACTTGAAAGAACTTTTTGTTTGTTTCCCTAATTGACATGCAGCACAAATTTTATTCTTTTCAAAGTCTATTTTTGGTAGTCCTTTGACTAGATCCTTTGTAATTAATTTAGAGATTAAATCCATGCTAGTATGCCCTAACCTACGATGCCATAACCAACTAGTCTCATTGACTTTGCGATGGCTACAAGACATTGGCCATCCTTCATGGTGAGATCATCAAGATCTACCATGTAAACATTTCCATGCCTATGTCCTGTGAGTATGATCTCATTGTCAATTGGACTACTAATTATGCATAGTGATGATTCAAATGACACTTTAAAGCCCTTGTCACAAAATTGACTTATACTTAATAAATTATGTTTTAGTCCATTAACTAACAATACATTATCAATAAATGAGGAGGGTGATATGGAGATTTTACCAACACCAATGATTCGACCTTTAGCATTGTCTCCAAATGTGACTACTCCTCCTTCTTTTGATTCCAAGGTGACGAAGAGACTCTTGTCACCGGTCATATGCCTTGAGCAACCACTATCAAGATACCACATTCTCTTTTTATTCCCGGCTGCAAGGCATACCTGCAAAATGATCATGTGAAGCTCTTAGGTACCCAAGTTTTCTTGGGTCCTTCGTGGTTAGTGTAGTTGGTTCCCTTAGGCACCCATACTTTAGTTATGTTTTTAGCTTTTACAAATATACTCTTGTTAGTTTGGATCTTTCTTTGAATACAAGAGTAGGCTTTATGTCCATTCTTTCCACAATGAAAGCATGTAGGTTTTTCAGTTTTTATATCTTTTGCTTTTACAAAGAAATTCTTTAGATACTTTTGTTGCTTGTTAGTTTTATATCCTAATCCGGCTTTATTAAAAACAGCTCTTTGATTTGAAAGAATAAGATTTAATTTTTCAGAGCTTTGTGTGAATTTTTCAACAATTGGTTTGTACTTATGTACCTCATTCTTAAGGTTCAAATTTTCTTTAACTAGTTCTTCCTTATCTTTTTTAAGAGATTCAACATTTTGTGCAAGTGAGGTATTTTTATCGAATAGGGATTTTACTTTTAGATTTAGTTCCTTAATTAGTGTTTTTGCCTTTTCATTTTCAATGCTAAGTTTTGAATTTTTGATTTCTAGGTTAGTAGTGTTAATATTTTTAACGCTCTCCTTTTCAATTAATAGGTTTTCAATATCTTCCTTCAGTTTTTGATTGGAGATTTTTAATTCTTTATTCTTTGCTCCTAACATACTACAATCACCCATAAGTTCTTGAAAAGCTTCATATAATTCTTCTAAAGTAAAATTTATAGTTGGGTTTTGACATACCTCGTCGTCTTCGAACGCCATGAAGCACAAATTGGCGGTCTCTTCCTTCTCTTCCTCGGAGGATGATGTGTCACTATTATCCCATGTTGCCTTCAATGCCTTCTTCTTCTTCTTTCCAAAATACTTCTTTTGTTGAGGGCATTCGGAACGAATGTGTCCCGGTCTCTTGCAATCATAGCATATGATTGGGTCTCTTTCTTTTTCTTTTTCTTTTTCCCAATCATTTCTCTCTCCAAACTTTTTCTTTGGGAAGGGTTTCTTTT
Source organism: Phoenix dactylifera (assembly GCF_009389715.1). Taxonomy (NCBI): domain Eukaryota; kingdom Viridiplantae; phylum Streptophyta; class Magnoliopsida; order Arecales; family Arecaceae; genus Phoenix; species Phoenix dactylifera. Next base: position 1,793,887 of record NC_052400.1, read on the forward strand.
TCCTCATGAATTTTTTAAACTTCCTAACTATCAAACCTAAGTCCTCATCTTCGCTTCCTTCTTCACTCTCACTACTTTCTTCTTCAACTACACTCGAAGTAGCCTTGAGTGCGATTGTCTTCTTCTTTGGCAACTCTTCTTCATGTTGCTTCATTGTGAGCTCATGCGTCATCAATGAGCCCAATAGTTGTTCTAGTCCCAAAGTGTTGAGTCTTTGGCTTCTACGATCGCCGTGACCTTTGCTTCCCATGCTTTCGGCAAAGACCTGAGAATTTTACTTACAAGTTCCGGATTAGTATAAGATTTACCCAAACTCTTTAGACCATTAATTATATCGGTAAAGCGTGTAAACATGCATGTGATGGTTTCATTGGGTTCCATCTTAAACAACTCATACTTGTGAACTAGAATGTTCACTTTAGACTCTTTGACTTGATTTGTACCCTCGTGGGTAACTTCAAGCCTATCCCATATTTCCTTAGCGGAACTACATGTGGAGACTCTATTGAACTCATTTACATCTAGAGAACAAAATAATGAGTTCATGGCTCTAGAGTTGAGTTGAGCCATCCTATCATCATTCTCATCCCACTCCTCCTCAGGTTTGGGAACTTGAATGCCATTAACCATGTGTGATGGTTCTTGTGGTCCCTTAAGTATAACCCTCCACAAGGCATAGTCTTGTGCTTGAATGAAAATCTTCATTCTAGTCATCCAATAGGTATAATTTGTCCCATTGAAGAGTGGAGGTCTATTGGTTGCCTGCCCCTCAGCAGGAACATTGTTAAAGGGTGTTCCCATCTAGATCTTTAGCTAAGACGGTTAGGTCTTCAAGAATTATACAGAGCACCCGCTCTGATACCACTTGTTGCCCAGAGATGGTCACCCAAGAGGGGGGTGAATTGGGTGTTTTAAAACTTTTTGCCTAATTAAGAGTAAAACACGCAAATGTATGAACTAAAGTAAAGATAGAGGGATGAGAAGAGTCAATCGCAAACACAAGGTTTTATAGTGGTTCGGAGCTTCCACTGCTCCTACATCCACTCTCCAAAGCACCTTTGGGAATTTCCACTATAATCCAAGATTACAGTCCGGTAGTTTTGCGAGTGCACTACCCAACTCGTTGTTTTACACCGGGCTAACAACGAACCCTAAAACCCCCAATTTAACCTAGGCTTGGGACGCCTTTTCCTTGTTCCAAGTCCCTTGACTGGAACAAGCACAATATTGAAAGAGTTTTACAAACAATTAGAAAGCTCTAAATAAGCAAATATGACAATGATAAACAATAGAACCCGGAAGAATCCTTTTGCCGTTGGAAGCGTGGGAAATGGTGATTCTTCCGATGTGGATTGCGTAGGTTTGAGTGTGAGCTTTGAATCCCGGGTGGAAGAGAGTAGTTGAGCTTGAAATCACTTGGAAAACTTGAAAGCACTTGATTTCTTCACTTGAATGCACTAACTCCCTTGAACCTCTTTTTCTTTCTTCTCTCTTGAATGATTTTGCTTTTTTTTGGTTGGTAAAAAGTTATTGAGAAGCACTTAAGAGCTCCCTTTTATAGCTCAAAAAGCAAATATAGCCGTTAGAGATAAAGTAAAAGAGATTTAAAATTCAAACCAAACCTGTAAAAGCTGTCAGTCGCGTCCCAGGCGCTCCGGGGACGTCTCTGCTTCAACGAGAGACGTCTCGGCTACAAGATTTTACTTTTTACGTTGTCTGGGGACGACTCGGCTCTTTACGGGGACGACTCTGGAATTGTACCGTTTGAATCCTTGCCTTTCTGATTTGCTGAGAGGGTCGTCTCTGCACTTTACGGGGACGTCTCGGCTTGTTTGCACTTTTTGAATGGGGACGACTCCGCTGCCTCGGGGACGACTCCGCTTCTTTATCTCAGAAAAACATGTCTTCTGGAATTCTCTGAGAGAGTCGACTCCGCTCTTTTAGGAGACGTCTCCGCTGCCTTATCACCGAAAAAGTCATTCTCTGGAAAACCCTGAGAGAGCCGTCTCCGCTATCTTGGGGACGACTCGGGAAGTCTGCTTTTTACTTGCGGGGACGACTCCGCGTACGGTGGGGACGTCTCGTGCATATCTCTTGAAAACTGCCTTTCTGCCGCCACTGAGAGAGTCGACTCCGCTACTGAGAGAGTCGACTCCGCTATCGCGGGGACGACTCGGCAGGTGCCAGGGACGTCTCCTTTTCTCTTTTCTCAGCATTCAAGCTCTAATTTATCTCGATAAGAAAAAAAGCATTTTGCTACATTTATAATTTAAAAAGCCTTCGAACCGAGTATTTTTGAAAAATTGTTCTAGCTAGTCTAGTTAAGCTTGGGTCTAAATCGAGCTCGAGCTGCTCGGCTCTTGTGTACCCTCAGCGTCACCTCCGACTGAGTAGAATGAGGTAGACTATTCATTACGTAACTCCAGATCCAAATTTAATTTGGGGTCCATAGATCCAGGAGAGGGGATGGATATGAGCCAAAACGCATTGATGCTCCACGGAAATGCTGGAGCACCAATGCCTTTTCTCTTTTCTTCTCCAGCATTTCCGTTTTTGGCTCATAGCAGTGTCGGATTGTTCAAGTCCATACCAATCAGCATCGTTGAGGTAGACAACGGATTTGAGAACCATTTGAATCCGCTCCCATGAAGCCTATAAGTAGCCCTGATCACCTTGTCAGTGGAAGCAGGAGAGACCAGCAAGCACTCTTCATTCTTCATTCGAAACTCATGAATGTTGTATCGGAGGTTTCTGCCTTGTTATAACGGTTATTCTCCTATTTGTGACCTATTTTGATATAATTTAAACAGGCAACGCTACGATGCATTATTCAAGATAAAGAAACAGTTTGAGTTATGCATCGATCCTTATCCAATTTGTCCACCCTAAAAGAAAATTCATGCATTCCTCCTAACTAAAGTGGGTTGTAACCTTTTTTCCATGTCAATCTTGAGTAGCATACAGTCATGATACTAAATACAGTCTATGTGACAGCATGTACAAATGTAGTCCCCAGCTGCACCGCCATGTTTCTTATATGTAGCGACTCTGTGCAGTTGGCCACATAGATTAATGGAAAGATGGTCCTCTTTTAATTAGCATGTTGCAGTGAGTAGTGTATAAGTAGAGACTTTCTTGTTTGTATGTATTACCCAGTTATATATACAGCAATCTATTCCAAAATCAGTTAGCACATGATAGATTAAACAACACAAGAAGCAATCTATTCCAAAATCAGTTATTTATTTATTATTACATTTTTTTCCTGTCGCGTTTTATTAGGTGGATATAATATGTTTCTCGATGAAGCCATGCATCCATGCATGCATGCATGGGGAGCGGGGTTTTTTTCCACTTTGATAGCATAGTGCGTACAGAACCCAAGATTCTCTCTATCTGAACTGGGAACCGGAATTGCTTGTTGGGATCTCTATTGGATCTTGTCTCGATCTGGGTGGCCAGGGTGGTCCGAAATTTAAGGTCAGCCAGGTACTGTAACATGTCATTACCCAAATGGTTGTCCATTTTTATCCACTGCAGCTAAGAGCAGAGGCTGGATGTTTTTTATATACAAAGAGGGATCGTTTTGTGATTCAAATGACGGAACAAGACCATCTTGTCAAAATCTCATTGAAAAATTCTAGCCAATTATGTTTATCCCATCTCTAACTGCGCATAGGGCCTCAATTCTCCTACCATATTGCTCCATCGCTTTGATAGGAAGATTTGCTTTCCACCTATTGATACATGATATCAAGCACTCCAACTTGGGCTCAGGTGTCATGCATGGCACTGAATCGTGGCTTTTCTTCTCTCTGCAAGGTGCAGCTAAGTTCATCAACTTTTATCTCTCTCTCTCTCTCTCTGTGTGTGTGTGTGTGTGTGTGTGTTGTAAAGAGTTTTGATTCTAGGGCAAAGACCGTGTTTGGTTAAGCTTATTATATTGTAATATGTACTTCTTTTATGGAGAATTTAAAGCATCTGCCGTTATAATATGAATTCTAGGGTTCTGTTTTTCTCCCCCCTAACAGACAATGCCCAATCACATCCGTTCTTCCTCATCACAGAGGTTCACCATTTTCTTTTCAACTTCCTGAGTACGTTACTCTCTCGCATGCAAGTCTCGATCAAATTAATTATTATGATATTTGAAAAGGTTTTTTTTTCTTATACAGTTTAATTAACTCTACAATGTAAGAGTGTGAACATGACAGCATAGAGTACAAAATACTTTGTGAATAATAATTAGAAAGGAAGGCCAATGCATTCTCATGGCTGGAGAGATGGTGAAGCCAAAGTTGGTGGGATATCATCAAAGAAGATGAAATCTCAATGCATTCTCATGTCTGGGATATGTACATATATATTGTGGTAAAACAACAGAATGAGAGTGATTCAAGGATAGTACAACTAATCACAGCCCTTGTAGATATACATAAGTAACTAACCATATGCATGAATACCGGATGAGAGTTTTAAAGTTTGAATGTTATCCGATATTCCTGTTAATCATTACGTACTATTCTCCCACATCCTCAACGGGCAAGGAACCTTATTCCCTTGTATTTTTTGGTAAAACTTTGTTCCCTTCCAGAGATCTACAATTGTTCTCTTTTTAAATATTCCCTCTTATCTAAGAGTTATGTTTTTAAACAAGCGCCAAAGAAAAGGAATTTCAATACCTCAGCTTCCCCCCTCCTTTTCTTTTTTCTCAGCATCCAAGCTCGAATTCATCTCGATAAAAAAAAAGCTTCGAGCTTGAGAGCCTTCGAGCCAAGTATTTTACTATTCAAACTCCGCTGAAAAATTGTTCTAGCTATTCAAGCGCGATAACAATCGAGTCTAGTTAAGCTTGGGTCTAAGTCAAGCTCGAGCTGCCCGGCTCATATGTATCCTCAGTGTCACCTCCGACTGAGTAGAATAAGATAGACTATTCATTACGTAACTCGAGATCCGAATTTAAATAATTTGGGGTACATAGATCCAGGAGAGGGGATGGATATGAGCCAAAACGCATTGATGCTCCACGGAAATGCTGGAGGGGATGGATATGAGCCAAAACGCATTGATGCTCCACGGAAATGCAGGAGCACCAATATGCCTTTTCACTTTTCTTCTCCAGCATTTCCGTTTTTGGCTCATAGCAGTGTCGGATTGTTCAAGTCCATACCAATCAGCATCGTTGAGGTAGACAACGGATTTGAGAACCATTTGAATCCGCTCCCATGAAGCCTATAAGTAGCCCTGATATCACCTTCGTCATCAGTGGAAGCAGGAGAGACCAGCAAGCACTCGAGACCATGAGGAGTAAGCAGGGCAAGAATTATATAAGAGATGGTATCGAGCGGAAGTTCGATACGATGCACACAGTAGCTGATGCACTCAACCCCTGCGCCGGTTTGGATGGAGTCGTCCATGGAGTTGCTCGAGGGGTCAGCAACTGGCTCTTGGACAAGCACCCTCAAGAGGAAGACAACGCGTGCAATCCCAACAATCCTGCACCTCGGCCAAAACAAACTCCCAAATACAAACCTGGGGGCAACAGAACTGGGAACATCAAAACTGGTGACAACAAAACTGGGAAAAACAACCGTGGAAATACTCAAAACAATGGAGGCATCGCTGTTGGCAACAACACTACCGCTCGTGCCGGTGCTCGTCGTGGTGGTGGTGATGATGATGATGATGATGATGATGATGATGAGGAGTAATCATGAAACTATTCATCCGTGCAGGAGGCGGTGGTCTGTATCAGTGTATCCCAATAAGGCTATGTAGGTAAAAGCTCTGCTGCTTGCTGCTGTATTATGTAATAAAATTATGGAAATAAATGCTGAGTTTAGCTGTCCAGTAGTCAGCACTCAGCAGTCCGAGATGGCTATGTAAAACCTACGTTGCCTGCTAGTACGTAATAAAATTATGATAATAAGACCTGTGTTTGTTGTGTACATAAATACCATAGTTTCCTTGCTACGTAATAAAAATTCAATCATGGCCTTGCTATGTTTGAAGCTATGTAGCTTGCAGTGGCTTTGGATTATCACATGAAATAGTCTTGCCACTGTGTTCCCTTGTGATTCTGGAATCGCGTTTGAACCTTCGATTTTTTCTCATCTGACAAGGAATTTTGAGTAGCCAGGCGTATCTGCATGCTTGCTTGATCGTATATGTCAATTTCTTGCAGACATCTCAAACTGATACCGCATCTCGAAGAGCTCTCAAGGGAGTCTTCTACTTGGAAAATGGTCTGCATTGAAGAGCCTTGGAGTTGGCATTAGTAACACCTAGCAAACACATTAAAGGAAGACCTGCAACACAACCACTTCAAATTATGACCTTTGCAAGCTCATGCGATATTGATTTTAAAGTTACCACAGCAATATCCGGTAGCAGACTTAAGGAGTGTCAATTTTACATTACAGGCTGTTAGATTGGTAAGCAACTGCTTTTATATGTGTATCACCAGCTGGGCCTGAACAACAACTCCACAAAAACACTTTGTGCAGCGAAGGATTGAATTTTGCACTTCTCAAACCAATTAAGATTGGTCAAGTGAGGTCATTCTCATCGAGAGTTTCTTCTTCCTTGGCCTCTTCCCCCTTCAGCTCCTTCAATTCCGCTGTTGGCAATTTCCTCGCAAGCCTGATTATCTGCAAGCATTGAAACATAATTCCTTAAGCTAAAAATCAGAATTGAAAACACAGAAAATTATAAATCAACTCTAATGCAGATTTCATCGACTGTCGGGCAAAATAAAATCACACATATTTCAACACAGACATACACTGAACTCCACTACAAGCTCAGCGGGAGATGGAATAAAATTTAGGCAAACAAACAACCATTAACCAAAGTAACTTAAGGTATTAAACAAAGATCATGTAATCACCCAAGTTCAGACTTGCATACCGGGTTCTCCCTTCCTCCCTCTCTCCTTTCTTGCTTGGGTGACAGAAATATCTTGTCCCGACCCGGATCCGGATCCGGATCCATGACACGGCCACGCTATTGCCGACTACCGCTCACAATAGCACGAAGCCTCGTATATGAATAACAGGGTAGTAAAGTTTTACAAACATGTTTATATATGTCATTACTAGTATAACTTACTGGTTAGTTCAGAGTACAGAGCCTCTTTTAACATTTTATGTACACAAAAGTATATATACCCAAAAAATAAAATCATGATCAAAGATGTCTTCTGCTGCTATCACTAGCGGTGATCTGAAAGAAAAATATAAATAACTAATATGAGCTATACGGCTCAATAAGTAATCATGCATAATCTCACCGGATCACTTATCATACCGAACATTTTTAAGCAGGATTTGAGAAGCTAACATAAGCGTCAAATAATAGCTTTTCATAAAAAAATATTCATACTGAGCCGGTAAATCGGTGTACATACCAACATATCTTTTCATGAATATGCATCGTAAAACTGTATACCGGCATGCCATGGTTTAAATCTACACTCTCAGATTTTTAGCTACGGTCGTACTTAACTCCCACGATAGGGATTGTATGCCTAGTTATTCTTTCCCATTGGCGGGGGGCCATATGCTCAAATTTATGCCTACTAGCAGAAGCCATCCATAGCATCTGAGAGCCCGTAAGTAGTACTTTTCACAAATAGTACATATAGATAGAATGAAAACTCTTAATAACTAATCACATGCTTATGCCACAAATGTCAGTTGTAAACATCATAACTTAGGTAATTCACAATTCAAAAATATGTGTGTGTGTGTATATATGTGTGCGTGTGTGTATACACATATACATGTGTGTGTATATATATATGTATATATATGTATATATGTATAAATATGTGTATATTTATACATGTATATGTATATATATGTATATGTATATATATAGATATATACGTATATATATGTAATACATATATATATATATATATATGTATATATATGTAATATATACATATACATATACATATATATATAGATATATATATATATATGTAATATATATACACATATACATACATACATACATACATACATATATATATATGTAATACACGCGCGCGCGCGCGCGCGCACGCACACATATATATATATATATATAATACACACACACACACACACACACACACACATATATATATATATATATATATATATATATGATGGGGGGCAAAATGGATCGTCCTGGTCAGGATCGTCCTATCTCGGCCGAGCAGACCGCAACGCCGACCAGAGAACCGCATTCCAGCTCAGAACCACCACGACCTCGGACTTCACCAAAGGCTTAGTCGACCTCGGCCTAGTCTCTGCACAACCACGGCCTACAACAACTTCTTCTGATGCTTATAATGACGTCCTGGGCCTAAGTTCGAGACACTCTGCTGTGTCAACCGTGAGCCCAAAAGCTCCTTCGACCTTAGGAAAATTCGCCGACCTACCAGACCAAGCTCGAGGCGCCTTATCCATCAACACGCCCCGACCCTCGAGCTCCGAGCGCTCTACCGAAGAAGCTAAGCCGATCTCAGCACCCGAAAAGCCGACTTCACCAAATATATGATGCGACCTCTCGCTGAACTCGGCCCTGCCTATAGCCGCATCCACGAGCATGCCCACGCCCGCCTACATGGACATACATTGCAATGCCTCTGCGCCATACTTCGCTTTCCGGCCAATGACAGTCAAAAACAACGCCATGTTGCTCCAGCCATACTCTGCTACAACTGTCAATGCCTTACTATTCACAAAAACAGACTGCATCGTGCGCCGCAAGCAAATTCTAGCTACGCGCCATCAGGCTTGAAGCCATCTCCTCTCATGATGAGAATGAGCCATACATCCACCATCCGGGCATCCTTACAGGGACTATAAATAGCCCCATCTGGTAACGCTTAAGGGACTTTTAATCCATCCGAGATCCACCCTAACTTGAGCGTCAGAGAGTCCTTACCGAAACTACCGGTGAGGCTTTGTATAGGTATGCTGTCGCACGGGAGGTGGCTCACCCTCTTTCTCAACATTCCGGCAACTCCCTCGACTCCTCCAGCATGGCCACCCTTGGGCCAAATTTGAACTATATATATATATATATATATATGATGTAAAGAGTTTTGATTCTGGGGCAAAGACCGTGTTTGGTTAAGCTTATTATTTTGTAATATGTACTTTTTTTTTATGGAGAATTTAGAGCATCTGCCATTACAATATGAATTCTAGGGTTCTGTTTTTCTCCCCCCTAATAGACAATGCCCAATCACATCCTTTCTTTCTCATGACGGAGGTTCACCATTTTCTTTTCAACTTCCTGAGTACGTTACTCTCTCAAATTAATTATTATGATATTTGAAAAGGTTTTTTTTTCTTATACAGCTTAATTAACTTTACAATGTAAGAGTGTGAACATGACAGCATAAAGTACAAAATACTTTGTGAATAATAAATAGAAAGGAAGGCCAATGCATTCTCATGGCTGGAATATGTACGTATATGTTGTAGGTGAAACAACGGAATGGGAGTGATTCAAGGATAGTACAACTAATCACAGCCCTTGTAGATATACATAAGTAACTAACCATATGCAGGAACCCTGGATGAGAGTTTTAAAGTTTGAATGTTATCCATATTCCTGTTAGTCATTACGTACTATCTCCCACATCATCAACGGGCAAGGAACCTTATTCCCTTGTATTTTTTGGTAAAACTTTGTTCCCTTCTAGAGATCTACAATTGTTCTCTTTTTAAATATTCCCTCTTATCTAAGAGTTATGTTTTTAAACAAGCGCCAAAGGAAAGGAGTTTCAATACCTCAGCATCCATTCTCCTTTTCTCTTTTCTCAGCATTCAAGCTCTAATTTATCTCGATAAGAAAAAAAGCATTTTGCTACATTTATAATTTAAAAAGCCTTCGAACCGAGTATTTTACTATTCGAACTTGACAGAAAATTTGTTCTAGCTAGTCTAGTTAAGCTTGGGTCTAAATCGAGCTCGAGCTGCTCGGCTCTTGTGTACCCTCAGCGTCACCTCCGACTGAGTAGAATGAGGTAGACTATTCATTACGTAACTCCAGATCCAAATTTAATTTGGGGTCCATAGATCCAGGAGAGGGGATGGATATGAGCCAAAACGCATTGATGCTCCACGGAAATGCTGGAGCACCAATGCCTTTTCTCTTTTCTTCTCCAGCATTTCCGTTTTTGGCTCATAGCAGTGTCGGATTGTTCAAGTCCATACCAATCAGCATCGTTGAGGTAGACAACGGATTTGAGAACCATTTGAATCCGCTCCCATGAAGCCTATAAGTAGCCCTGATCACCTTCGTCAGTGGAAGCAGGAGAGACCAGCAAGCACTCGAGACCATGAGGAGTAAGCAGGGCAAGGATTATATAAGAGATGGTATCGAGCGGAAGTTCGATACGATGCACACAGTAGCTGATGCACTCAACCCCTGTGCCGGTTTGGATGGAGTCGTCCATGGAGTTGCTCGAGGGGTCAGCAACTGGCTGTTGGACAAGCACCCTCAAGAGGAAGACAACGCGTGCAAGCCCAACAATCCTGCACCTCAGCCACAACGAACTCCCAAATGCAAACCTGGGAGCAACAGAACTGGGAACATCAAAACTGGTAACAACAAAACTGGGAATAACAACCGTCGAAATACTCAAAACAATGGAGGCATCGCTGTTGGCAACAACACTACTGCTCGTGCCGGTGCTGGTCGTGGTGGTGGTGATGATGATGATGATGATGATGAGTATATTAGGAAGTAATTTGCAATCAATGCACATGACTCTTCGGTGTTGATACAACTTAGTATTCCAAAGAGTTATTTTGTAATCCAAAGAGTCATTTTGTAATCCAAAGAGTCATTTTGTAATCCAAAGTGTCACCTTGGAAATCTCAGAAGTACTTGTATTTCAAAGAGTCATTTTAGTACTCCAAGGGCATTAAATGTTACTTAAATTGTCATTCTATATAAGAATGGCTTTAGCAAGATTGTAAGATGCAGAAAAAAACTATGAATGAAAAATATCTCTTGCTTCATTCCTAATCCTATCCCATCAACTTCACACCTTGTTCCAACAAATTTGGTATCAGAGCCTGGAAAAAAATACTTGTCAAGATGGCATCTTCATCAACTACCATGTTCTCCTACACTTCAAACCAAGTTCCCATCTTTGATGGTGAGCATTATGACTATTGGAGTAGTCAAATGCAAACCATATTCATATCCCAAGACCTTTGGGACATAGTCGAAGGTTCATATGCAGAGCCACCTCAACCACAAGAAGTTACAAAAAATTGGACAGCAGAACAACAAGGAGAGTACAAGGAGAATGTGAAGAAAGATGCATGTGCTCTTCGATACATTCAACAAGGAATAAGCAAAACCATCTATCCCAGAATTTTTGGAGCAAGAAAAGCAAAGCAAGCATGGGAAATACTCAAAGAAGGTTTCCAAGGTAATGAGAAAGTTATCTCATTAAAGTTACAATCACTGTGGAGAGAATTTGACAACATGCAAATGAAAGAAGGCCAAGGTATGCAAAGTTTTCTGACCAAAGTTACTGAAGTTGTTAATCAAATTAGAAGTCTTGGAGATACTATTGAAGATAGAAAAGTTGTTCAAAAGGTTCTTAGAAGTCTTCCTACAAATTATGATCATGTTGTCACTGCAATAGAAGAATCAAAAGATCTCTTTACCTACAGTTTTAATGAACTAATGAGTTCTTTACAAGTTCATGAGGAAAGAATGAATAGGTTTTCTACTCAACCTCTTGAGCAAGCTTTTCAAACTAAGCTCAACACCTCAGAGAAAAAGAATTTTAAACAGAAATACAAAGGAGGACCATTCCAAAAGAAGGAAAGAGGCAACTATCAAGGAGGAGCAAACCAACAACAATCAGGTGGTTTCAATCCTCGATGCCGCGTTTGCAAGAAGAACAACCATGACTCAAAAGATTGTCGATACAGATGCAATAAGTGCAAGATTCCCAACCATTCACAAAGGGACTGTTGGTACCAAAAGAAGAATGGAAATGAGGAAGCCAACTTCACTAAAAATGAAGCAGAAACTCAACAACTCTTCTCTTGCATGAATGTTCAAGAAGATTCTCAAAATGTATGGTATTTGGATAGTGGGTGTAGCAACCACATGACGGGGAACCAAAAGATCTTCATCCAACTTGACAAAAATTATTCTTCTCAAGTCATGCTCGGAGACGGCAAACTCCAAACTATTGAAGGCAAAGGATCTATTGAAGTTCTCACCAAAGGAGGTAACAAAAGGCTTATTAATGATGTTCTTTATGTGCCAAATTTATCTCATAACCTCCTAAGCGTTGGGCAACTTACTCAAAAAGGATATGCTATCAACTTCAATAACAGTAGCTGCAAAATTTTTGATAAAAAGAATAACTGTCTAGTTGCTATTGTTCCTATGAGCACAAACAAGGTGTTTCCTCTAACCATGTTATCACAAGATGTCGTATTCAAAAGTGAAGCTATTAATATGTCAACTTTATGGCATCTTCGATATGGACATTTGAATATGAAGGGGTTGCATCTACTCAAGCAAAAAAATATGGTGATTGGTCTCCCTCTCATCGAAGGAAGAAGTCAAGTATGTGAAGGCTGCATATATGGAAAAATGCACAAGCTACCATTTTCAAAGTCTTCATGGAGATCCAAAGCACCTCTTGAACTTGTTCATGCTGATATATGTGGACCCACAGCAACTCCATCACACAACAACCGAAGGTACTTCATTCTATTTGTTGATGATTATACTAGAATGATGTGGGTTTACTTCTTGCATGCCAAGTCCGAAGCCTTCTCTATGTTTCTACAATTCAAAGCACTAGTTGAGAAACAAAGTGGATTCCAAATCAAGACTCTTCGAACTGATCGAGGAGGAGAGTTTATCTACAAACCATTTATGGAGTACTGCAAACATAATGGTATCCAAAGACAACTCACAGTTCGTATGAGTCCTCAACAAAACGGAGTTGCTGAAAGAAGGAATCGCACCATTGTTGAAATGGCCCGAAGCATGTTGAAAGAAAAAGGCTTACCAAATAATTTTTGGGCTGAAGGTGTGCATACTGCTATTTACATTCTTAATATATCTCCTACAAAAGCAGTGTTTAACAAAACTCCATTTGAAGCATGGCACAAAAGAAAACCAACAGTACATCATCTTAAAGTATTTGGTTGTATTGCCTATTCTCACATTCCATCACAATACCGGGAGAAATTTGATGAAAAAGGAGAAAAACTAATATTTATTGGTTACAGTGATGAATCCAAAGGTTACAGGTTGTTCAATCCAAAAACCAAGAAGCTTGTCGTCTCAAGAGATGTAATTTTTGATGAAGCATCTAACTGGAATTGGACACAGAACTCATCTCAAATGTCAAACGCATATGAATTCATGGAGCCACAAGCTAGACAAGAAGAGCATCAACAAACTCCTTCTACACCAACATCAATTTCTTCACCAAGTTCAATTCATTCTTCTCCTTCATCACCAATACAAACTTCACCATCTATGTCACAAACTCCCTCTTCTTCATCAAGTTCAATCCATTCTCCCTCTTTTTTAGAAACCATGGATACAGATTCTTTACCAAAGAAAGTTCGATCTATGCAAGATATTTATAACACTTCTCACCTTGCTTTCTTTGGTTATGAACCTCAGAATTTTGAGGAAGCTGTTGTAAAGGAAGAATGGAAAAAGGCAATGGATGATGAGATTGCAACAATTCAAAGGAATAAAACTTGAGAGCTAGTCAACCTGCCAAAAGAGAAGGATGTGATCGGGCTAAAATGGATCTACAAAATCAAGTATAAAGAAGATGGATCTATTCAAAAGCATAAAGCTCGACTTGTCGCCAAGGGATACTCACAGCAGCCTGGCATTGATTTTACCGAAACATTTGCACCAGTTGCAAGAATGGAGACAATCCGTATTGTTCTTGCTCTTGCTGCACAACTTGAGCTTCAAGTCCTCCAACTTGACGTCAAATCTGCTTTCCTCAATGGCGAACTGAAGGAGGAGGTATACGTCAAACAACCTCAAGGCTATGAAGTGGCAGGTATGGAACACAAAGTCTATAAACTTCATAAAGCTCTATATGGCTTGAAGCAAGCTCCACGAGCTTGGAACAGCAGGATTGATAAATATTTTTGTTCAAATGGATTTCAAAGAAGCCCAAGTGAACCATCTCTTTATGTAAAGATATGTGATGCTACTAACTTTCTTGTTGCATGTATCTATGTTGATGATCTTATCTACATGGGTACTAACATGCAAGTTGTAGAAGAATTCAAGCAAAGCATGATGAAGGAATTCGAGATGACGGATCTCGGATTAATGAAGTATTTTCTTGGAATCCAAGTAAAGCAAGCCAAAGGAGAAATTTTTATCTCACAGGAGAAATACATTAAAGACATGTTACGGAAATTTCAAATGGACAAGAGCAAACCAGTTTCAACTCCAATGGCATTGAATGAAAAGTTAAAACAAGATGATGATGCTGAAAAAGCTGATGCACAGCTCTATCGAAGTCTAGTTGGTTCATTAATATATCTAGCCAACACACGGCCTGACATTATTTATGCCGTGAATGTTGTTTCAAGATTTATGCAAGAACCAAGCAAACTGCATTATGCTGCTGCAAAACGCATTCTGAGATATCTTCAAGGAAGTCAAAGGCAAGGCATAAAATATATTAAAGAAGAAAATAACAATCTTGTTGGTTATTCCGATAGTGACTGGGCTGGTTCAATTGATGATAGAAAAAGCACGTCTGGCTATATTTTTTGTCTTGGTTCAAAGATGATTTCATGGAGTTCAAAGAAACAAAAATCAATTGCTTTATCTTCAGCAGAAGCAGAGTACATCGCAGCTACAGATGCTGCATGTGAAGCAGTTTGGTTAAGAAGAGTTCTCTTGGATCTACAACAAACTCAAGTTCAACCAACTATCATTTATTGTGACAGCATGTCAGCAATTGCTTTGTCTAAAAATCCAGTCTTCCATGCAAGGTCCAAGCATATTGAACTTCGACATCATTTCATTCGGGATTTGGTAAACAAAGAAGAAATCATTTTGAAGTATGTTGGCACAAATGAGCAAGCTGCAGATTTTCTTACCAAAGCTGTCACCATAGAACAATTCAGAAAGGTTAAGAATCAATTGCAAATTAAGGAGGAGTATTAGGAAGTAATTTGCAATCAATGCACATGACTCTTCGGTGTTGATACAACTTAGTATTCCAAAGAGTTATTTTGTAATCCAAAGAGTCATTTTGTAATCCAAAGAGTCATTTTGTAATCCAAAGTGTCACCTTGGAAATCTCAGAAGTACTTGTATTTCAAAGAGTCATTTTAGTACTCCAAGGGCATTAAATGTTACTTAAATTGTCATTCTATATAAGAATGGCTTTAGCAAGATTGTAAGATGCAGAAAAAAAACTATGAATGAAAAATATCTCTTGCTTCATTCCTAATCCTATCCCATCAACTTCACACCTTGTTCCAACAGAGTAATCATGAGACTATTCATCCGTGCAGGAGGCGGTGGTCTGTATCAGTGTATCCCAATAAGGCTATGTAGGTAAAAGCTCTGCTGCTTGCTGCTGTATTATGTAATAAAATTATGGAAATAAAAGCTGAGTTTAGCTGTCCAGTAGTCAGCACTCAGCAGTCCGAGATGGCTATGTAAAACCTACGTTGCTTGCTAGTACGTAATAAAATTATGATAATACACTACAAGAATAATGGTCATTAGCGACGCTTTTTTTGGCATTTAACGACGCTTTTAAGCGTCGCTAAAAACCATCCCGACGCTTTCGTAAGCGTCGGCAAAGCGTCGCCTATGCTACAGTGGAGAAAATGTTTTCCGACGCTTTGAAAAGCGTCGGAAATTAGCGACGCTTTTTAGCGACGCCTTAAAGCGTCGTTAAATGTGATTTTAACGATGCTTTAAAGCGTCGTTAGAATATTATTTTTTTAAAAAAAATTTCTTGATTTTAACGACGCTTTAAAGCGTCGTTAGAATATTATTTTTTTAAAAAAATTTCGTGATTTTAACGACGCTTTAAAGCGTCGTTAGAAATAATTAATGCGGGTGGCAGATCGGCTTTGGAGGACCATTGAAAGACCTCAGATCGAGGACCACACGTAGGGAATTCTTTATTTATTTATTAGCAGTGCAACATTCACCATAACAGACGCAGAGAACCGAACCCAACGATGGCATGCGTGTAAAATATGATAGAAGTTGATGGAAGCGAACGGCATGCGTCCCTCTTTACCCTGATACTCTTGCATCCGGCCTGCAGTTGCCTGCTGCCCTTCGCATGCTTGTTGCCAATTGAACAGCAGATTTTGTTGACATACAAGCTGGAAAATGTAGTAACAACAGGCACCACCACCTCAACTACTACCTATACACAAGTACATTCCTCAATTTTGTAATTTTTTTCCCCACTTCACTAGTAATATGCTACAAGGACTGCCTTTTATATGACTGAATAGTCGAACACCATATGCTTTAATAAGATGAACCTACAACTCCATATTCTTTAATGAGATGAACCTACAACGAGTACATATATGATTTCCAAACAGTGTTTTACAATTTCATGGTTAATTAAAGTGTCCCCATGCTATCATAAGATGTTGACAGCAAAACATCAACAAAAATCAAATCATTGGAAACAAGTTAGGATTGAACATTTCCAAAAAGTATGAGGAAATTTCAATAATTTTGACACAAACTTATATGTTTTACGAGAGCAATGTCATCCCTCCAGTTTTTTGCTGCTGTACTGCATTGATGAAAACCATAACTCTGCCCTCATTCAGGCAAAACGTCGATCTGCACAACAAATTCCATATATCACATACCGGCCATACATTAGTAGATAAACCACTGTTCATGCATCACAGCAAGCCAAAATATAAACATGATCGCCATATAGACTATAAAAAGAATATGGACATTACAACTTAAAAAAGCATTCATTTGGAAATGAGATTTTTTTTTGTGTGTGAGAGAGAGAGAGACAGGGAGAGGGCGAAAGGGGCAAATTATAAGATACCCACTGCATTTGCAAATACTTAAACAATATGGACACTTCTCTCTTTGTCAATGGGTAGCAAATATTTTAATTCCTCTCCATACTAATCCAAAAGATTCTAAATCATCAAAAGATTCTAAATCCTCCATGATTCCTAAAACAGAGTAATCTTAGTCTCAAATGTTGCTGTTGAACTTATTCTTTCAATTTATTACATGCACATATGTCTTCTTACTAATATATAATTTCACAACTATTTTATGCAAAATTAATTCCCGAAATCAACGCTTGATCTCCAGATGAGCAGCTGCAGTGTGTCAAGAATGGACAAATATAAATGCACTCTATTCCTTCTACAAGATGCTGCCATTTACTGCAAATAGTGGAAATAGAAGTATGATATTGTTCAGAGATAATATTAGCAGTGTTGAAAACTTTTGAAGAATTTAATGACCATTAAATTCTTAGCCATGTCTCTTGCATTAATTTGTACTGTTATCTAACAATCTATAGCATATGGTAATGGATCTTACAATCTTCTCAAGCACAGGAGAATTAGAACTTAGCCATGTCTCTTGCATTTCTGACTGGCAGTGGGCATAACAAGAATTTATGAACATGCCTGTAGAAGAAGAGCTCCCAAATCCAGCCAGTGCATTTAGAAATTGTGTCCTGAAACCTATTATAGCAAATGACTTTGTCAATAACATCATTCAACTGAGCAACTGATTGCATAAACTTCGGAACAGTTGTCTGACACTTTACAACTCTATCTCACTGCAATATGATATACTTAAACAAAGATGGTTCACAACTGGTTGCAAATGACTGAATGCAGTCAATGAATCAAATCAGAACAGACATCTTTTGTAGATTGGAACACATTCTATCCAAAAGTTTAATTGCTAAAAGCAGATATATGCCTTTCTCAGCAACACCTGGTACCAAAATATTTTTTATCTGCAATGGGGAGGCCTAGATTTCAGTGACATGTAGTTTGCATCATCAAGCAGTGGCTCATTCACCCTGAAGGGAAGATGAATAAAGAAAGAAAGATCGGAGATTTTTTTATTATCATTTTAGATCAAAATATCATCTAAAAGCTATCTACGTGAACATTATATGAACATACATAATTTGAGTATAAGAAAAGGAATTTAATATGTCATTCAGGGAATATTTACATAATATTCACATAATAGGGAATTTAAATAAGATGTCATACTTACATTCTGCCTGAGACACTCCCTAGAGAAGGCTGGGATTTTTGCTGGGTTGTAAAGCATTATAGGCATAACTGGTGAGTCATTATCCCCAAGAACCTCAAAACCCATTTTCTGAAGTTCTGATCTGAAGAAATTGCTATTCTCACGAATGCGTGCAAGTTTCTGGGCCCCTGATAACCAAATAAATCACACATAAGAAATCTCCCAAAGATAAACATCAATGACATCATCACAAATCCTCAGGAAGATGATAAAATGTTTCGACATATTTCCTTAGGTACCTCTGTTAGACCCATCTTCTCCAAGAATAATTTTAATTGCAGATATAACCTGTTGCACAGCAGGTGGTGACATGGAAGTTGCATAAAGATGTGCAGGGCAAGTGTACTTCAGATATTGGATGATTTCCTGAAAAAAGATAAGAGGGCAACTAAGCAATCTCGGACTCCATTTTTGTAGTTAAAAAACATATAATTATGCAAGGTGAGCAAGAATTGTACCTTTGATGCTGCAGTATAACCTCCACAAGATCCAAATGATTTTGTAAATGTTCCCATCATAATATCTACATCAGCAGGATCCACTCCTAGGAGCTCACAAACACCTCTTCCTGATTTTCCAACTGCACCAATACTGTGGGCTTCATCCAAGTATGTGTAAATAATCAAGTTCCACATATTCTAACCATTCCCTGGAATACATTGCAAGCTAAAATTAATGAAACATCCACATTGAATTGGGCTCTAGTTTAGAGATGAAAGAACAACGGCTTTGTGTTGTTACCAGATTCATGGATGTAAAAGGACAGAAAGCATAGGAAATCTAGAATCAAGATTTCAATGTGGTCAGACCTTATATTTCTTGCACACAGCTATGATCTCAGGAAGTTTGCATAGCTCTCCTTCCATGCTGTAAATGCCCTCAACGATAACGATGATTTTCTTCCAGGGTCTATGCGTTCGAGGCTGTCCCTCAGCTATCTGCTCTCTTAACACCTCTTCCAAGTGAGAGGGATCTACAAGGACAAGAGGAGTAAAGATTGAGAACATGAAAATATAGTAGATAAGCTGACATTCTTGATTCATGGATATATAACTTACTGTTATGTTGGAATACCCGCACTGTTGCACCTGACCCTCTATTCTTGATTCATGGACATTCTTGAGATCAAAATATCTCTATTCTCACATTTAACAATATAGATAATATTACAGCAAGTGAGAGCACACTAGATTGAACTTACAGGATTTACTCTCTTTACATCTCCCGTAAATGATGAACCATCACAGTAGCGAACCTTGACCTTGTTCCAATTGTAGAAGTCTGGAAATCACATTCCAATCAACTGAAGTTGCCAGGAAATAATTTGAGACCAAAAACTACTCACAGAAAAAAAAAACTAAAAAAGAAGAAGAAAACAATCAGATTGTGGTGTTTCCAGGACTCACCCCTCCGTTCACGAGGACGATGGCCATGATAGCCGCCGCCTCCATCATCCACGACAGCGGATTCCACATGAACCCTAAGAATTTCAGAAACTTGCTCTCCTGCAACCACAAACAAATTCAAAAAATAAATAAATAAATCAACAGCTAGATTAAAAAACAAAAAGCACAAACAAGAGGGTTGTCTCACAGATCTATATCAGTTGAAGTGGTAAGGGAAAGAACACATCCCCTCCCGCGTGCATCTCAGATTATCAAACACCTCCTTCAAGGGTATGTTGTCATCGAACTACATCCCGCCCGCCACCAGCGCCGTCGGAGGGGTAGAACACCTTTCTCGACGGCGCGGGGTCGTCCTCGAAGCTCGAAGGGGGAGGGGGATCCGGAGGGGGAGGGGGATCCGAAGCTCGGTGGGGGGTTTGGGGGGAGATGATCGGGGAGGAAGGAGGGGGGGAATGATGGCGGCTGGGGATGAAAGGGTTAGGGTTTTTTCCTCCGCACGAGAGAGAGAGAGAGGGAGGGAAAAGGCAGGGGATCGGGAAAAAGGCAGGAGATCCATGGGTTTGGTGGCCTTTTTCCTCCAACGACGCTTTGAAGCGTCGTCGTATTCTAATTTTACCCGACACTTTCCAAAAGCGTCGTAGTATGCCAGGGCTGTTTCGAAATTTGCCGACGCTTTCTGTTAGCGTCGGCGAAAAAGAGTTGGCCAAATCCTATTTTGTTGTGGTGATAAGACCTGTGTTTGTTGTGTGCATAAATACCATAGTTTCCTTGCTACTTAATAAAAAATCAATCATGGCCTTGCTATGTTTGAAGCTATGTAGCTTGCAGTGGCTTTGGATTATATATCACATGAAATAGTCTTGCCACTGTGTTCCCTTGTGATTCTGGAATCGCGTTTGAACCTTCGATTTTTTCTCATCTGACAAGGAATTTTGAGTAGCCAGGCGTATCTGCATGCTTGCTTGATCGTATAGGTCAATTTCTTGCAGACATCTCAAACTGATGCCGCATCTCGAACAGCTCTCAAGGGAGTCTTCTACTTGGAAAATGGTCTGCATTGAAGAGACCTGGTGTTGGTATTAGTAACACCTAGCAAACACATTAAAGGAAGACATGCAACACAACCACTTCAAATTATGACCTTTACAAGCTCATGCGATATTGATTTTAAAGTTACAACAGCAATATTCAATAGCAGACTAAAGGAGTGTAAATTTTACATAACAGGCTGTTAGATTGGTAAGCAACTGCTTTTATATGTCTATCACCAGCTGGGCCTGAACAACAACTCCATCTATTGGCTCTTGTCTCGATCTGGGTGGGTGGTCCGAAATTTAAGGTCCATGCAGCCAGGTACTGTAACGTGTGATTACCCAAATGGTTGTCCATTTTTATCCACTGCAGCCAAGAGCAGGGGCTGGATGTTTTCTATATACAAAGAGGGATCGTTTTGTGATTCAAATGACAGAACAAGACCATCTTGTCAAAATCTCATTGAAAAATTCTAGCCAATTATGTTTATCCCATCTCTAACTGCGCATAGGGCCTCAATTCTCCTACAATATTCCTCCATCGCTTTGATAGGAAGATTTGCTTTCCACCTATTGATACATGATATCAAGTACTCCCAACTTGGGCTCTGGTGTCATGCATGGCACTGAATCATGGCTTTTCTTCTCTCTACAAGCAGGGGCGGCCCAATACATTTGGGGGCCTAAGGCGAACTCATTAGAAGAGGCCTTTTTAATTATTATTTAAATAATAATTTTTTTTAATAAGTATAAAAATATTTTAAAATTTTTATTTAAAAATAATTCGTCTAGCTTTTTGAGAAGCAAAATTACTAATTAAACTTTTATACTCAAGATCCATTAAAATACTATTTTCAATCGATAATATAGCTAATCCATTTAATCCTTCTTGTGACATAGTTGATCGCAAATAAGATTTTATCAACTTTAATTTTGAAAAACTTCTTTCAGCAGAAGCAACTGTTACAGGTATTGTTAATAATATCCTATATGCAATGCATGCATTTGGAAAAGAATTTGTTTTTTTATAAAACTTAAAATATCAATAGGAGTACTAGTTTCTGTTTGTAAAAATTCTTTTAAAATTTTTAACTCTGAAAACAGATCAATACCATCAATATCAGAATATTCACCATGCTTTAAAAAGTTTTCAAGATTAAGACAATATTTTTTCAAATCATCTTCATTCAAAGATTTTAACTTTCTAAAATTAAACAAAAAATCAAAAACATTTTCATATATGGTAAATTGTTCAAACCTATTTTGAATTGAAAAAATAGCTTGATCTACTATATATAAAAAGTAATCAATTCTAAAAGATTCTTCAGCTGATCTTGTTATCTTATCATCATTATTTTCATCAAAATATTTTTTTCTACGGATCATACGTTTTTCACGAAATATAGGTTCTATTTCCATTTCATTTGCAATTTCTTTAGATGAATTCAAAGCATTCATGAATCCATTTTCCCTATAACTTTTCAAATAAGAAAGAAGACCTTTTAATTGATCTATAGCAACATCAATATGCATGTCTTCAGATTGTAAAATCTTACTAACTGAGTTAACAGCAAACAATATATCATACCAAATATTCATGCCTAATAAAAATTCAAAATTTTCAATCTCATATGTAGCTAAACATGTGGCTTCACTCTTTGTTTTAGGATCTTCATTAGTTTCTGCTAATTGAACTAAGGCATCTCTTATTTTAGGAGCTTGGTTTTTAATTGCTTTGACACTTTCAATACGACTTTTCCAACGTGTTTGTGACAAGAATTTAAGAGTTAATGTGGATATATTATTTTGTAAAAT
The DNA here is from genome assembly GCF_009389715.1 of Phoenix dactylifera. Taxonomy (NCBI): domain Eukaryota; kingdom Viridiplantae; phylum Streptophyta; class Magnoliopsida; order Arecales; family Arecaceae; genus Phoenix; species Phoenix dactylifera. The sequence continues at coordinate 1,816,481 of NC_052400.1, forward strand.
TTTCCATCGTTTTGTAGAAGAAAATAAGGTATAAATTCGTTGTATCACTCCAAAAAAAGATATAGCCTTAGGACATGAGTTAGCAATATCACATAATACTAAATTTAAGTTATGACATCCACATGGTGTGTAAAACGCTCTAGGATTTATATCTAATAATCTTCTTTGTACACCTTGATGTTTTCCTTTCATATTAGATCCGTTGTCATACCCTTGTCCTCTTATATCATTAACCTCAAGTTTATGTTTCTCTATTATATTTATAAGTTCATTAAAAAGATCCTTTCCAGATGTATCATCTACTTCTAAAAATTCTAAAAAATATTCTTCTACTTTTACTGGACTTGTTGAAGTATCTACACATCTTAAAACTAGGGTCATTTGTTCCTGATGGCTTGCATCAGGAGTGCAATCAAGTATTACAGAAACGTATTTTGCTTCTTTAATCTTTTTAATTATTATAGCTTTAATTTCAGATGCTAATATTTGAATTAATTCATTTTGAATATTATGACCTAAATAATGATTGTGAATTTCACCATGTTGAATGCGTCGAATATATTCTTGCATTACTGGATCAAATTCTGAAATCGTTTCAATAAAACTTAGAAAATTTCCGTTATTGCTTTGATAGATCTTTTCATTTTTTCCTCGAAATGCTAAATTATTTTTTGCAAGATTTTTTACGACAGCAATAATTCTCAATAGAACTTTTTTCCAATGATCCTTCTCTTGATTTATTTGCTCTTGAAGACTTTTATCAATTGTATTATTTTTTAGCAATCTCATTTCTAAATCAATCTACCTATTCATGCTAATGATATGTTCATTAGTTGTTTCATGACTTTTAAGCTTGATACCTAGATTTTTCCAATCCTCACTTCCTTCATTGACTAATTGACTCGTGCTAGGCTTTGAATTAAATAATTTACAACAAAAACAATATACTCTATCTAAATCTTTCGAATACACTAACCATCTTCTATCATATTTTTCACCATTAGGTAACTTACGAATGTAATATATCGTAGAGAAGTGTCTATTGTTTTCATCCCTAGGAAAACGAAAATCATAATCTCTAATTGGACCTCTTTCCACCATTAGATCTCTAAATTTTGTATCAATATTTTTTCATTGACCAGGATCATAAAAATTTGTAGAAATAGAACTAGTTCCACAATCTTTTTTCTTGTTTATCTTATCTCCATCTGATTCTTCATTGTGCTCTTCACTAGATATTGTTTCACTAGCAATCTCATTTTTTAACTCTATTTCGGGTGTCTGATCTGTTGCTAATTCCTGAGTTGAATTTGATGTGGTGTTTTGTTTGTTTGTAACAACAAATCTATCTAGAGCTCCTTTTTGAGATTGAATGAGTTTATCGATTTTTCTTTTTTTTTTTTGAGTTTTTCATACCCACAGTCATATTTTCTATTAGACATTTTAATCTATAAATAATATTATCAAACTAAGCAATTAAAAAAACACCACAAATAAATCAAAATATAAAAAACTTGATTGTGTCAAGAAAAACAAACTCCGGTCCGACAAGTAGTGTCGAACTTAATTGTGTCGAGAAAAGGCCGAATAGTGCCGAACTCGACGGCGAGAAGAGGCCGAACCGCTGAAGTCACAACCAACCTACATTTGGACCCAAAAAAAAATCAATTCTATTGTCTCTTACTTGACTAAATAAAAATTAATTGGATCAAAAGATTAATTAGTAAAGTAAACTAGCTTAGGAGCTAACAGAGGAGAGACGGTGGATTAGATATTTAGATTCTCTGATTCTCACCGGACACTGGGAATTGGGATCAGCCGATCAGTGATTCAGACACTCAGTGAGACAGTGAGGACGGTGGAGTGAGCCGACTGCCGAGCTGCCGAGTGCGGAGTGCCGAGGAGCGGAGGAGGCCGGAGCGGCGGAGCCCGGAGGTCGGAGGAGCCGAGGATGGCGAGGAGAGCTGGAGAGGACTCCTCTCAGAGGAGATCCGGCCGGCGGCTAGCCACTCGCCGGGTCTTCCGTCGGTCGAAGCCCGCAGGTTGGAACTTGGAGGACGGGAGGAGCCGACAGCCGAGGACGGCGACGTCGGGCGTCGGCCAGGGCCCAGGAGAGGAGATCCGTCCGGCGGTCCAAGAGCTGGAGAGGAGATCTGCCTTCTTGGAGCCGGAGGAGGAGGACCGAGCCACCGAGGACGGAGCCAGAGGAGGAGGGTTCTGCCTTCTTGGAGCCGGAGGCCCGGAGCCCGGAGGCCCGGAGCCCGGAGGCCGGAGGCCCGGAGGCTCGGATCCTCGAAAGTCGGAGGAGCCGAGGACGACGAGTCGACGAGGAGAGATGGAGCGGTGCTGCGAGCCTGCGAGTCTGCCGAGAACGGAGAACGGGAGATTGGGAATTTGGGATTTGGGAGAAGGTTCATTGATTCACCTATAAAAAGGAAATCACCGGCGGCAGAGAACTGAGAAGGGGGGAGAGAAGGAGGGAGGAAATGCTCGTTGCTTGTCATTTGTCAACTGCCGTAGCCGTTGCCCAGCCACTCTGTCGTTGGGGAGACGCCGAAGGCCGAAGGAGATGTTAGATGTATGCCCTAGAAGCCAATCTGGCAGACACATTATTAATTCTAGGACATAAATTTGTACTTGACTTTATTATTATTGAATAATAAATGGGCATCTTTTTCATTCATATTGTTTATGTGTCTATGAATCGTCCAAGGAATTAATAAGATGATGATACATATTCTCAAGAGTTGAGAATTTGAGCCATGTATCATTGGTGATTAATTTCTAAATGCTCATGATCAATGGATCATCATGAGGACGGTGATCGATCCGATCAGTGCACAGATCACTTTTCTTCTGGATGGACGAGACTCGAGTCCACAGTGTAGGGACACTGAAGTGATAGTGCAGGTGCTTGTTAGAGAACAAGGGTACTGAGCGTGACCAAGACAAGAAGTCACTTGGATGTCTATCCACTCGTCAGTGACTTGCTTGATGTTGCAGTAGTATGACTGGTCCTTTGACCTGCGGTGCTTCGGCTACTCACAGTGAGGTTATTGTAGTTTGACTACACGTATACATGGTCTCTAGCCATATGGGTCCTTGTAGTGTAGATTGGCTGCAGTAAGTTCACTGTAGGAGTAGGGTATGCACTTACATGGAATCTATCGACCTTGATAGAAGAGGAGTGATCCTATGTAATTTGTTAGACTGAGTTCTAAGACCTTGGCCAGGGCAGAAATATAAAGTGGAGAAAGAGTTTTTCACTATCGAACTCAAGTCAAATAAATCTAGACATATGACAGACGACGGGGTTTGACGAATTTTCCATGACCTCCGATCTGTAGGGATCCACGATAGAAGGACTGTATCATACAATAACTGCACCTAGAGGTTCATCATTCTATTCTGCTGGGTGGCCACTACATACTGCTAGGTGTCACTGGTGGATGGTGAGACTCACAGGGATCATCTTGATGGTCGATAAATCCTGATGAGTTGAGTTGAAATTGTTTCAACCCATTGAAAGAAGTTTTCAATGATATTATGATAGAGATCACAATATATCTCACTACCAGTCAGAATGGAACCTATGGGGTCACACACATTAGAGGTAATGACCGATCCAATGGTTGAATGTGATTAGGAATCACAAATAATCAATTAGATTGATAAAAAAAAAAAATCCGCTAAGAGTTAGTAGTTAGAAGAAGGAATAATTGCAATCGAATTGCAATTTAATTTAATTAATTGGATTTAATTAATTGGACTTGATCATGAGGCCTACTTGGAGTAGGATCTTTGGAGTCCTAATTGGATTAGGATTTCAAATTAAATTAGAATCCTATTTGGAATAGGATTTCTAAAGTCCAAATTGTCTTAGGGCTGAAAATTGAACAAGTCCTGATTAGATTAGGATTTTCTTAAGTCCTAATTAATTTTAAATTTAATCTAATTAATTTCATGACTCCTAATTGGATTAGGATTGAAGAGTTCAATAGAGTCATGGCTCAATTAAATTCTAATTGGATTAGGAATTGGAGGAAATTGAAATGGGTTCATAAAAATCCTATTTTGACTAGGATTGGACTCATGCAATGGACCCAAATTAAAACCTCCTTTAATTTATTTAAATAGCAGATTTAAATGAACTTGAGGGAGGGGCCCACGCCCCTCCCCTTGGGGTGTGCGTGGGAGAAAGAGGAGGGGCGCACGCCCCTCCTTGTTAGCCAAAAGAAGAGATAAAGATGAGTTCCTAAAAAATAGGAACTCATCCTTATCTCTTAACTAATTAAAAGGGAGCATGGAATTTCGGCCAAAAAGAATGTTTTTCTCCTCATTCCAGCCATGAGCACCCTCCTCCATCTTCCTCCTTTGAGCCACAATCAAGAGAAGAAAAAGAAAAGCTTAGGACGCCCTCTTCCTTCTTCATCTTGGTTCCAAAAAGGAAGAAAAAGAGAAAGGCTGCGGGTCTTGTTTTCTTCTTCCTAAAACCATCCTTCTTCTTCTTCCTCTCAAGCCAATCAAAGGTTGATTCAAAGGAGAGGACTTCAGCCATCCATAGCCATCTCTGCAAGGGAGCTAGCACCCCGGTGAGATCCAAAGGCTTCGATCGAGTCAGTACTTCGTGTGGATACCTGTAGAGGCCGGACGCGTGTGCGGCTTCCACTGAGCCTTGATCAAATACCACGTAAATCAGATTTGCGGAGACCATCTACCTGCACAAGGTGAAGATCTGATCTTCTTAATAATTTTAAAATGGTTTAAAATAATTTAATTCTAATCTATCTACAAACGAAAGGTTTTAAAACACGTTCATGTGATGAACGGATCCCGCATATGTTTTTCCGCTGCAATCTGAAAATTATTTCGAAATTTTCATGGCATATGTGGGATGCTAACAGTGGTATCAGAGCCATGGTTATGTAGATTAAGATTAGAATTAAATTTTTCAAGGCATTTTAGATCTGAAATTTAAGGGATTAGGCTTGCTGAAATTTATGTATGCAGAATTTTCAGCTTGCTTATTTTTCTGCATACTAATTTTTAGATGCTTAGATTAATGAATCTAAAGCTTTGATAATGTGATTACAAATATTTAGAGTCAAATCTAGCATGATCAGCAAGTCATGAGATGGAATAATCAATTAAATTACAGATCTGAAAATAATTTTTTATGCATGTGATGCATATGGTGATGATCATGGATGGACCCTTTGAATGTGCTGAAATGTTCTGCGATGTTCTGTGATGCATGTAATTTTAATTTTCAGATGCCTGCGTGCATCTTAAATTTATGTATTAGAGACCTGCATGTCTCAATGAAAAGGGTTGTAATTTTATTTTTATTTTTATTTAATTTTTAAAGCAATCTGGGATGTAATCTGTGATGTGTGTTGCACGTCGATGGTTGATCGATATGTACATCAGCAAGCTCAACATGCGCGGATCAAGATCAAGGGTTGATTGAAGATGGATCAAGGAGTTGATCACAATTGGATCTAGAGGATCAAGATCGAGTCAAGAGTTGAAGACGATCAAACCAATTGACATGCATGTGCTTGTAAAATGACCCCATCCTGGATCCATGATCATCACCATTTAATTTTATTTTTGATAAATGCCTGGATGTTTAATGCTTATGATTATGCGGGTAGACTTATATTTGCATGAGATGTGAATACGCGATCGAGTGAGACCTAAATCGAAACCTCCCTAATCAGTCGAGGGTGAACCAACATGAGTTAGTCATATTAGATTAATTGATCTAATTGGTGTCTAGGCAAGCCTATAAGGTGGTTACTTAATTAGGACCTTACTCTCTGAGTAAGGGGAGCCTCCCACCTGCTTACCTGGCCAATTGTTCGATTACCTCTTATGAAGAACTCAAGTTGCAAACACTAAGACTTGATTATGCAATATTAAGTCCATAGGTCTTCCACCGTAGTAGAGCTGCTAAGGTCTTTCCGGCGTTGATTTGTCTCGGCTGGACACAGTGGGCAAGTTGCATCGGGGACTGACCTCTCTATTAGACATGAGATGTTGTGGGGTAAAGGTGGGGTTGGGCACCAATAACTGTTAGGTGAGGACCCAATGACGACTTTATTTCTGCGGTTATATGGTGGGTCTGACTTAACTAAGTAATGGGGCCAATAACTGTTAGGTGAGGTCTTCATGACTTAGAGACCAAGTACCACTGCAATTTGCTTGAGAAGCATTGTACAAGAGTTGTACACTCATCTATTTATATGTCACCAATAACTGTTAGGTGAGGCGGCATGTAAATCGGTGAGACCGCAGTACCCACTAAAAATCCTAGTCGCGTAGGGTTTTTGTTTCTCCATCAGGGGAGTATGAGGGATTCGAGAAAATAGTGGGAGCATATTTGTTTTAAAAGTCCCTAGAACAAATTAAGTTCAAGTACAAAGTCTAACTAGAATCTTTACTCTCTACAGATCACAATGTCAGCTTCAAACCCTTTGACCCGAATCCTTGAGACCAACAGACTCACCGGAACCAACTATAAAGACTGGCTTAGGAACCTGAAAATTGTTCTGAATTGTGAGAAAATAGGGTATGTGCTCGAGAATGATATCCCTAGGCTACCAGCATGTCCTACTGATGATCAGCGTGAGACGCATCAGAAGTGGACTGATGACGACATTAGGGTCAAGTGCTATATCATGGCATCCATGACTAACGAACTTCAATGCCAGCATGAGAACATAAAGACTGCTAGGGAAATACTGGCTCACCTGCAAGAGTTGTATGGTGAGCAGAGCCGCACTGCACGCTTTGAAGTGTCCAAGAGGCTCTTCAAGGCAAAGATGCGCGAGGGGCAGTCTGTCCATGATCATTGTCTGACTATGATCAAGAACCTCGAAGAGCTTGAGAAGCTCAGTATGTCCATGCATAAGGAACTGCAGATAGATCTGATCCTGCAATCCCTTCCTGATTCATTTGGTCAGTTTATAGTAAACTACCATATGAATAAAATTGAATGCACAAAGACCGAATTGTTGAATATGTTGGTAACTGCTGAAGGGGCCTTGAAAGGTTCAAGGGGCTCTGTTCTGGCTGCTGAGCTGACTTCTGGTTCCAAGAGAAAGTCTACTTGGAAGAAAAAGAAGCCTGCTAAGAAGCAAAAGAAAGACAAGAAGCCTAAGAAGGAAGTTCACAAGAAAAGGGCTAATGACAAGGGAAAATGTTTCCACTGCAACGTCGACGGCCACTAGAAAAGGAACTGCCCTTCATACCTCGAGAGCCTGAAGAACAAAAAGGCAGACACACCTTCTGAAGGTATGTTAGATTTGCTCGTAATTGAAACTAATCTTACGGTTTCTTCTACTTCTAGTTGGGTTATAGATTCTGGTTCTAGTGCTCATTTGTGCACTACTATGCAGGGTCTAAAGGAAAGTAGGAGGCTGGCGGAAGGTGCAGTGACCCTTCGGGTTGGCAACGGGGCAAGAGTTGCTGCTGTGGCTGTAGGCACCTACCCTCTGCGATTACCGTCTGGATTTAGTTTATTGCTCAAAGACTGTTATTATGTTCCTGCTGCTAGCAGGAATTTGATTTCTGTTTCATGTTTAGCACAGGATGGTCATGTTTTGTCATTTGACAAAGACTGATGTTCTATTTATTTCAGAAATAAATTAGTTGCACGTGGTTTCATGATTGACAGTCTTTATCACTTGCATATTGATGTATCTGTGAATGTGTCTGAGCAAGTAGTGGATGCCATAGGATCTAAAAGATCGAGAGATGAGATAAACCAGAAGTATTTGTGGCACCTCAGGCTTGGCCATATTGGAGAGGACAGAATGAACAAATTGGAGAAAGATGGGCTTCTCGGCCCATTGACTTCTGAGTCATATCCAGTTTGTGAGTCCTGTCTTCAAGAAAAAATGGCTAGATTACTCTTTGTAGGACATGGGGAGAGGACCACTGAAATACTTACCCGGGTACACACTGATATGTGTGGCCCATTCGATGTGCTAGCCAGGGGTCGTTATTCATACTTCATTACCTTTACCGATGACTATTCACGATATGGGTATGTGTTTCTTATGAGATACAAATCTGAGTCTTTTGAAAAGTTCAAAGAGTTCAGAAATGAAGTAGAAAAACAGACAGAAAAAACCCTTAAGGTTCTTCGATCAGATCGAGGAGGAGAATACCTTAGTGGGGAATTCCGGGACTATCTCAAGGTGTGGAGTGATTGATTAAAACCCCATTTGATTTTGATGAGCTCAAAGCATTTGAGTATATCTTGTGATTACTAATGAATTCAATTGAGTGTTTCAGTGAAAATCCTGTCCAAGTGTTTCTAGACTTGGTTCATAGTATTTTGGATAAGTTAAGAAGTCTGCATGAACCAATGTCTGAGACTCGAGTCGACTCCCGAGTATCACGAGTCGACTCCAAGCGTATCAAGTTCACTGGCACGAGCTCGAGTCGACTCCAGATCAGTACGAGTCGACTCCGACTGAGAACAGACAGAAGGACAGAAAGCTTCAACTCAGAAACTGTCAACGAGTCGACTCCCGAAGTGCGCGAGTCGACTCCAATGTTCAACGAGTCGACTCCAGGGTAGTAAGAGTCGACTCCAAGAGAAACACAAAGAAAAGTCAGAGAGCAGTTTTCGGGTCTGAGATTCGAGTCGACTCCAGTGGAACGCGAGTCGACTCCGATGGTTGGCAGATCGACTCCAAAGAAGGTAAGAGTCGACTCTCAGAGGAACACAAAGAAAAAGTCAGAGAACGATTTTCGGACTGAGATTCGAGTCGACTCCCGCAGTACGCGAGTTGACTCCGAGACTGAGCGACCATCAACAGACAGAAGACCATGTTACTGCCTCTGAGATTCGAGTCGACTCACAGACAGCTCGAGTCGACTCCGAGACAAGCTTCACGTCAAAAGGCAGAAGACCAACTTTCGGAAACTGAGAGCCGAGTCGACTTCAAGGAAGTTCGAGTCGACTCCAAGACTGGATGAGCCAAAAGACAGAGAATCGGAAGTTCGGGCTCTGAGATTCGAGTCGACTCCCAGGACAGTCGAGTCGACTCTAGTGGACAAAATTCAAATTTGGATCCACGGACTTCAGTGGATGAGCCGACTCCAAAATTGCCACGTCAGCTCCAGAAGTTGGCGAGTCGACTCCAGGTCAAGACGAGTCGACTCCCAGTCAAGACGGCAACTTTAATTCAAATTTGGAACAGTTGCCGAGTCGACTCCGGAAAAGCGTGAGTCGACTCCTGCTACAGCCGAGTCGACTCCTGATCGCGCGAGTCGACTCCAACCCACCAACGGTCATATTGTCAGGCTGCGCAGAGTGTGCAGAACGGCCAGAAAAAGCAGAGTAACGGCTAGTTTCCGTGGGGGTTGGCTTAAATAGCCACAGAGGACTGTAGCAAGGCAGAGAATAGATATTCCACTCCAAGCATTCAAGTTTTCAAGCTCTCCAAGTGCTCTTAAACGAAAAAGGGGAGATCTGCATTTACTTCTCCAACAACTTCTTCCCAACAATCAAAGCTTCCTCCTCCTGCATTCAAGTCGACCACTCTTTCAAGAGGAGACCGGAGTTCCAGAAGCCATACCTCTTCACCAGCTTAAAAGCGTTTGAGGGCTTCTAACTCCTTTACGATTATATTGTTTTGAATCTGCTTTTTGAGAAGCTATTTTCTGTTTTCTTCTCTCTCTTGTATTTACTTGATTCAATCGGGGGATTGAATCAAGGGGTTTAAGGTTGGTTGGTGAGCCAAGTTAAAACCAACGTGTGTAAGGGTTTGATTGTGAGCCTGGGAAAATAATCGGGGTTGGTTCTAGTTGGTGAGCCTGGGAAAACCGACCGAGTTCGTTGTGAGCTCGTAAAACAACAAGTTTGGTTGTGAGCTTGCAAAACAACCGGCTGTAATCCAAGGGGGTTATAGTGAAATTCCCAAGTGAGACTTGGGGAGTGGACGTAGGAGCAAGGGTTAGCTCCGAACCACTATAAAACTTTGTGTTTGTAGTGCATTGTCTCTCATCTTCTTCCCCGGACACTACTCACAGCACTTAGCTTTAATTAAACAACTTGCTATAGTTTTAAATTAATCATCCACAAAGTTTTAAATATTCAAGTTAATTTAAAAACCCAATTCACCCCCCCCCCCCTCTTGGGTTGTCTTTCTGGGCAACAAGTGGTATCAGAGCCAAAAACTCTTCCACTCAAGAGTTAAAAGATCAAAATGACAACCCCATTTGGATCTTCTCACATTGAGGGTCAGTCCACCCAAAGACCCCCTTTCTTCAATGGATCTGACTACTCATACTGGAAGGCTAGGATGAGAATATTCATCCAAGCCCAAGACTATGAGATGTGGTCCATTGTAGTAAATGGGCCATACATCCCATCCATATACGTAGATAGTGTTAAGGTACCTAAACTAGAAATGGACTGGGATGAACATGACATGAGGAAGGCACAATTAAACTCTAAAGCAATGAATGTCTTCTATTGTGCCTTAGACCGTAATGAATTCAATAGGGTCTCTACTTGCAATTCTGCAAAAGAGATTTGGGACAGACTTGAAGTGACCCATGAGGGCACGAATCAAGTGAAAGAGTCCAAAATAAATATTTTGGTTCATAAATATGAACTATTTAAAATGGACTCTAACGAAACAATTACATGCATGTTCACTAGGTTTACTGATATTGTCAATGGCCTAAAAAGCCTTGGCAAGAACTATACTAACAGTGAACTTGTCAGGAAAATCCTTCGGTGTCTACCAAGGTCGTGGGAAGCTAAAGTGACGGCAATCCAAGAAGCTAAAGACTTGAACAAGCTTCCACTTGAAGAGCTCCTTGGATCCCTTATGACGCATGAGCTTACCATGAAACAACACAACGAGGAAGAGTCCTCCCATAAGAAAAAGGTAATAGCTTTAAAATCTACTTCTTCTAACAAGGACTTGTCTTGCAGCAGCAGCAGTGAAGAAGAAGAAGATGAGGAAGATGGTGGTGAGGCTCTTCTTGTGCGCAAGTTCAAGAAATTCATCAACCACAAGAAGTCCTATCATCAAAGGAGAGGCCCCTCAAATTCCTACCGCAAGGACAAAGGTAAGGAAAGGGAAAGTGAGGGGATCGGGTGCTATGAGTGCAAAAAGCCGGGACACATCCGAGCTGAGTGTCCCTTACTAAAGAAGAGCAGCAAGTACAAGAAGAAGAAGAAAGCCCTTGTCACCACCCTATCGGACTCCGACGCATCATCCTCATCATCGGATGAAGAACAAGAAGAGAAGGCCAATTTTTGTTTCATGGCCAACGAAAATGAGGTAACTTCTGATACACACTATGATTTTTCATTTGATGAACTTTATGATGCGTTTAACGAACTAATGATTGAATATAAGGATGTTAATGTTGCCCAAGGTGACAATCCAAGAGGGGGGGGTGAATTGGTTTCTTCTAAATTTTAGTGTTTTAAAAGCTTTCTTAATTAAGTGCGGTGGTTGCTTTCTTAGATTATTTGAATGAGTTAAACTAGAACAAAGATGGAAGATAATGCAAGAATAAATGTAAACACAAACACAACACAAACACAACAATATATAGTGGTTCGGTGCTCTCCTTAGCACCTACGTCCACTCCCCAAGCGACCCCTTGGGAATTCACTATAATCCCGCGGATTACAGTTGGATTGTTTTCCGGGCTCACAATCCAAAAACCTTTGTTGGTTTTACGGGCTCACCAACGAACCTATACACTTTGGTTTTCCGGGTTCACCAAAAACCTTTGTTGGTTTTGCGGGCTCACCAACGAACCTTTGCACTTTGGTTTTCCGGGTTCACCAAAAACCTTTGTTGGTTTTGCGGGCTTACCAACGAACCTTTACAAAGTGTTTAACAAATGAAAAGAAAAGATTCAAACTCCTAAATGAGCATATGAAACAATATAAACTACAAAGAAGAGTTAGAAAGTATTTATCGCTTTGAAGTGGCTTTGCTCTTCTTTGTCAAGGATGCTTCACTCTTCAAGGGAGGATGGAGCTCTTGATGCCTCTTTGAATCTGCTCAATCCCTTTCTTTGATTCTTGAATGAAGCACTTGGATGAAGCTTGCCTTGCTAGGGTTCTCTCTTGAATGCACTTAATGTATTTTCCCAAAAGCTTGCTTCCTCTGATGAATACTCCCTCTTAAATACTTCTCCAACCTCCAAATAGTCCTTTCTGACCGTTGGATTGAAGAAACTAGCCGTTTATAGCCGTTGGGAGTGCAAAAAGCATTTCTGCACAACTAGCCGTTATGTTCAGCCCGTGTTTGGGTCGGCTCAACCTGTCCTTGGGTCGACCCAACCTTCACTTGGGTCGACTCAAACATTCCTTGGGTCGACCCTCTCAGAAAACACAGAAACTTGAAATTCAGCCTTCTGTTGCCTTGGGTCGACCCAACCTTTCTTTGGGTCGACTCAAACCTTGGGTCAGCTCAACATTTTTCTTGGGTCGACCCAAACTCAGGAAAATCAGAACCTTGAATTTCAGCCTTTCTTCACTTGGGTCAACTCAACCTTTCTTTGGGTCGACTCAAGCTTGGGTCGACTCAACTTCATCTTGGGTCGACCCTCTCAGTAAATCCAGAGAACCATTTTTGAATTGTTTGAGGATCTTGATGTTTGGGTCGACTCATGCTTTCCTTGGGTCGACCCAACTCACTGTTCATCTGTGTCATTTTTGCAGAAGTGTGCCAAATGCTTTCTTGATGTGCCGGGGTCGACTCAAACAATCTTTGGGTCGACTCAATCCACACTTTGCTGCATTCTTAAGGTTAGATTCACTCAAATGAACAAGACCATATATATATTCTCAATTAAACAAATGTACTGAGAGTTATGAACTTATAAATGAAGTATCAATTTAACTTATAACATGCTCTAGATAATTGCTTGTTAATCATCAAAATAACACTATCATCCTCAATCTCCCCCTTTTTGATGATTACAAAATAAAGAGTATAAGCCTATTGATACTTGTCTTTAAAATCAGTTTATAAAAGGGATTGAATTTCAGAATTTCAGCTTTTCATATATATAAGTGAAATCTCCCCCTATATCATTCAAAATTTGCCAATTTGACTTTTTGAATGGCTCTCCCTTTTATTTATAATTCATTAGCAATGAAACTTTAAAAATTTGAGATAATATATGAGTTTCAGCTTATGTATCGGGGTGCGAGAGGTGCGTGCCAAATTCTGAATTTATATGTGCCAAATTCTGAAACTTGATAGAAATTTTTGATTTAGTGATTTTCATTGTTGCAAATTGCTCCCCCTTAGATATATAAGCTTTCTTATATGATTTTCAATTTGTTTGCCCATTTATTTCTCTTTTCTTTACATGCTCTAAACACTATCTTTACTTCTCCCCCTTTTTGTTATACATATCTTTACTTCTCAAATAAAATACTCTTTCTTTACTTCTCCCCCTTTATATACTCTTTTCTTCTCTTCTCCTTTATATACTCTTTCCTTCTCTTCTCCCCCTTTTTGTTATCATCAAAAACATATATATGGGAAAAGATGCAATTAAGAACAAACTTCAGACTTCATTGATCACAATAGGAACATTTTCATACATTAATGCCCAAAATAAAGATAAGTACAATGTTCCTCAATCAAGATTTAAAGATATAAGGGAAAAGCAAGATACATATGAGAAAAAGCAAGATACATATCCTAGGCTCTAAACAAGATCGTGAGACTCTTCCGGATCGCTTGGCTACGGCTCTCTTGGGTCCTATTTCTCCAAGATTTTGAAGTAATCTACTGTTTGGAGATGATTGGAGAAGATTTGAGAGTGGAGAATAGGGTTTTCAGAAGAGGACAAGGGCAAACAGTGCCCTAATAGAGCTCTCGGGTCCCCCTTTTAACAGTGGGGTCCCGACGTTGGGTCGACTCAAGAAATTTCTTGGGTCGACTCAACGTTGGGTCGACCCTGTTCTGGGTTGGATCAGCCCAAGTGCAGAATTTTCCTTTTCTCTTCCTTTTTGCTTCTAAAAATTTTCCTTGCTTCCAATCCTTATAAATTCTTTCTGGGACAATGATATATGAGTAAGAAATCTATAGATAACAAGTTTGACTCATGTTTCATGGGTTTTTAGAAATTGGAGGAATGTATCATGAGGCTACTTGCTCCCTTTTATATTTCTTCAATAAAAAGGATCACATATGCCTAATTCCCTCCTTAGCGTGCAGAATCTAACTTCACTCAAGGGTTTTGTAAATATGTCGGCTAATAGTTTTTTTTCAGTACATATATGCTCAATACATATGTTTCCATTTTGCACACGATCCCTAATAAAATGATATCTTATTTCTATGTGTTTGGCTTTAGGAATGAGATATTAAGGATGTAAGCCAGAAGTGATCTCTAAATGTAGATTCCAAAGATATTTTTCAAATCAAGTGTAGATGGAATCTTTTTCAAGTTATTTCAAGGAGTATCAAGAATAATATTCAAAGAAGGCACGAATGAAAACTCAACATCTTTATATATATATATATATATTAAGTATATAACAAGATGAGAGCAATCTAATTAATTTTCAGAGTATAGTATAAGAGCAGATAAAGATCAAAACTTATATACTCGAAAAGCATAAGATTATGTTGAATCCTTAATTCTTAATGACTTCAAAATTCTTTCATGATATAAAAGTATTGGGGCATATATACCAAAACATGAATTTATGCAGTGTAGGATATAAAATTCAAGGCTTTGAAAGTTCTTTTAGAGCTCTCTTAAAAACTTTCTTTTACTCCTTTAAAGATCATAGCATCAAAATCAATTAAAATGAATTGGCTCAGGATTGAAACACCAAAGTGCAAGCCAATAAGAACTCATAAGTAGATTCCAAGATAAATTTTCAAAACTAAGATAGATGGAATCCTTTTCAATTAAATTTTCAGAAATAAATGATTTACCGATGAATACAGATGGAAATCCAACTTTCAAAAGATATTCAATGAAGCACAAAGTTTAATACCACTTTACGTTTAGTATTCTTTGTCTCATCTTTAGATGCGAATTTATACGATTAAGTTCTATATGATCTCTCACTCTGAAATTTTCTTTCTCCCCCTTAATTAATCATTCCATTTGAGAGTTTAGAGTTTGAAGATAATTTTCAATAAAGAGATTGAGTATTTAAAGCTCCCCCTCAAAAGATGCATTTTCTTTGAAACCTTTTTTTTGTTCTTCTATAATATCAAGAATGTAGAGTAATCTAGAATTTTTCAAAATTTATAGCAATCACTCTTTTTAATCTTTCAAGAATAAATTATATTTCCTCTTTTTTTTTTGAATATGTATGGAAATATTAATCAGAAAATAATTCTTTTGAAGCTCAAATTTCTTTCAAAAGTAATTACATTTTCTTTCCTATAAGAATTATTGAAGTGAGTTGAAATATTCTAAGCTTTAGGATCATTAACTCTCTTCTTAAAAATAGCTTTTCTTTTTAATGATAGAAGCATTTAATTATGTAGGAGTGTATATTCAAAATATTAATTTCTTAGTCATAGTTTTTCAGCAATGTATATATGAAGCACCATAAATCTTTTTAATATCAAAATAATATCATATGTTTAGAACCATTTATTTGCAATCAAGATCATTGAAAAACGCATCATTTAGACTAATTTTAATAAACTTATAAGATAGAAAATGATATGTTTCAGATGCGTATCGGAGCAAACAATCAAGGCATCAAAATTAATTCTATTTTTCTTAGACCGTAGTTTTCACCTAGGAATCATATTGAGTTATTCCTCAAGATGATGTTGTTGTTGGTAATAACATGTTTCAATCAAATTTTATAGGCATGAAGCATTACAAGTTATATTTAGGAAAGATCTTTGTTATTTGAATATTGAAAACACATAATTCATAACATCATGTTACATGCAAAACATAATATGCATTAAGTCATAACATCATGTATTAAAACATTAAGAGCAAGCATGTCAAGGATCAAAATTTATTCTTTTTAAATAAACTCTCCCTATTTATATATAATTCTACACTGATTTTATCCTAAAGGTGTATTTTCAAGTGATCGAAACTTTATTTGGCTTTTCACAAGCTTTTTATATACTTTCATTTATCTTGTCATTCATTTCCTCATTTTTGAATTTCTTCCTTTAACCACTTAGTGAACATTCTAATCTTCATTTCTTTTGGTTTTACTTTTCTATGCTCTATACTCTATTTGCTCCCTATCCGGTGGAGTTGGAAGGGGCACGAGGTACTACCACTAGCCTCCCTCTTGTGCCGTCCCTAATATGCCCTACACCGAATAGTTGGGTCAAATAGTGTCGGGTACTACCACTAGCCTCCCCATTGACACCATCCCTACGATGAGCAATATAGAAGGGTTAAAATGTTCACTTCAAACTTTTTCTGTAATTAATTACGGATTTTATCTCTTCCAAAGGAGTGTTCATATTAGTCTCACAAATGTGCCGAATGTATTAGTTTTGCTTTTCCTTAAGATTGAAGTATTTGCCTTTACTTAGATTTTACTTCTCTTGAATTATATCCATTTTTTTTCTTTATCTCTCTCTCTTTTTGTTATTCTCAAGTAATTTACATGAAAGAGCAGATTAAAGAAATAATCTTATATGCTGCATATAAATGTATATCATGCAAACAATATTTTCATTATGCCCAATGATTCATAGCTTATCACAAGTTATTTTGAATTAGAGATTTGAGGCATAAACTTGTATATTTCATGGTTGTGCATTATACAGGCAAAAGTGAACTTCAATTTAATCATACCATGAAACAATTATCATTAGCATGAGAATGAAGCATGATTTCAAGATAATTAGCAATTAAAGGTTTAATCATGCTATCATATAATTTCAAACTATTGATTTTGCTCAACTAACTTACAAGAGAAGAGTTTAGATTACCAGTGCATTTAGCATTCTTCAAGCCAAATACCTTTTAGATTCTTTACACCCTTGGCTGAAGAAAATGTCTTTTCCTTTTTTTTTTGTTTGCAAGAGAATGTTTATTGTATCTTTCATCGAGGTGTCCTTCAAGTTGAAATTTCTTGCTCATAAATCCTGTATGATTAATAAAATCTTTTTCTTTCTTGAAGGAAAGTCATTAGTTTCTTCAAGATACAAAACATTCATACAATATATTTCTTAGCTAGATGACTCAACATAAGATATGACAATAATTGAATATTAAGTCACTTTACTCAAGAGATTGTCTAAATATAAGCAAGCACAAGTCACTTGAACTAAAGAGATAACTTCATTAAGTAAAATGGTTCAAGGACAAGCATGTGAGGCAATAGAAGGATTCATCAAAGTCAAATCAAAATTTTTTTTTTTATTTTTAGAATTAATTTAGCTTAGATTCTATTTGCTTAAGATAATTATCAATAAGATATACAAGTTGAGTTTTAATCAAATTATCTTAAACAATTGTTTCTATCAAACTTCAGATTGTTACATAGAATCAAAGTGATAAACTATATTTTCAATAAAAGATCTAGTTTTAATAAGAATAATATAAATTGTTCTTTCTACAACTAGTATCTTTTTATTGAATATTCTATATGCATTGATTAGAGAGTAATATCCAAAGAAATACTTGTTTTATTGGATTTGGCATATATTTCATTCTTGAGAACATAATATGTATAACTGAAAAACATGAAGGTATGCAACATTTGATTTTCTGTTTTTCATGAGTTCATATGGGGTTTTCTTTAAAAATAGATTTAATAGAAACCTTATAATATGACAAGCTGTGATGATAGTATTAATCAACTGCTATCACAAAGCATTGTCCTTACACAACAAAGGTTCTATTTTTTTTTTTTTTTTATAACCCCTATATGCAACAGTGTTCTTGGTGCAAGCACAATTGTATTCAATACCATTTTATCAACAAATTAGTTTTCAAAGCTGTGCCATGAATTTTCACAGTTTGCAAACCTTTTTCATTTGAAACCTTTTGTAAGTTTGTGCCAAGGCAGAAAATATTTCAATTTAAGTGCCAAGAATAAAACCAACATTAGCTTTGAGAAATCATCCATAATTACAAAATTAGAGAGCTTATCTCCTAGGTTCACAATCCTAGAGATCCAAATAAGTTCTTATGGAGAATTTCCAACGGCTAAAAGGTGGAAACAATATTTTCAAATTTAGAAATGATTCTAGTTTATTTTTCTAGATGACATACATAGCAAACTTTGACCTTGCAAAAATTAATCTAAGTGAACCAATGACAAGGTCTTTTGAGATTAAGTCCATACTAGTATGAGTTGATTTTATATGCCAAAACTAGACTCTTTAATCTTGGTATTCTTAATGCATATATTTAAAAAAAAATTATACCAAGTAGACATTCTTATGTTTGTGATCAATAGAAGATAATGTCATGGATAAGACCTCTCAATCAAGCATATAGAGAATTTAAAGAGCAAGTTATCCATCAATAACTGAAGCATAATATAGAAAGATGGAGTGATTTGGATATATTTTCTTTTCATGCCAAAAGTATCACTTATATCACAGAAATGATTAATACCTGCAATTTATGTTTTAATTGGATACTAAGGCAAAGAGAATGATGATATGCAAGGATTACTAATTTCATTATTCTTTTCATTTCAATTACTTTTCTTAAGTATATTTTAAGTTTCATTCTTTAATATATGTCTAGAGCACCCAATTTCTAAATTAGCATCTTTTGTTGGAGCCTTGAGTGCTAGACACACCTACAGAAAATATTCAGATTTTCAACTTAGGAACCCAAGCTCTTTTGGGTCCTTGTAGGTTAGCTATTATTGTTCCTTTTGGAACCCATATTTTCTTAATGGCTATTTTGTCCATAGGCTTGCAGAATTTAGGATTATAAGGAATGTATTTCTGCATACTCTTATTAAATTTAACAAACATTGATTTAATATAAGTGGATGATGGATTTTTAATTTTCTGTTTTTGTTCATTAGGTTCATTAGATAAATTAGAATCCGTTTTAGGATAGATAGTGGAGGATTTAACACATATATCATTAAGGGATTTTTGTGTGTACCAAGATTGATATCCTAATCCAGCCTTTTCAAATTCAGCTCTTGGATTATTTATCATTAAGTTCAGTTTTTCAGAGCTGATAGTAAATTTTTCAACTATAGGCTTAAATTTGTTAACTTCTTTAGTTAGCCTTTCATTGTCTTCTGAAAGTAATTTATTATTTTTCTGAGTTATATTATAGCTTTCAGCAAGAGATAGATTTTTCTGATTTAGCTTTTTATTCTTTAAACTAAGCTTCTTATATTCTAAGTATAAATCAGAAAAAGCATCATGAAGTTCATCAAATGTAAAATCAGATTGAGCTTCAGTATGTACTTGATTTTTGAATGAGAAATCACTTTGTGTTCGAGTACATACCTCATCTTCATGTGCTGCAAAGCATAGATTTTCAGTTTCAGTTTGATGCTCTTCTTCTTCGGAACTAGTTTCAAATTCACTAGAAACGTTAGTGCATTCATATTTAACTTCAAGCATATTCCATATTTCCTTAGCAGTTATGCAAAAAGATATGCTATTAAGTTCACTATCATCCAATGCACAATATAGAATATTCATGGCTTTTGCATTTTGCTGAGCCCTTTCTTTATCATGATTAGTGTTTGTGTGTAGCCCATTGACTATGATACTCCATAAATCGTAGTCATGTGCTTGAATGAAAATGCGCATGCGTGCTTTCCAATATGTGTAATTTATACCATCAAATAGTGGAGGTCTATCAATTAATTGTCCCTCACTCATAGAACATCCCACTTGGGTTGTCATGATCTTTAACTCTTGATTGTGAGATCAATGAGTACTATTAGAGCACCTTGCTCTGATACCACTTGTTGCCCAAGGTGACAATCCAAGAGGGGGGGGGTGAATTGGTTTCTTCTAAATTTTAGTGTTTTAAAAGCTTTCTTAATTAAGTGCGGTGGTTGCTTTCTTAGATTATTTGAATGAGTTAAACTAGAACAAAGATGGAAGATAATGCAAGAATAAATGTAAACACAAACACAACACAAACACAACAATATATAGTGGTTCGGTGCTCTCCTTAGCACCTACGTCCACTCCCCAAGCGACCCCTTGGGAATTCACTATAATCCCGCGGATTACAGTTGGATTGTTTTCCGGGCTCACAATCCAAAAACCTTTGTTGGTTTTACGGGCTCACCAACGAACCTATACACTTTGGTTTTCCGGGTTCACCAAAAACCTTTGTTGGTTTTGCGGGCTCACCAACGAACCTTTGCACTTTGGTTTTCCGGGTTCACCAAAAATCTTTGTTGGTTTTGCGGGCTTACCAACGAACCTTTACAAAGTGTTTAACAAATGAAAAGAAAAGATTCAAACTCCTAAATGAGCATATGAAACAATATAAACTACAAAGAAGAGTTAGAAAGTATTTATCGCTTTGAAGTGGCTTTGCTCTTCTTTGTCAAGGATGCTTCACTCTTCAAGGGAGGATGGAGCTCTTGATGCCTCTTTGAATCTGCTCAATCCCTTTCTTTGATTCTTGAATGAAGCACTTGGATGAAGCTTGCCTTGCTAGGGTTCTCTCTTGAATGCACTTAATGTATTTTCCCAAAAGCTTGCTTTCTCTGATGAATACTCCCTCTTAAATACTTCTCCAACCTCCAAATAGTCCTTTCTGACCGTTGGATTGAAGAAACTAGCCGTTTATAGCCGTTAGGAGTCCAAAAAGCATTTCTGCACAACTAGCCGTTATGTTCAGCCCGTGTTTGGGTCGGCTCAACCTGTCCTTGGGTCGACCCAACCTTCACTTGGGTCGACTCAAACATTCCTTGGGTCGACCCTCTCAGAAAACACAGAAACTTGAAATTCAGCCTTCTGTTGCCTTGGGTCGACCCAACCTTTCTTTGGGTCGACTCAAACCTTGGGTCAGCTCAACATTTTTCTTGGGTCGACCCAAACTCAGGAAAATCAGAACCTTGAATTTCAGCCTTTCTTCACTTGGGTCGACTCAACCTTTCTTTGGGTCGACTCAAGCTTGGGTCGACTCAACTTCATCTTGGGTCGACCCTCTCAGTAAATCCAGAGAACCATTTTTGAATTGTTTGAGGATCTTGATGTTTGGGTCGACTCATGCTTTCCTTGGGTCGACCCAACTCACTGTTCATCTGTGTCATTTTTGCAGAAGTGTGCCAAATGCTTTCTTGATGTGCCGGGGTCGACTCAAACAATCTTTGGGTCGACTCAATCCACACTTTGCTGCATTCTTAAGGTTAGATTCACTCAAATGAACAAGACCATATATATATTCTCAATTAAACAAATGTACTGAGAGTTATGAACTTATAAATGAAGTATCAATTTAACTTATAACATGCTCTAGATAATTGCTTGTTAATCATCAAAATAACACTATCATCCTCAGTTAATGTTAAAAACAGGGAACTAAAAGTAACTAACCAAACTTATATCCGTAAGTATGATTCTTTAATTAAGGATAAAGATGCTATTACCAAAGAAAATCTAGAACTTAAGACAAGCAACCAACTCTTAATTAAGAAAACTAATACCTTAACTAAAGATAATGAAAAACTAACTAAGGAACTTTCAGAACTCAAAAACCATAAACAAGTCTTAAACAAGGATCTAACAAAAGAACTAAATGATCTAAAAGCCGAAAATCAAACATTAACTAAAGAACTTAACAAATACAAACCCTTAGTTGAAAAATTCACATATAGTTCTGAAAAGTTAAACATGATACTTAACAGTCAACGAGCCGTATTTAATAAAGCGGGTTTAGGGTATAAACCAAAAAATAAACAAAAACTTCTTAGTAACTTCTTTGTCAAAGCTGGAGAAAATAAAACTAAGAAAATGATCTGTTTTTGCTGTGGAAATATAGGACATAAGGCAAATGCATGTGACTATAGGAAAAGGAAAACTAAAAGAAAGATTAAAAGGGTATGGGTTCCAAAAGGAACCAACTTGACTAACCATGAAGGACCCAAGAAAACTTTGGTACCTAAGATGACATGATTTGCTTGTGTAGGAGTGTCTTGCAGCCAAGGTCAACAAAAATTGCTGGTATTTGGATAGTGGCTGCTCAAGGCACATGACGGGTGATAAAGACCAATTTTTCACCCTTGAAGCTAAGAAGGGAGGTGCTGTGACGTTTGGAGACAACAACCAAGGTCACATCATTGGTATTGGTAAAGTTCAAATCACCCCTTCTACTTTTATAGATAATGTCAGATATGTTGATGGTCTTAAGCATAACTTGTTAAGCATCAGTCAATTATGTGATAAAGGATATGATGTTATGTTTAAACCATCACTATGTATTATAACAAATCCTAATGATAATAGCTTAGTTTTTAAAGGGATTAGACGTGGAAATGTATATGTTGTAGACCTAGAAGATCTTGCAAAACATAACCAATGTCTAGTTGTAAATGAAACTAAAGATAATGATGCTAGTTGGTTATGGCACCGTAAGTTAGGTCATGCAAGCATGGACACAATAACTAAATTAGTTAAAAGAGACTCCGTGATAGGTTTGCCAAAATTAAAATTTGAAAAGAACAAAATATGTGAAGCATGTCAATTTGGCAAACAATCTAGGAACTCTTTTAAATCCATAAAATGTGTCTCTACCTCTAGGCCTCTAGAATTATTACACATGGACCTATTTGGTCCAACTAGAACAACAAGTCTAGGTGGAAATAAATATGGTCTTGTTATAGTAGATGATTACTCTAGGTACACATGGGTCATGTTCCTAGCACATAAGGATCAAGCACTTTCTATGTTTAAAAAATTCCATAAGGAAGTAACAAATGCTAGAGAGTCTTCAGTCATAGCCATTAGAAGTGACCATGGTACCGAATTCGAAAATCAATTATTTGACGAATTTTGTAGTAAAAAGGGGATAACCCATAATTTTTCTGCACCTAGGACACCATAACAAAATGGAGTTGTGGAAAGGAAGAATAGAACTCTAGAGAAAATGGCTAGAACGATGTTATGTGAAAGTAACCTCCCTAAGTACTTTTGGGGAGAAGCCATTAATACTTCTTGCCATATATTAAATAGAGTTTTATTAAGACCCATTATAAAGAAAACACCTTATGAACTGTGGAAAAACAGAAAACCAAAAGTTAACTATTTTTCATGTTTTTGGATGTAGGTGATTTGTACATAATAATGGGAAAGATAATCTAGGGAAATTTGATCCTAAATCTGATGAAGGAATATTCCTAGGTTATTCTACAACTAGTAAAGCCTATAGAATCTTTAATAAAAGAACCCTAGTTATAGAAGAATTTATACATGTTGTTTTTGATGACTCTAGTGACATCTCATCTAGTAAGAAGGTTAATTTTGATGATGATATTGAAATACTTGAAGAAAAGATAGATGAGATGGGATTACAAGATGATAATCAAAAGTTGATTGAAGGAGAATCGTCAAACCAAGAGCCTATAGTGGATCATGGGCTAGCTAAAGCTTGGAGGTATGCTCACGGGCATCCTAAGGAACTAATTCTAGATGATCCATCACAACCGGTTAGGACTAGAGCATCCCTTAGGAATTTGAATAATCATCTAGCTTTTGTTTCACACTTTGAGCCCAAACATATAGAAGAAGCCGAAAATGATGTAAATTGGATAAATGCAATGCAAGAAGAACTAAATCAATTTACTAGAAACAAAGTTTGGGATCTAGTGGAGAGACCTTCTGAATATCCAATTATAGGTACTAAATGGATATATAAAAATAAGCTAGATGAAAATGGAATTGTTATAAGGAATAAGGCTAGACTAGTAGCAAAGGGTTATAATCAAGAAGAAGGCATAGATTTTGATGAAACCTTTGCTCCCGTAGCTAGACTTGAGGCAATTAGACTTCTATTAGCATATGCATGCTCTAAGGACTTCAAACTATATCAAATAGATGTAAAGAGTGCTTTTCTAAATGGGTTTATTAATGAGGAGGTGTATGTAGAACAACCTCCTGGTTTTGAAAATCATCAATACCCTAATCATGTGTATAAACTGAACAAAGCACTTTATGGACTAAAACAAGCACCTAGAGCATGGTATGAGAGACTTAGTAAATTCCTATTAGAAAATGAATTCTCTAGGGGAAATGTAGATACAACATTATTTCTGAAAAAGAAAAATAAGGATATGTTATTAGTACAGATTTATGTTGATGATATCATTTTCGGTGCTACTAACAATCGCCTCTGCGAGGAATTTGCTGATTTGATGCAGAGTGAGTTTGAGATGAGCATGATGGGAGAGCTGAACTACTTCCTCGGGCTTCAAATCAAACAATCTGAAGGAGGCATCTTCATCAATCAAGCAAAATATATCAAGGAGATGCTCAAGAAGTTTGATATGGAGGGAAACAAGTCAATCAGCACCCCCATGAGCTCATCATGCAAGTTAGACCAAGATGAATCAGGTAAATCTGTAGATCAAAAATTTTATAGAGGTATGATAGGTTCTTTACTGTATCTTACTGCAAGTAGGCCTGATATTATGTTTAGTGTGTGCATGTGTGCTAGATATCAGGCTAATCCTAAAGAATCACACCTAGCTGCAGTTAAGAGAATCTTTAAATACTTAATTGGAACTAAGAACATAGGGCTGTGGTACTCTAAAGAATCTAGCCTAAACTTAATAGGGTACACAGATTCAGACTTCGCTGGATGTAAGCTGGATAGAAAAAGTACCAGCGGGTCCTGTCAATTTCTAGGAGAAAACCTAATCTCATGGTTTAGTAAGAAACAAAACTCGGTTGCATTATCCACTGCAGAAGCTGAATATGTTGCAGCCGGGAGTTGTTGTGCTCAAATCTTATGGATTAAACAATAATTAGAAGATTATGGCATTAAACAAGATAAAATCCCCATTAATTGTGATAACACAAGTGCCATAAATCTCACTAAAAATCCAATTCAACACTCAAGAACTAAACACATTGAGATAAGACATCACTTCATAAGAGATCATGTATTGAATGGTGATGTGTCACTCCAATTTGTGTGTACTGATAATCAATTAGCAGACATTTTTACAAAACCCCTAAGTGAAGAGAGGTTTAGTGTGCTTAGAAGGGGATTAGGAGTGATTGATCCATCCTAGTGGGAGTTTTTCACTAGATTAATTGATTTTGATGATTAGAATGAGGTTAAAATAGAGTTTCTATGCAGTGATCATCAAATCAGTCCTTAATTAGCTGATTTTCCCTCATTTGGCACGATTATGGCATGGTTTTTAGGTGCGTGCCAAGGTTAGAGACGACTCGAGTAAGTTTCAGAGCCGGCTCCTAAGGGGGAGTCGACTCGCACATTTGCGGGAGTCGACTCGCGCATATTCTGGAGTCGACTCGAGGTCGAGTCGACTCGCGACTCAGGGGAGTCGACTCGCAGTCGGGATCCGACTTTTTAACCCTAGGGTTGTCGTTTCGCAAACACTTTTCCTCAAGCCGCCACTGTTCACAAAGCCCTAGAGCCGACTCCTAGGTCATCCCCGATCGTCTCCAAGCCCTTTTCCCGTCGATTCTTTGCCGGACATTGAGTTTCCGTCCGTTCCTAGGTCATTTCTGGTCCGTCCCGAGCTTCCTCTGTCGGTCCTTCACCGTCCTCTAGGTATTTTTCTTCCCGTTTAGGTCAAGATGTCTCGTAAGACCGTCGTTAGGAAGAGGTCCCGTCCCGAGGCCGGTCCCGAGCGGCGCTCCAAGGCGCGGCACGATCCCGCGAGGCAACCACCTCCGGATCGTTCCCCGCCTAGGGTGGTTCTCGTTAGGCCGTTGGCCGGGAAGGCCGTCACCTCCGGGAGGTTTGTCGATTTCGACTATCTCTCCCGGGAGGGGTTCACCATAGGCGATAGGCTTAGAGCCCAGGGCCTAGAGTACTTCCTCACCTTGGACCTTCCCACCTATCCTGGCCTAGTTCAAGAGTTTTACAGTACCGTCCATCGGGGAGATGGAGGTATCGAGGGCACGGTAGTAGGTGTCCCGTTGCGTGTCACAGAGGACCTCATTGCCCATATCCTTCACCTTCCATTAGTAGGGGTGGCTCCCGCACACCCTGAGGATAGAGTTGCGGCCCTTACGGTCGTCTTAGGGCATCCACCTCAGTCCCCCCTAGATGAGGTATCTGCTAGCTCACTTTCTATTGAAGTGAGAATCCTTTTGAGCATTCTGTCCAGGTCCATCTTCCCTAAGACAGGGAGATTTGATTTTGTGAATGAGAGGGACTTAGCTATTATGTCTTATATCCTTCAGGACACCCCGATCAACTTCCCAAAGCTCATTTATAGGTATATGTGTGAGCCCCTAGATAGACCTAGGCTCTCACTCCCATACGGGATGTTATTCACTCTTCTTTTTAGGCAGTACGAGATTTCCATTCCTGAGAGGGAACCCTCTCGTGCCTTGCGATGGACTGATTGCTTATGTACGGGGACTATGCACAGGATGGGGTTTCGGAAGAGAGAAGGGATCTGGGTTAGGAAGTCCACTCTCACTGCTCAGACCACCAGACCATCACCCAGTCCTGAGCCAGATTCAGACTACCCAGACCTTCCAGACCATCCAGACCTCTCATCCACTCCTCCTGCTCCTACCACCTCTGCCGGACCTTCCTCCTCAGTTCCACCATCTATGGAGGTCCGTATTGATACAGAGCAGCTCCGGGAGCTGCGGCAGGAGATCGTCCGAGATCTGAAGGACGAGCTGCTTCGGGAGATCCGCGGCTCGGTGCCTGCTCCCTCTTCTGCGCCCACTTTCTCTGCCCTGGTCCCTTCCTTGACAGCCGTGACTGACATGACGGCTCATGTACGGGAAGAGATCTACAATATCCGGAGTTTGGTCCAGGCCCAGTTCCACAGCATGAGTGAGGTCACGAGCTCCACTCGACAGATGCGAGAGGAGATAGGTCGTGACATGCACACCACCACCGAGGGGGCCGAGCGCTTGTCGAATGTACTCATCGACAAGCTGGACGCACTACAGACATCGGTGACTGGGCTTCAGGCGTCGGTGACAGAGCTCTCCACTACACATAGCAGAGCCACCACGTCTATTATCACGCAGCTCGGACATGTGACAGATGCAGTCACCCTCCTCATGGAGCAGAGCCGATTGAGAGGAGGAGCACCATCCTCCAAAGGAGGTGCCACATCCTCGAGAGGAGGAGCCACACCCTCCAGAGGAGGAGATGCATCCTCGAGAGGGGGAGCTTCATCCTCGAGGAGGACATAGATGTGTTTGAGTTGTGTTTTGTCTTGCTTTGCTTTACTTATTGTATTCTCACATGTATTCACATTCATATCAATACAATGAGTAGACATTTTATCTTCAATTATGTGCCATTTGATGATTGGTTGTGCCATTGATTGTGTGTGATTACCTCCTTTTTGGTATGATGACAAAAAGGGGGAGAAATATGTATAAAATATGTAAAAAGGGGAGAAATATGAAAAAATATTTAAAAGAAATCAATGGAAATAAATAAAAAGATAAACTCTTAATAACACACACAAATTTGTTCTAAGTGGATTCGGTACCTCGAGGCTCATTATCTCTCTTTTGGGGCTCCTAATGGAGTAATCTCCAGAATCTATTCAAGGGATATTCGGAGATTAGCTGAATCCTACTCAAGAACAAATTGACAGATTTTTCCTCTAAAAAGATAAAATTCAGTTCAAAAACTTCAAAGCATTAAAAGAAAATTCAGAGAATCAAAACATAGTTGAATGCATATGTTGAGGGGGAGAATCTGAATTTTAATCAAGCTAAATCATTAATGACATATAAGCCGAACAATTGATTGCATAATATGAAGGCTTATATAATTCCAAATGAAAGGGGGAGCTTTAACTCCGAAATTTAATGTTTCACTCCTTTCAAACTTGGATAAATTAAATTATCAGACATTTGAATTCATTTATGGATTTTACTTCATTGTTTTATGAGCAATTCATTTTACATATACTCAAAGTTTTGTCATCATCAAAAAGGGGGAGATTGTGGAGTGATTGATTAAAACCCCATTTGATTTTGATGAGCTCAAAGCATTTGAGTATATCTTGTGATTACTAATGAATTCAATTGAGTGTTTCAGTGAAAATCCTGTCCAAGTGTTTCTAGACTTGGTTCATAGTATTTTGGATAAGTTAAGAAGTCTGCATGAACCAATGTCTGAGACTCGAGTCGACTCCCGAGTATCACGAGTCGACTCCAAGCGTATCAAGTTCACTGGCACGAGCTCGAGTCGACTCCAGATCAGTACGAGTCGACTCCGACTGAGAACAGACAGAAGGACAGAAAGCTTCAACTCAGAAACTGTCAACGAGTCGACTCCCGAAGTGCGCGAGTCGACTCCAATGTTCAACGAGTCGACTCCAGGGTAGTAAGAGTCGACTCCAAGAGAAACACAAAGAAAAGTCAGAGAGCAGTTTTCGGGTCTGAGATTCGAGTCGACTCCAGTGGAACGCGAGTCGACTCCGATGGTTGGCAGATCGACTCCAAAGAAGGTAAGAGTCGACTCTCAGAGGAACACAAAGAAAAAGTCAGAGAACGATTTTCGGACTCTGAGATTCGAGTCGACTCCCGCAGTACGCGAGTCGACTCCGAGACTGAGCGACCATCAACAGACAGAAGACCATGTTACTGCCTCTGAGATTCGAGTCGACTCACAGACAGCTCGAGTCGACTCCGAGACAAGCTTCACGTCAAAAGGCAGAAGACCAACTTTCGGAAACTGAGAGCCGAGTCGACTCCAAGGAAGTTCGAGTCGACTCCAAGACTGGATGAGCCAAAAGACAGAGAATCGGGAGTTCGGGCTCTGAGATTCGAGTCGACTCCCAGGACAGTCGAGTCGACTCGAGTGGACAAAATTCAAATTTGGATCCACGGACTTCAGTGGATGAGCCGACTCCAAAATTGCCACGTCAGCTCCAGAGGTTGGCGAGTCGACTCCAGGTCAAGACGAGTCGACTCCCAGTCAAGACGGCAACTTTAATTCAAATTTGGAACAGTTGTCGAGTCGACTCCGGAAAAGCGTGAGTCGACTCCTGCTACAGCCGAGTCGACTCCTGATCGCGCGAGTCGACTCCAACCCACCAACGGTCATATTGTCAGGCTGCGCAGAGTGTGCAGAACGGCCAGAAAAAGCAGAGTAACGGCTAGTTTCCGTGGGGGTTGGCTTAAATAGCCACAGAGGACTGTAGCAAGGCAGAGAATAGATATTCCACTCCAAGCATTCAAGTTTTCAAGCTCTCCAAGTGCTCTTAAACGAAAAAGGGGAGATCTGCATTTACTGCTCCAACAACTTCTTCCCAACAATCAAAGCTTCCTCCTCCTGCATTCAAGTCGACCACTCTTTCAAGAGGAGACCGGAGTTCCAGAAGCCATACCTCTTCACCAGCTTAAAAGCGTTTGAGGGCTTCTAACTCCTTTACGATTATATTGTTTTGAATCTGCTTTTTGAGAAGCTATTTTCTGTTTTCTTCTCTCTCTTGTATTTACTTGATTCAATCGGGGGATTGAATCAAGGGGTTTAAGGTTGGTTGGTGAGCCAAGTTAAAACCAACGTGTGTAAGGGTTTGATTGTGAGCCCGGGAAAACAATCGGGGTTGGTTCTAGTCGGTGAGCCTGGAAAAACCGACCGAGTTCGTTGTGAGCTCGTAAAACAACAAGTTTGGTTGTGAGCTTGCAAAACAACCGGCTGTAATCCAAGGGGGTTATAGTGAAATTCCCAAGTGAGACTTGGGGAGTGGACGTAGGAGCAAGGGTTAGCTCCGAACCACTATAAAACTTTGTGTTTGTAGTGCATTGTCTCTCATCTTCTTCCCCGGACACTACTCACAGCACTTAGCTTTAATTAAACAACTTGCTATAGTTTTAAATTAATCATCCACAAAGTTTTAAATATTCAAGTTAATTTAAAAACCCAATTCACCCCCCCCCCTCTTGGGTTGTCTTTCTGGGCAACACAAGGAGAATGGCATAGTCTCACAATGGACGCCTCCGGGTACACCTCAACTCAACGAGGTGTCAGAAAGGAGGAATCGGACTCTATTGGATATGGTCCGATCCATGATGAGCTTCACAGATCTGCCTATGTTTCTTTGGGGAGATGCCTTATTATCCGCGATTTATTTATTGAATAGAGTTTCCTCTAAATCCGGTCCTACCACACCGTATGAGATATGGCATGGTAAGAAGCCGAGTTTCGGTCATCTCAAGATTTGGGGATGTCCGGCCCACGTCAAGCGACTACAGGCGGACAAGTTAGAGCCTAGGACCATAACTGCTCGTTTCATTGGATATCCTAAAGAGTCATTAGGATAAAATTTTTACGTCTCAGAGGATCACAATGTGTTTGTGAGCCGACATGCCGTCTTCTTGGAAAAACAGTTTATCCTTGATAGAGGCAGTAGGAGAAAAATTGAGCTTGAAGAGAGAGTTTCTGAAAAGCAACGAGTTATGGATCCTATAGAACCTATTCATACAGAGCCAGTACACGTAGTACCTCCTCCACCTCGTAGATCTAGTAGGGTCTCCCATCCTCCCGATAGATACTTAGGTATACTAGTAGAGGACACCGAGGAAATATTTCTCATGGGAGATAGGGAACATGTACAGGATCCCAAGACCTACAACGAGGCGATATCAGATATCGATTCCGAGAAATGGCTGGAAGCCATGAAGTCAGAGATAGACTCCATGTATTCCAACCAAGTTTGGACCTTAGTAGATCCACCATAAGGTATAGTACCTATTGGATGTAAATGGATCTATAAAAGGAAGATAGGTTCGGATGGGAAGGTAGAGACCTATAAGGCAAGGCTAGTAGCGAAAGGGTATAGTCAGAGCGAAGGCATTGACTATCAAGAGACCTTTTCACCTGTAGCCATGCTGAAATCCATTCGAACATTGCTTGCCATTGCAGCATTTCATGATTATGAAATATGGCAGATGGATGTGAAAACTGCTTTCCTGAATGGATATCTTGATGAAGATATCTATATGGAGCAGCCTTTGGGTTTCACTTCCAGTGATGGTGATCACAAGGTCTGCAAGCTGCAAAGGTCCATCTATGGACTAAAGCAAGCATCTCGGAGTTGGAACACTCGTTTTAATGATGCGATCAAATCGTTTGAGTTCATCAAGAACGAAGAGGAACCATGTGTTTACAATAAGGTTAGTGGGAGTGCTGTCGTGTTCCTCGTACTGTACGTGGATGACATCCTCCTGATAGGAAATGATATTCCTATGCTAACCTCGGTCAAGGTCTGGTTATCAAAAGAGTTCTCCATGAAAGACCTTGGGGAAGCATCCTACATTTTGGGGATAAAGGTCTATAGGGATAGATCTAAAAGGATGCTTGGCCTATCACAGAAGATGTACATAGAGGAGGTACTGAAGAGGTTCAGTATGGAAAACTCCAAGAGGGGTCTATTACCCCTAAGACATGGGATTCATCTCTCCAAAAAGATGTGCCCCAACACATCTGAAGAGATTCAACGCATGAGCAGGATTCCTTATGCTTCTGCAATAGGAAGCCTCATGTTGCCATGCTAAGTACATGACCTGATATAGCCCTTGCTGTGAGTGTCACTAGCAGATATCAGTCGAATCCAGGTGAAGAGCACTGGACAGCTGTGAAGAACATTCTTAAGTACTTGAGAAGAACTAAAGATTTGTTCTTAGTTTTTGGAGGATCATCAGAGTTAAAGGTAGAAGGATACACAGATTCAGATTTTATGACTGATATTGATGATAGAAAGTCTACATCTGGATATGTGTTCTTGTGCAATGGTGGTACGGTAAATTGGAAGAGTTCCAAACAACCGATCATTGCTGATTCTACCATGGAAGCTGAGTATATCGCCGCCTCTGAAGCTGCAAAGGAAGCCTTATGGTTCAACAAATTCATTGCAGAGCTAGATGTAATGCCATCGGATGCCATCACACTCTACTGCGATAATAATGGCGCCATAGCTCTTGCTAAGGAGCCAAGATCTCATCAGAAGTCCAAGCACATAGAGCGGCGCTTTCACCTCATACGCGAATACCTCGAGAAGAAATATGTCGAGGTGAAGAGAGTAGACTCTGCGGACAACGTGGCAGACCCGCTCACTAAGCAGTTAAATCAGCAGAAGACAGAAGCCCACCTTGAGAAGATGGGACTTAGATATATGTCTGATTGGCTTTAGTGCAAGTGGGAGATTGTTAGATGTATGCCCTAGAAGCCAATCTGGCGGACACATTATTAATTCTAGGACATAAATTTGTACTTGACTTTATTATTATTGAATAATAAATGGGCATCTTTTTCATTCATATTGTTTATGTGTCTATGAATCGTCCAAGGAATTAATAAGATGATGATACATATTCTCAAGAGTTGAGAATTTGAGCCATGTATCATTGGTGATTAATTTCTAAATGCTCCTGATCAATGGATCATCACGAGGACGGTGATCGATCCGATCAGTGCACAGATCACTTTTCTTCTGGATGGACGAGACTCGAGTCCACAGTGTAGGGACACTGAAGTGATAGTGCAGGTGCTTGTTAGAGAACAAGGGTACTGAGCGTGACCAAGACAAGAAGTCACTTGGATGTCTATCCACTCGTCAGTGACTTGCTTGATGTTGCAGTAGTATGACTGGTCCTTTGACCTGCGGTGCTTCGGCTACTCACAGTGAGGTTATTGTAGTTTGACTACATGTATACATGGTCTCTAGCCATATGGGTCCTTGTAGTGTAGATTGGCTGCAGTAAGTTCACTGTAGGAGTAGGGTATGCACTTACATGGAATCTATCGACCTTGATAGAAGAGGAGTGATCCTATGTGATTTGTTAGACTGAGTTCTAAGACCTTGGCCAGGGCAGAAATATAAAGTGGAGAAAGAGTTTTTCACTATCGAACTCAAGTCAAATAAATCTAGACATATGACAGACGACGGGGTTTGACGAGTTTTCCATGACCTCCGATCTGTAGGGATCCACGATAGAAGGACTGTATCATACGATAACTGCACCTAGAGGTTCATCATTCTATTCTGCTGGGTGGCCACTACATACTGCTAGGTGTCACTGGTGGATGGTGAGACTCACAGGGATCATCTTGATGGTCGATAAACCCTGATGAGTTGAGTTGAAATTGTTTCAACCCATTGAAAGAAGTTTTCAATGATATTATGATAGAGATCACAATATATCTCACTACCAGTCAGAATGGAACCTATGGGGTCACACACATTAGAGGTAATGACCGATCCAATGGTTGAATGTGATTAGGAATCACAAATAATCAATTAGATTGATAAAAAAAAAAAACCCGCTAAGAGTTAGTGGTTAGAAGAAGGAATAATTGCAATCGGATTGCAATTTAATTTAATTAATTGGATTTAATTAATTGGACTTGATCATGAGGCCTACTTGGAGTAGGATCTTTGGAGTCCTAATTGGATTAGGATTTCAAATTAAATTAGAATCCTATTTGGAATAGGATTTCTAAAGTCCAAATTGTCTTAGGGCTGAAAATTGAACAAGTCCTGATTAGAGTAGGATTTTCTTAAGTCCTAATTAATTTTAAATTTAATCTAATTAATTTCATGACTCTTAATTGGATTAGGATTGAAGAGTTCAATAGAGTCATGGCTCAATTAAATTCTAATTGGATTAGGAATTGGAGGAAATTGAAATAGGTTCATAAAAATCCTATTTTGACTAGGATTGGACTCATGCAATGGACCCAAATTAAAACCCCCTTTAATTTATTTAAATAGCAGATTTAAATGAACTTGAGGGAGGGGCCCACGCCCCTCCCCTTGGGGTGTGCGTGGGAGAAAGAGGAGGGGCGCACGCCCCTCCTTGTTAGCCAAAAGAAGAGATAAAGATGAGTTCCTAAAAAATAGGAACTCATC
Source organism: Phoenix dactylifera (assembly GCF_009389715.1). NCBI lineage: Eukaryota > Viridiplantae > Streptophyta > Magnoliopsida > Arecales > Arecaceae > Phoenix > Phoenix dactylifera. The sequence goes on from NC_052400.1 coordinate 1,850,487, forward strand.
CTTATCTCTTAACTAATTAAAAGGGAGCATGGAATTTCGGCCAAAAAGAATGTTTTTCTCCTCATTCCAGCCGTGAGCACCCTCCTCCATCTTCCTCCTTTGAGCCACAATCAAGAAAAGAAAAAGAAAAGCTTAGGACGCCCTCTTCCTTCTTCATCTTGGTTCCAAAAAGGAAGAAAAAGAGAAAGGCTGCGGGTCTTGTTTTCTTCTTCCTAAAACCATCCTTCTTCTTCTTCCTCTCAAGCCAATCAAAGGTTGATTCAAAGGAGAGGACTTCAGCCATCCATAGCCATCTCTGCAAGGGAGCTAGCACCCCGGTGAGATCCAAAGGCTTCGATCGAGTCAGTACTTCGTGTGGATACCTGTAGAGGCCGGACGCGTGTGCGACTTCCACTGAGCCTTGATCAAATACCACGTAAATCAGATTTGCGGAGACCATCTACCCGCACAAGGTGAAGATCTGATCTTCTTAATGATTTTAAAATGGTTTAAAATAATTTAATTCTAATCTATCTACAAACGAAAGGTTTTAAAACACGTTCATGCGATGAACGGATCCCGCATATGTTTTTCCGCTGCAATCTGAAAATTATTTCGAAATTTTCATGGCATATGTGGGATGCTAACAGGAGATGCACTGTAGCCGCTGAACTGCCGTAGCCGTCGACCGTCGCCCACTGCCCAGCGCCCAGCTACGACTGTCACTCTAGCTATCGGAGATCAGGAGATGGATGGGAAAGGCAGAAGGCTACGGTCCGCTCAGCGGCTCAGGGGTGGGGATGTCATCATGTCAAGGAGTTCCTGGCTTCCAGAGTTCCAGCTCGGCTTAAATAAAAAAAAAAAAAAACTATGCTGTGGCCTGTGGGGAGTGGGGACCGTGGGGTGGGGGCCTTCCGTGGGTCGGGGGCCTGGTCGCCTAAGGCCCGAGCCGGCAGCTAAGTTCATCAACCTCTCTCTCTCTCTCTCTCTCTCTCTCTCTCTCTCTCTCTCTCTCTGTGTGTGTGTGTGTGTGTGTGTGTGTGTGTGTGTAAAGAGTTTTGATTCTAGGGGAAAGACCGTGTTTAGTTAAGCTTATTATATTGTAATATGTACTTTTTTTATGGAGAATTTAGGGCATCTGCCGTTATAATATGAATTCTAGGGTTCTGTTTTTCTCCCCCCAACAAACAATGCCCAATCACATCCTTTCTTTCTCATCACAGAGGTTCACCATTTTCTTTTCAACTTCCTGAGTTCGTTACTCTCTCGCATGCAAGTCTCGATCAAATTAATTATTATGATATTTGAAAAGGTTTTTTTTTCTTATACAGCTTAATTAACTTTACAATGTAAGAGTGTGAACATGACAGCATAGAGTACAAGATACTTTGTGAACAATAAATAGAAAGGAAGGCCAATGCATTCTCATGGCTGGAGAGATGGCGAAGCGAAAGTTGGTGGGATAGCATCAAAGAAGATGAAATCTCAATGCATTCTCATGGCTGGGATATATGTACATATATATTGTAGGTAAAACAACAGAATGAGAGTGATTCAAGGATAGTACAACTAATCACAGCCCTTGTAGATATACATAAGTAACTAACCATATGCATGAATACCGGATGAGAGTTTTAAAGTTTGAATGTTATCCGATATTCCTGTTAATCATTACGTACTATTCTCCCACATCCTCAACGGGCAAGGAACCTTATTTCCTTGTATTTTTTGGTAAAACTTTGTTCCCTTCTAGAGATCTATAATTGTTCTCCTTTTAAAAATTCCCTCTTATCTAAGAGTTATGTTTTTAAACAAACGCCAAAGAAAAGGAGTTTCAATACCTCAGCATCCCTTCTCCTTTTCTCTTTTCTCATCATCCAAGCTCGAATTCATCTCGATAAAAAAAAAGCATTTTGCTACATATATAATTAAAAAAGTTTTCGAGCCGAGTATTTTACTATTCGAACTCGACTAAAAAATTGTTCTAGCTATTCAAACGCGATAACAATCAAGTTTAGTTAAGCTTGGGTCTAAGTCAAGCTCGAGCTGCTCAGCTCATGTGTACCCTCAGTGTCACCTCCGACCGAGTAGAATGAGATAGACTATTCATTACGTATCTCCAGATCCGAATTTAATTTGGGGTACATAGATCCAGGAGAGGGGGTGGATATGAGCCAAACCGCATTGATGCTCCACCGAAATGCTGGAGCACCAATGCCTTTTCTCTTTTCTTCTCCAGCATTGAAGATATCATAGAAAAATTAATATTGTTGATAACACGCTAGACCTCTATAGTAGGCTGAATATAAATAATTATATCATCTGCATAGACCAGATGGCAAATTTTCAAGATTAAGACAGGAGATAAGCTTCCCTAGCATATTATTTTCATCTGGATATCCAAAATTTCAGAAAATACATGGGCAAACCAATTCATAAAATAGCGAAGATTTGGGGAAGAAAAAAGAGGGGCACTCTTCATTCTTTATTCGAAACTCATGAATGTCGGATTGGACGTTTCTGCCTTGTTTAACGGATATTCTCCTATTTGTGACCTATTCTGATATAATTTAAACAGGTAATGCTACGATGCATTATTCAAGATAAGGAAACAGTTTGAGTTACGCATCCTCATCCAATTTGTCCAACCTAACAAAAAATTCATGCATTCCTCCTAACTAAAGTGGGTTGTAACCTTTTTTCCATGTCAATCTTGAGAAGCATTCAGTCATGATACTAAATACAGTCTATGTGACAGCATGTACATATGTAGTCCCCAGCTGCACCGCCATGTTTCTTATATGTAGCGACTCTGTGCAGTTGGCCACATAGATTAATGGAAAGATAGTCCTCTTTTAATTAGCATGTTGCAGTGAGCAGTGTATAAATAGAGACTTTCTTGTTTGTATGTATTACCCAGTTATATATATATCAATCTATTCCAAAATCAGTTAACACATGATAGATTAAACAACACAAGAAGCAAAGGTACCTGAGGAGTGGTTATGATACCAGCTTGTTGTAACGAGTGCTTATGATAGGCACAAAAGAGTAAATTAAAACGCAAGATGGAAGCGAAGGTAGATGCTGAAAGCAATTGGTTTTCTTAGTTTCTTTACTATGTTTCTTGATAAAGCCATGCACATGCATGGGGAACGGGGTTCTTTTTCCACTTTGATAGCATAGTGCGTAAAGAACCTTGGATTATCTCTATCTAAACTGGGACCCGGAATTGCTTGTTGGGATCTCTGTTGGATCTTGTCTCGATCTGGGTGGGTGGTCCGAAATTTAAGATATGGCCAAGTACTCTTAACATATCATTACCCAAATGGTTGTCCATTTTCATCCACTGCAGCAGATCGCAGGGGCTGGATGTTTTTTATATATAAAGAGGGATCGTTTTGTGATTCAAATGACAGAAGAAGAACATCTTGTCAAATTCTCATTGAAAAATTCTAGCCAATTATGTTTATCCCATCTCTAACTGCGCATAGGGCCTCAATTCTCCAACAATATTCCTCCATCGGGTTGATAGGAAGATTTGCTTTCCACCAATTGATACATGATATCAACCACTCCAACTTGGGCTCAGGTGTCATGCATGGTGCTGAATCATGGCTTTTCTTCTCTCTACAACGTGCAACTAAGCTCATCAACTTCTCTCTCTCTCTCTCTCTCTCTCTCTCTGTGTGTGTGTGCGCGCGCGCGCGCGCACGCGCGCATCTTCTACGGAGACGCTTAAACACTGATTTATTTATCTCAAATTCCTCTCCTGTTTCTACGATGACCTTTCCTTTTTTATTTGATATTTTCTTTTAATATTATGATCGATAAATCTTTTCGGTAAAAAATGGCTGCCGTCTATGGATAATGTTGCCAAAACCCTAAATTACTCATGAATTGAGATATCACAGCGTGACCTTTAATATGCTTCCAGAGTAGAAACAATGGAAAACCTTATATAACATGTGCATATCTAACTGAAATTTAAGTTATAAGGACCAAAGTTCATAAACTTCAGTTTAGTATGTTGGAATGGATGCTAGTCTACACCAAGTGAATGTTCAAGCTTTTAAGGCATCTTCAACCATTGCATTGCAAATATTGCCCGAGACTCTTATTAATTATCTTCATTTTGATTTTTTTTTTTTTTTGACAATGTTTGAACTAAACAGAGGGATTATTAATCCACAAAGGTCACCAGATTTGATATAGACCACTTTGGCCAGTATGGCGAGGGCTAGATAGGTATTTACACTACATCAAGACTAATACCATAAATCTATAGACCGATCAGTCATAGGCCTTGTGATATTACCCGAGATCGGCCAAGTAGTGGTTACTGTGGGAGAGAATGGGCTAATGGGCGTCTTCTTTGGTAACAAAAGATGGACCGAGGACAAGCCAAGTAATGAGTGTGCTAATGAAGCATAGAGCAAACACCATGTTCTAGATTGATCACAGATCAAGTGCTAGGGTGTTGACCAAGCATGGATCCGGTACATGCAGCAGATCAAGTGGAAGCCTTATGGGATGACAATCTCGATCAGAATTGAGTATCAGAAAATAGACTGATCCTTAGGGAGACTATTAAGGTGCAGACCGCGATAATGCAAGTTGTTGGCCTGGAACATGAGACTTAATGGAAACAATGGTAACTATCATTAGCAATAATGGTGACTATCCGGATACTATTTTCACCTGTTTTCATATTTTTTTAACTTTTTTAAAAAGATTCAAGTTAAGCAGATTGAAGGAATTTCTTTCTTCATCCTAATTATTGGCAGCTAGGAAGGCTCGGGGATGAGGCTCATATCTTCTTGGATCAAGAAAATAGAGAGCGTACTTAATTTTGTAGCTCGAGTAGATATGAAGTGCAGCTCACCAAAATGGCATCCACACAAGTTCAGCCATCTCATAGCCACCACTAGAGTTCCAAGCTGATGCTATGGAGCACAATGGGATTGCTTGGCTGGCGGGGGAGAAGATGAAAAGAGGAGAAAAGTGTTAGCATAATTTTAGGGATCACGCAACAACCTAAATCAGCCCATAATATTTTTCTTTGTTAGTACGCTCCTGTATCAGTCAATATTATTTTTCTTTGTTAACGTAATCCTGTATCGGTCAGTATTATTTTTTTTTGTTAGCATGATCTTATTAGAGTAATTTTAGGGATTGCATAACAACTGGTATCAGCGAGTATTATTTTTTTTTATTAGCAAGATCTCATACCAGTCTATATTATTTTCTTTGTATGGAGTCCGTACATGAGTATATATAACCTCTGAGATGTACAGAATATGATGGAACAGAGAAATACGATTATTTTTCTCTCTTTTTTTCTTATTTTTTCTTCGTCTGTAAATATTTTAACATAGTATCAGAGCTACCGATAACCTAATTTGCCACCATCATCTCTTCCATCTTTGTTGTGGCCATCATTGCCATGTTTAGAAGCTTTGAAGACTCTCATTATCGATCTATCGATCTCTGTTTTTAAGTGAATCAATACCTGAATATCCTCTATTTTTAGGTCTATCCGTAAATCCTCTTTTTTTCGCATATTCTCTATTTCTGGTAGATTAATACCCGAAGATTCTTTGTTTTTGATGGATCTGGAGCTCCTCTCCGCCACTTTTTCTCTCAACTTTAGATCTTCGGTTGTCTCTCCTCACTGTGGATCGGTCACTTTCTCTCCATTTTCGGTTTTATTTGCTGCCTCCAGCTCCTTCACTATCCAGTTTGAAGTCTCTTGCTCCTCTTCTATGACACCTCCATCTACAAGGATCATCGACCTTCAGTTGCCTTCTTTTTGAGCTCTCTCCTCATTGCAACTGTTATCTTTTATGTATCTTCTTACTGCCACATCATCAGACAAATCAATCAATCAATATTTCTCTTCCATGGTGCCACCTTCTACGGAGATCATTAATTTTCGATTGCCTTCTCTCTAAGCTCTGTCTTCGCTGCAACTGTCATCTTCTATGTATCTTCTCGCTGCCATATCATCAGATAAGTCAATCAGCTATATCGATAGACGTGTCAGTTTGTCACGTCAATCAGACACATCAGTTTATCGTATCGACTTTTGAGTTGTTATATTAACTCCTAATCTACTACATCAGCTTCTGAGCTGCTATAATAGCTCGTGTTTTGCCACATCAGACTCTATGCTGCCACATCAGCTCTCGATTTACCACCACATCAATCTCTGAGCCGCTATGTTAGCTCCTAGTCTATCACATCAGCTTTTGAGCTGCTACTTTAGCTCTAGATCTAGTACGTCAGTTTTTAGATACATTTATAATTTAGTTTTCAAACTAAGTTGGCACCTATAGAGCCATTTTGAGCTTGAGGAAGGGTGTTAGTATAATTATAGGATACGTAACAACCTAAATCAACTAATATAACTTTTCTTTGTTAGCGTAATTCTGTATTTTTTTAAAAAAAATCGAATTAAGCAAGTTGATTTTTTTTTTCTTTTTGATTGGATCATCGACAATTAGGATGGCTCAAGGTGAGACTCATCCCTTCTTGGATCAAGAAACAAGAAGAGCGTACTCAATTTTGTAGCTTGAGTGCATGTGATTTGCACCTCATCAAAATACCATCCATACATGTTTAGCCATGTTGAAGCTGCCACTAGGGTTACAAGCCCATGCTTTGGAGCTCAGCGGCATTGGTTGGCTGGTGGGGGAGAAGATGAAAAGAGGAGGAAAGAAAGAAAGTAGAAAAGTAGAAAGGAATGAGAAGAATCAAGGGGCTGCGACTAGTTTAGTTAACAGGGAGAAGAGGAAAAGGAGAGGAGAGATGTGCTGGCGGGTTGGAGGGAGAAAATGGAAAGAATAAGAGAAAGAAAGGGAAGGAGAAGGTGCATGCTTAGTGATTGTCCTCGATGGGAAGAAAAGAAGGAAAAAGTAGAAAGGAGGGAAGGCACTGAGTAAGGATGATAATGTTATTTTGATGATTAACACAACCATTGAGGCCATATCAAATTAGAAATGCAAATTAACTCGATACATCATTAATAAATGGCACACCCTCGATACATTCACAATAGATTATGAATATACGATCAAAACAACTCTCAAGAATTAATAATGAGATAAAATTTATAATAGAGAATGGTAGAAAACTTAGAAATTCATTTTGACAAAGTTTCAAGTTAAGAATACCTAAAAGGGCAATTCTGTAATTTTTACTATTAAGAATATGAAACATTATTGTGCCATGCATTCTATTTTACTTGAAGTTATTTCTCTGAGGATTCCTTGTGCATGTCTAACTTTTGGATGTAGAGAATCATAGCTAGAGTCGACCCCAAGAGGTTTGGAGCCGACCCTAATATGTTTGGCATGAAATGGCACGAAGTGGGACACTTGGCACGGAGCTTGAACTTGAGTCAAAAATACTTGGGACAAAGTTGGAGTCGACCCCAGGAGGAGTGGAGTCGACCCCGAAATATTCAGAGAATCTTGACACTCAAATGGTACATTTTGAGTCATTGGTTTAGGTTTTGGGTCGACCCCAAGAATGTTGGAGCCGACCCCAAGGGAGCTGACTCCAGAAAAGTCAGAGCCGACCCCAAGCTTGCTATGCAGAAAATGTATTCCCTGAAAACACTGTAGCGGGGTCGACCTAAGAAATGCTGGGGTCGACCCGAGACACTGTAGCTGCAATGCAAAAAAAAACATACTCTCTGGATTTTCTGTCAGGGTCGACCCCAGCACTGTTGAGCCAACCCCAGAAGAGTAGGGGTCGACCCCAGTGAAGGTGGGGTCGACTCGAGCACGACTGACAGCATAACGGCTAGTTGTGCAGAAGTATTTTTTGGACTTCCAACGGCTATAAACGGCTAGTTTCTTCAATCCAATAGCTAGGAAAGACTATCTGGAGTTTGGAGAAGTATTTAAGAGCCACCATTCACCAAGAGAAGGCATCTTGGTGGAATAAAAGAGTGCATTCAAGAGAAAAGCCAAATTTAGAGAGATTCATCTTTTTTGCTTCATCCCAAATCCAAAAGAAGTGCGTTGAGCAGAATTTAAGTGCCTTCAAAAGCTCAACCAATTTATTGAAGAGTGAAGCAATCTCAGCAAAGAAGAGAAGAGAATCTACAAAGCGATAATTATTTTCTTATCTCTTTTTTTAGTGCATAATTTTCTATTTGCTCATTTAGGAGCTTTAAACTTTCTTTCTATTTTTCTTTGTAAGGTTTGTTGGTGAGCCCGTAAAACCAACTGTGAAGGTTTGTTGGTGAGCCCGTAAAACCAACGGTGTAGGTTGTTGGTGAGCCTGCAAAACCAACATAGGTTTTTGGTCATCCCGAAAAACCAAATTGTAAAGGTTTTGGATTGTGAGTCCGGAAAACAATCCAACTGTAATCCGAAGGATTATAGTGAATTTCCAAGAAGAGGCTTGGGGAGTCACTACCAGAAAACAAGCGTATAGTGACGGAAAACTAGTGACGGCCCGTTATCAGTCACTATTTATGACGGATTAGTGACAGACAGAAATTTGGTCACCGTGGTGTGAACTTAGTAACAGATTAGTGACAGACCGGTCACAGAATATGCAAGTAGGGTGGGCACTAAAACTTAGTGACCACCGTAGTGACGGGATATCTGTCACGAAACTGGTAACCGAAATTGTAACCAGGTAGTGACCACCTGCCCGTCGTCCCGCCCAAATCCCTTTGATAACCCAAATCCCAATCGCTCTCCAGAAAACCCAAATCCCTTCTTCTCATTCTCAAATCCCATGGCGCCGGCCACAAACGATGACCCATTTGCACCGCTAGTGATTAATGGCAGTAAATTGTTTGGAATGCTCCGCCTAAGACTGAAAACGGGTCGGATTTTATCCGACCGTATCCGTTTCCGTATTTGATTTAGATTGGATTCGGATACTGTTTTCTTCATCCAATCGGATCCGGATATGGATCCGATAGTTAGTTCAAAAATATTCCGAATATGGATACGGATACGGATAGATTTATTTTTTTGGATTCAAATTTGGATATCTAATTAAATAATTGATCAAATCGGGTCCTCTAGGATTTAGAACCCAGATAATGGGTTAATCATTAATTCTATCTATGAGTCCATGACCCATCGCAGCATCGCCTCAGCCCAATAGCCAAAACAAATCTCGCGCCTGCAATTCGTTTCGTCTTCAGCCGTAAGGCAAAAGTCCTTCGACAAAGGTCTAATGGAAAATGTTTTAGGGTGCCCCATCATTGCGCAACAACGAAGTTCAATCTCTGTTTTTGAGACAAGCTTAGGCCCTGTTTGGGGGAGCTTTTGGAGGGCCAGAAAGCACTTTCTGGCCCTCCAAAAGTACTTTTAGATGAAAAACTGTGTTTGGTAAATTTTTCAAAAAGCTGTTTCAGCTTTTGCGGGAAGCTGAAAACAGCTTTTGGGAGGAAGCTGCAATTTGGAGCTTTTGGGAGGAAGCTGTTTCAGCTTTTTCGGAAAACTATATTTTTGACAAAAATGCCCATATTAAAATAACATAATTACATAGTTTGTCCCTTTATAAACCTAAAAATCTGCTGGAGCCAAGAACCCTAGCCGTCAGACTCCCTTCTGTAAGAAAAGGTATTTTTCTTTTCAATTTTTGTATGTACTCTTGAACCACATTTTAGAAGAAAAATTTTTTAATCCTTTTCCATACCTTCCAAAATCAATCTATTATTTTTGTTTTTATCATCAACCTCGCGGCCCACGCTGAGGTCCTCCTCGAGCGTGGACCACGAAGAAGAGCCCCTGGACCGCGAAAAATTATTTTATGGGAAATTATGAAAAATTATTATGGAAAATTATTTTATACTAATAATTATAATATTTTGTGCCTTTATTTTTTATTATACTATAAATATAATATCATATTATATTACATCATAATACATTAATATGTTATGTTAAATAATTTAATATTATGTTATATTATGGAAAATTAATTTATACTAATAATTATAATATTTTATACCTCTATTTTTGTATTATACTATATATATAATATCATATTATATTATATCATAATACATTAATATGTTATGTTAAATAATTTAATATTATGTTATATTATGAAAAATTAATTTATACTAATAATTATAATATTTTATACCTTTATTATTGTATTATACTATAAATATTATATTATATTACATTACATTATAATACATTAATATGTTATTTTAAATAATTTAATATTATGTTATATTATGGAAAATTAATTTATAATAATAATTATAATATTTTATACCTATATTATTGTATTATACTATAAATATTGTATTATATTACATTACATTATAATACATTAATATGTTATTTTAAATAATTTAATATTATGTTATATTATGAGAAATTAATTTATATTAATAATTATAATATTTTATACTTTTATTATTGTATTATACTATAAATATAATATATATTACATTATATCATAATACATTAATATGTTATGTTAAATAATTTAATATTATGTTATATTACCAAATATTAATTTACTCTAATAATTATATTACTATTATGCTATATTAACATAATATTATTTTATATTACAATAATATTATACTATATCGTATATTTATGTATTAATTTATGTTATGTTTTATTATGTTCTGTTGTATAATACTATGCAATGTCCTTTATGGTAGTTTTATCATACAAAAGTACTTTCTCAGTTTGTTTACCAAACACAAAATAAAGTACCACAGCACTTTACGAATGTAGTTACCAAACAGCAAACAGCTTTTTATAACAGCTATACTTCAGACAGCTCTACTTCTAACAGCTCTACTTCCAACAGCTCTACTGCCAACAGCTCCCCCAAACAGGGCCTTAGTCGTGTATGTTGCATAAATCATTCGAGTTATATCGATCTTCCACGCCACGTTGCAGGAGGAACTTCTTATTTGCATGAAATGGATACCCTGTAGAATTAGTTATTCTACTATTTCTACAATTAAATTGAACGCCCCCAGAATATTTGGCTTCAGTTCTCTTGGCCCTAATTAGACCCACTTGGAACCGGGGTCCCAGTTTCCGGAAAAAAAAAAACGCGGGATGGGCTTGCATCGTCCAAAATTTCAAAAAGATCGAGCGGGGGACACCTTGAGTCCCACTTTTTCTTGTATTCCATTTCTGATCTCCCTTCTCCTCCTCTTGACCTCTTTTTTTTTTTTTTTTTTTTTGCTGAAAACGGGTATTTCATACAATACGTGTACGAATACATCCAAGAAAATCAAAATAAAGCAACTCGCGGAGCGCATGTGGCAGCTCCTCCTCCCCCGACCAAAGGGTATACCCTGAGTGATGAGCCGCATGGGCCGCCACCCAGTCGGCTGCCCCATTAGCTTCTCTAAATACATGTTGAGCCTGGAAGGCTCGCACATCTCCCATCATGCTCCCTATGTCGCGGATCAAAGGGTGGTCTGTACCATCACCCGTCGCCCCCCTCCGAATCCATCCGATGACCGTGGTGGAGTCGCCCTCCAAAATGATCGAGCTGGCTCGCAGGATCATCCTCGCATGGCGCACGCCCGCCCAGGCTGCTCGAAGCTCTGCCTCCGGAACCGACGTATCGAACAGCTGGCAGCCACCTGCTGCAACTACCCTGGAGTGCGGGCCTCGTATAACAAAGCCCGCACCACCCCGCGCACCGCCGTCCAACACCGACCCATCAAAATTGACCTTGAGGAAACTCGGGGGTGGGGGCTCCCAGGTGAAAAACACCATGTGGTGGGTTGCCGAAGCAGAGGGGGGGCCCCAGGTGTCCCGAGCTGTCAAAGGTCTGTCTGAAGAGGTGGTGGGTACAAACTCAAGGGCCTGAACACGAGCAAGCTCCGCAGCAAACCTCGGTGACACCCTGCGATCGCCAAGAGTATGAGCATTTCTTGCCAACCAAATCTGGTGCGCTGTGCAAGTCGCTCTAATAGCCTCCTGACACGTCCCGGAACTGGGTAGCCCCTGTCGTATCATGTGGAGGAACTGTGGCCTGTCACTCCGGGCCTCCTGCGGGATTCCGGCCCACTGCCATGTCAATCTCGCCCATACACACTGAAAGAGCACATGGTCTACCGACTCCACAGCCCCACACGCTCCACACTCTACAGGGATCCCCCAACCACGCCTACTCAGCGCAGCTCTCGTCGGAAGGCGATCCCAGAACACCTTCCATAAGAAGAGGGCTACCCGCGGGTGGAGACCGTGCCTCCAGATCCATGTGCAATCCGGCCCCCTCTTCCGCTCTGACTGGATGACACGGGAGAGGTCTCCTAGCCTGACACTGGCCTGGCTCGATGTGCCCCATACCCTGACATCCCGCCCCCCACATCCTGGTAACGGAAGAGACCGGATCCTCGCTGCGAGGTGTACCCCAAATAGCTGTCGAAGTCTAGTATCATCCCACCCTGCTCCACCTCCTGTCAAAAGGTCGCTAACCCGTAGTCCCTCTACTGCCTCTACATCGACCATGGTCGGCCAACTCCTCAATGGCAAGGTGTCCACCCATGGCTCGCTGGTCACATCAATGCTCTGCCCGTCGCCGATCAGCCACCTGGTGCTCGCTAATGCAGTCGGTAAGTGCCTCACAATCTCACGCCACATGAAAGAGACTCGGCGGCCCCTCCATGCCCCCCCTAGGCCCCCTCGTCCATATCGGGCTGCCATCACCTGACTCCATAGGCTATGTGGCTCAAGTATAGACCGAACTGCATGCCGAGCGATGAGCGCCTCGCGCCTCTCCATCAGGGACTGCACCCCAAGACCGCCCTCACTAATAGGACGGCAAACCTGCTCCCAAGCCACCAAATGCACTCCATGGCCTCCACCGTGTGAGCCCCACAAAAAACTCCGAAGAAGACGCTCAATCCTCAACAAGGTCGTCTTTGGCATAACAGTGTTGGCCATGAGATACATCGGTATGGATCCCAACACTGATCTAACCAAAGTCAATCTCCCCATCATGGATAGGGAAGATGCTCTCCATCCCTCAAGCCTGCTCTGTACCCGCTGCACCAGGCCCGAGCACTCTGCCACTCGCGGTCGCCGGCCGGTGATGGTAACTCCCAGGTAGGTCAGCGTCCCCTCCTGCTCTGGTATCTGCAGTAACCCCCGGATCTCCTGTCGAACTCTGGACTCCGTACTGGGGCTGAAGGTAATAGCTGACTTCCGGAAGTTCACTCTCTGGCCAGACGCTATGCAATAGTCCGTCACCACCCTGCGAAGAACCCGTGCCTCAGCCACTCGTGCCCTGGTCAAAAGAAGACAATCATCAGCGAAAAATAAGTGGGAAAGGGGTCGGGCCCCTGGTGCCGGACTATACGGCACCAGCTCCCGGCTAGCGCAAACTCTCTGCAAAGCTCGTGACAAAGTATCAGCACAAATAATAAACAAGTATGGAGATAAAGGACATCCCTGCCGTAGCCCCAATGTGGACTCGAAGAAATGTGAGGGCGTGCCGTTGACCAAGAGGGAGAACTTTGGTCCCCGTACGCACCCCATGACCCATCCGATCCACTGTCTGTGAAAACCATATGCCTCCAGCGCCTGCTCCAAAAAGCTCCACCTGACCCTATCATAGGCCCTCTCCATATCCAGCTTGATGGCCATCAAGCTGCGCCGCTTCGGTGCTCTCTGAAGGTCCCACATCATCTCCTGAGCCAACAGAACATTATGTGAGATATTTCTACCAGCTACAAATGCCCCCTGCTCCTGGCTAATGATGCCTGGCAAAAGGGGCTTCATTCTGCCCACTATTATTCTTGCCACGACCTTATATAAAGTCGTGCACAAGCTAATAGGCCTGAAATGACTAGGCTCAACCGCATCCGGACGCTTCGGTATAAGCGTAACGAAAGTGGCTTTCCAGTCCTCCGGCATAGCAGCCCGGGAGAAGAAACACTGGATAGCCTCCACCACACCTCGGCGGAGAATGCCCCAGTACTGACGAAAGAAAAAAGGCGGAAAACCATCGGGCCCTGGGGCTTTGTCTGCTGCCAGTGCCCAAACTGCCTCCTGCACCTCCTGTGCCAGCACCGGTCGGATCAGGGATGCCCTCTCGACATCACCAATACCCGTCTCCGCCCTCAAAGGGCGGAGCCCATCACTGACCTCCTCATCCTCCGTCCATCTGGCGCGGAAAAAGTCAAATAAGGTCTGTCGGACCGCCTGCTCACCCTCCACCCGGTGGCCCGAGTCATCTCGCAAGGAATGGATCATGCTCCGCTGCCTCCGAATAACCGTCGACCGATGGAAGAAGCTGGTATTACGGTCGCCCTCACTCACCCACTGCACACGGGATTTCTGACGCCAGAAAATTTCATGCTGCCGTAGCAGGGAGTGGTGAGTCGCTAATAATCCCCGAAGGTCGGACATATCGTCCTCCGGGAGTACACCCCCCAGGTCTTCTCTCCTCTGCAACTCCGCAATCGAGGACTCTACCCCCTCCAAGCGTCGGAATATGTTGCCCACAACCTCACGATTCCAACGGCGGAGACGCCTCTTCGTCAACTCCAGGCGGCGCGACACCTACTGCATGGCATCACCACGCACCGGAGTACGCCATGCGTCACGAACTACGTCCCACGACTGGGGGTATGATAGCCAAACCTTCTCAAAACGGAAGGGGCTATGGTAGACATGTACCGATGAGGTGGATAGCAGCAGGGGGCAATGGTCTGAGGCTATCCGGGAAAGATGCCTGACCCGGGAAGTAGGGAACCGGAGGACCCAATCAGGGGATGCTAAGGCCCTATCCAGACGCTCCCAGACTCTAGCATTACCTGACTGGTTGTTGCACCAGGTAAACTTTTGTCCGGAAAAACCTAGGTCTACCAGGCCGTTCCGCAATATAAAATCGCGAAACTCCCTCCTATCCAGCCTATCTGCAAAGGCTGCACCCCCCCGCTTCTCATCCTCACCCTGGATACAATTGAAGTCACCAACCACCACTACCGGAACACCCTGAGTGGTGATGTTGGTGATCTCCTGCCAAAGGACTCTCCGAACCCTGTGATCCGTACTCGCATACACACCACACAGTACCCACGGAGCTGCTCCCGGTTCTGAAACTATCATGACTACCTGTTGGGGGCAGTTGTGGAAAACATCAACTGTCGCCACTCCTCGCCGCCAGAGGACCAGAATGCCTCCCGACAGCCCCCGAGAGTCAACTGCGTAGGTCTCCCAATCCCTCTCCAAACGTCGCCTCAAACGTCCAAGTCCCTCTCCGGATAATCGAGTCTCGCATAGGAAACAGATCTCTGGACAGTGAACCTGTACTAGTCGCTTAAAAGATGACATGAAGGACGGCTTGGCCGCCCCCCTACAATTCCATGCTAGAATCATCATGGATCACAGTCCACATAGTCGGCCTCTGACCCATCCTCCCCTAGGGTCGCAGGGACGTCGACAGGCTCAACGCCCTGGCTGCCCCCCTCCTCCTCCCCCCCGTGCGCAGAGAGAGCAGCACCCATGACTGCTGCCCTAACGCGCTGCACAACAGTGGGTATGTCCGTACCCCCTCCCAGCTGTAGTGGCTCAGCCTCCGCGGAAGGGGCGGAGCGGCCCCCCGCCTCGCGTCCGGCTAAGGCCGCATCCACTCGCTGACCCGAGTCCAAAGGCAGAGGCCCAAACCGGAAGACTGGTGTCTCGCCGCCGGCCTGCTGTTCTGGCGCAATCTGAACCCCCACCCCCAAATCGGACTGAGACTGATCGCCCACCAGAAACTGGACCTCTGGCCCCGCACTGAGAAGCACCCGCGGATCCCCCGTGCTCTGGACGTGTGGGCCCTGGCCCCATAGGCCGTCCTCAGCCCCCTCAGCTAGGACGGCCTGGCCCATCAGTTCCCGGGCCCGCTCCCCCATCACTGGGGAAGCCCGCAGGCCCGGGGCTGAGCGGGCACGGGGCGCGCCCCGCGTACCCGCCGGCCCGCGACCCCGGCGCCCCGTCCCCTGGGCCCGGGCGCGCTGGGCCGGCACTAAGTCAGCCCGCTGGCCCGCCGCGGGATGCGCGCGGGCCGGAAGGCCCATCAGTCCTGGGCCACGCTGCAAGCCCTGGCCCGCTATCGACCTGGGCCTTTTCTGTGACTGGGCCCGGGCCGCAGCGGATCCGCTAGTCTCCGGATCAGCCCGCGGCTGGGCGAGCTCCCGACTCAGCCCCGAGTCAACTCGCAGATGAGTGGCCCCCTGACTCGGTGCCGAGTCTACTGGCTCGAGCAGGTCATCGTCCCCAAGCCAGTCAGCCGGGTCGACCAGAGGAAGACCGGGAGGAGGAGCCAAAGCTAGCCCTTCCCCCTCCGCCGCCGGTGGCGACCGGCGGCGCGCAACCTTGGCTGGCTTTTGCCAGCCCTCCGTGTCCGCCGGGGACACAGGAGCAGTCGGCGCAGGCGACTGGTGCGGCGGAGATGGCGATCGTCTCGAGGATGACCCAGCCCCAGGGTCGGGTCCGGTCATCACCCCCGGCCGCGGCGGCAAATCCCCCCGTGGGAACTTCTGCCGCGTCGCCACCATCCAGGGGCCATAGACTGGCCCCTGGACCTCCTCCCCGCCGCCCGAGGTCGGTGGAGCAGCCTTTCCCCCCTTCTCCGTTGCCACCGGGGGCGTCTCCCTGTGTACGTTAGGCACCATCGGAAAGCGGCACGCCGCTTCCGCGTGCCCCATCCGCCCACAGCGGTGACAGATGACCGGGACGTTCTCGAAGACGAAGGGCTGCCACCACACCTTCGTCTTCCCCTGTATCAGGACACCGGGCCGCAGCGGTTCAGAGGTGTCGATTGCCACCTTTACTCGGGCAAAACCCATCGCCGCCTGCTGCTCGGTGACCCCGTCTACCGCCACCGGCTGGCCGGCCCGCGCCGCTATATGAAGTATGGTCGAAGTCGACCAGTACTCCGGGGGCAATCGCGGCAACCGGAGCCACACCAGCGCCCTCTTCACCGTATCATCCCCGGGCTCAAAATCAGGGACCCACGGGCACATAGCGAGGAGTTGCCCCGCCACCACCCACGGCCCCTCACTGAGAGCCCGATCCCGGTCCTCCGTCGACCGGAATCTCAAAGCAATGAACTCGTCCGCAAGCGGGACGGCCACCACTTCTTTAAGTTTAGCGCGGGCGGCCACATCCTTGGCCACCCATTCCGCCGGAATCCGGCGGCCAAAGCTGCGGGCGATCAAAGCCCGGCCCTCCCACACCTGCCGAGCCGCCTCTATCGGCTCCTCCGGAGGCCGCAAGACGTCCGGGAAGCGGCGGCTCAGGCGATCTACTTCCTCGGCCGTGGGCCAGTGGGTAACCCACGGTCCTGGCCTCGACCAAGCCGCAGGGCGTACCCCGCGACCGGATGGCTTACCGTTGCCTCTCGCTTCCTTCGTCTCCTTCGCTGCCGGCTGCTTCCCCTTAGAATCCATGCTTCGGCCGTTCACCTGCAAAACAGTGTTTAAGCAAAACCAAGAAGATGGGGGTTACCGATTGTCCCTCCCGGCTGTGGCCAGCCGTGGGTCTGCACTCACACCAGAAACTTCGGTAGCAGGAGAAACACAGGCCAATCCCCTCAGGCGCCGGCGATCTCCCTCAAGGCTTCACCTGCAAAACAGAGTTTAAAATCCAATCCAGGAAGAGACGGGTTACCGAGGGTCCCTCCCGGCTGTGGCCAGCCGCAGATCTGCACTCACAGCCAGAAGCTTTGATAACAGGAGAACGCAGTCCAATCCCCTCAGGCGCCGGCGATCTCCCTCGAGGCTTCACCCGGAGACAGGCCCCTCTGCCGCTCGGCCCCTTATTGACCACCGCCTCCCCGATCTAGGTAAGGAAGTCGAAGCCGCTCGATGGGGTACGGAAGCCCTGATCTCGCAACCCTGGCCGTCGCGTGGACCACGCCGACCTGCCGGAGCGTTCCCCGGCCGAGTGCCTCACGAACACCGCCGGTTACCGCACGGCCCCTTGTTGACCACCGCCTCCCCGATCTAGGTAAGGAGATCGAAGCCGCTCAATGGGATTCAGAAGCCCCGATGTCGGAGCCCCGGCCGTCGTGTGGACCACGCCGACCTACCGGAGCGTCCCCCGGCCGAGTGCCTCACGAACACCGCCGGTTAAAACTAGCCGTTTGGGCTTTTCTCTCTCTACTCCAGAGTTTCTCTCTCTACAGGCAATCAGGCAATCGTGTTAAAAATACCTCTTTCGCCGTCGCCGCTGGCCTTCCCTCATCCCCCACCCAAAAACAAAAAAAAAAAAATAAACGATCCGAGATATGAGCATCCAAAATCTCCTCAGATTCTTGAAGCCCTTCATCGAGCCTGTCCACATTAAAAAATATTCCGGCAAACGTGTAGATTTCTTCGTCTTCTTCTTCTTTTTCATAAACACCCCATTTTCCATTCATTCTCCCTTCACATATTGTTTGTTTCGCCTCAGATTTTTTGTAGTTTCCTTCCTTGTATCGTATTGTATGATTTTATTTTATTTTTATTGGTAGGTCGGGATAGATGCTTGTTCATGGCTTCACAAAGGAGGTGAGCTTTTTATTTTTATTTTTTTTTATTTTTAGAAAAGGAATTTAGATAAAAGTCAGAATTTTGATCAATTAGCATATGTTTTGGGTAGCTTATTCATGCAGCATGGAGCTCTGCCTCAACTCACGGACCGTTGCTGCAAAGCGCCATTTAAAGTATTTTATGCACCACATCAATCTGCTTCGGCATTATAGTGTCATACCGGTAGTTGTATTTGATGGCTGCAGCATCCCCTGCAAGTCTGCGACGGAGCATGAGCGCCACAGGTAAGTCGCACCGTTTCTAATTTCCTTTCCGTAATCCCACTTTGTTTGTTTCTTGACTAGCAATATGATTCTTTTTCTGCAAAGAATGTTGCTCGAAAATGGGGCTGTTGATTATTCTTAATTTAGGGTTCGTTGCTTAGTAGACTTATTACTCATTGCCTTTTCTGGTTTCAGGTTAAAATTCCACACTTGTTGAATGATTTGTTTTTTTTTCAAAGCTAATATTTTAAATTGCTTGTATATTGATGATGGCGTTTCGTCATGTTTAAACAACTGGGAGATGTTCTGTGAGGAGAACGGGAAGGGAAAATATCAGAGAAAAATTTACAAAAGTGAAGGATTAGGAGAACATGTTAGAAATTCATGATTGTGTACATCAATTTTCAATTTTTCATGAATGGAAATGCATAGCGAATTGGTTTGGTTTGTAACAACTGGATTCTTTTAATTTAGCTCTGATTTGAACGGTTTATCCAAGTAAAGGATATACGGTGATCAAGGCCAAAATTTTGGCAGTTTTATTATTATATCTACTGATTCTTTGTAATTTGTCAGCTGCTCTTCTCTTCCTTATGGTTTTCTTAAAGTAACAAAATCCTCTTTTCTCGGTGTGTTTGCCAGTTAAACTCTATCAGGATGCACTGGAATTATTCTTTATTTGGGTTTTTAACTAATTCAGGTGAAGGGAAAGCAACCTTATGCTGGCAAAGGAGAAGCTCAAGGAAGGGAATGTCAGTGCTGCCGTCGAATTCTTCCAAGTAACGTAATCCTCCCTCCCCAAATGCATACATGCGGGAAAAAGCCCTATTCCCATTCAATTTTGAAATTCAAATTTAAGCTGAAAGCAGGAAAAAAGGTTTCCTTTTCTTGATCAAAGCAGAAAACATGGAACACCTATATTCCTGAAAAAAGCACTGCATGAATTCTGAACTGCAGGTTAAGGATTAAGCATTGTAATATCCATTGCACTTTGAAAGAAAATCCATTCTCATCAATAGTTGAATCTTTTAATCGGATGCATAAGACAAAGCAAGGCATGGGAGGATATATGGATAAGAGAAATGAAGTTGTCATGGTAAGTATAATTTTTTTATGATTCACAAATATTATTGAGCTTGATCATATTTATCTCTTGTCTGATCCACCATAATGTTTTTCTTTTTTTTCAAATCAACTGGCAGACAAAGTCTTCAGCTGAATACTCCAAAAAATATGGTGATACCTCCATCTCAGATGCTCCACCACGTGATTATGACTTGTGGTTTGAGGCAACTGGTGTCCCAACTCATGGTCATGTCTATTGCTTTAGTCCTATGGAGGATCTCACTGAAATTATTGGGCAATCATCATCCTCTTCCATCTCTACAAGTCAAGCTCGAGAGCTGTACACGCGTGAAGACCTTCTAGGTATTCTTGAGCACGAAAAGAAAAAATGGCAAAAGGAGGTTCTTCAAAAGATGAGAGAAGAGATTGACTTTGGACCAAGGCATGCAGATCAGAGGAGTAATGGTGATTCTGGTTCTGCTGATCATACTTCATCATGATTGCTTTTGCCTTAGATGATATGTCTTTGCATTCCTAGGAGGAATGAAATCTCTGTTGATCTCTATGATATACTTTTGGACTTTGATTTTGATGGATTTAGGACATGTTGATGCCTATTTTGAATGACATGTTAAATGACTTTTGCGTAATGTTGAATGCCGTTGCTATTAATGATATTATTATAATGAACCAATCAATGTACCAAATGTACCAGGTTATTGGAATGTAATCAGTAACCAAATTTGGTTACTGAATTGTTTATCAAGTATTGTGACGAGCAGTCATAAACTTAGTGACAGGATTTTGGTTACTAAAAATTGATTTTACTCAGTGAGTTGTGACAAATTAGTGACGGTAACCTTATCACTAGGTCAGTGACGGAATTAATGACAATTTAGTGACAAAATTTGTGACCATGTCTATGATGACTAAATCTGTCACTGAAGGTTGTGACAGATCAGTGACCAAACTTGTGACCGAATTCTGTGACAAAATCAGTAACCAAGGAGGCACTTTCGTTACTAACTCAGTGACCGGTTAGTGACGAAAAATATGTAATTTCTTAAATATTTAATTTTTTGATTTGTAACGGCTTAGTGACGGCGGTTCTGTCACAGAGTTTGGTGACGGGAATCGCCGCCGTCACTGAGAATTTAGTGACGCGTGTTTTTGTAGCTAATTCAGTGACGGAAGCTCCGGTCACAAATTTCGTATTAGTAACCGGAAACACGGTATAGTGACGAAAATTTTCGTCACTATATGCGTGTTTTCTGGTAGTGAGTGGATGTAGGTGCTTGGGGTGCACCGAACCACTATACATTGTTTTATTTGTGTTGTGTTTGTTCTTGTATTTATTCTTGCTTTATATTTGATTCTTGCTAGGGTAAGTTCACACAAGTAACTTAAGAAAGCTTCCACCGCTCTTAACAAGAAAACTTTTAAAGCACTAAAAATTTAGAAAAACCCAATTCACCCCCCCCCCCCTCTTGGGTTGTCACCTTGGGCAACAATTGGTATCAGAGCCATAGGTCTCGAGTTCGAAACCCAAGCATCACGTTGGGGGGGGATTGTTGGCGGAGGCCTGAGGGGCCAAGTCAACGTTGGCGGAGGCCTGAAGGGCCGAGTCAGTCCTGCCGCCTGCCAACGTGGATGCGCTGGAGGAGTAGGATGGGTTATACCACTAGGGGGTCCCTGAACCCACTGGCGAGGCCCTGTCGGAGTCCGGAGTCGGGCGAGGCTTGGTTAGAGTCGACTCGTGGCGCTATGGGCCCCTGCGCTAGTTTAAGGAAATAAAGTTGCGCCTTCACTAACACCTGCGGGTTTTGGTATAATGGTAGCGCTTGATCCACTACAAAAGAAATGATATCTCCCGGCGCTATATTTTGTCTATACCGACGCTTTTAAGCGTCGGCGAATTTCCCACCCACGCTCCCCAAAGCGTGGGTCCGACGTCGGGCAGGTGGGCGTGGGTCCGGTTTAGGCCGACGCATCAAAAAAGCGTCGTCGCTCTATGCCGACGCTTTTAAGCGTCGTTCTGTTTCCAGGTACCCGACGCTTAAAAGCGTCGGCGTACTTTAACCGACGCTTCACATGGATGTTTCTATTGGACTATGCCGATGCTTAAAAGCGCCGGCTTATGCTCCCTGACCGACGCTATAAAGCGTCGTTAAAGGCATGCAACATTGCTTGGTATTTCCGACGCTAGATAGCGTCGGCAATAGCATTTTTGTTAAAAAGAAATTTTTATAAAAGCAATTTTTAATACTCTGTATACGTTAATTCCTAACAAAACACATACACTAAATCACATAGATAACAAAATACACATCACAAACAAGAACTTTTCATTCAAAATATTCATATTATTATATTTGATTACATTGTACTTCAAAAATATTCTAAAAACATCCATCTCAAATTCCTAAGTACACAATCTACGATGTATCAAGAGTCGACGGCATCATCATCTCTACGAATAGATGAAGTATCAGCAACCTACAAGAAAAAAAAATACTTTAGAAACTAAAAATACGAAAGTCAGCACGCTCATACAAGAATACATTATAATTATATAAAATATTCAAATATATTTAGTTATGTACCGGAGGAGCAAATCTCTACAAAAAAGATGAAATATGGTCAAGCTGATCCTGCAAAGATTGTATCTTCAACTCTTGGCTCTGCTTCAACTCTGCCATATCAGTCATATGACTCTGCCTCATCTCCTCTATCCTTGTCTCATATGACTGCTTTATCTGTGCCATCTCTGTCTTCAAACTACAAACCTCTGCAGTGCTAGTACCTTGTCTGGCATCTTGGGTATATCGGCTCACTGCAGACAGCTGAGTGGGGGTAACTCCGATACCGTAATCCCTCACGCGACCATAACGTTCTGGGCCCATCAATTCGGCATAGACCTGAGCCTCGACGCGACTGGCCGCGTCGGATGATGATGACTCCCCGACGCGCTCTGAAATAAGATTTGTAGCTCTTTCCTATATCTCTCTCAAAAAAATAAACAGTCACATTAATAATTTAAAAGAAGTAAAATTAATAAAAAAATTATGATCAAATAAAAAATGAATACATACAACTATATCTCTCGACTCGTCCCGGACAAAGCTGCCATCTCGGTGAGTGTGGGTCATCTTATAAAACTCTACCTCACCAGGCTCCCTTCCATGCTCTACTATCTACACATACGGAAAGTATATTGGTAAACTATATATCATGATACGTGCTATATGTTAGTAGAGTTTCAAATAGTTTCAAAAGAACTTACGAATTAATTTCTACGTCTTGCATAACTCTTCGAGCCTGAAGTATGAGGAACTGCTTGAGATGCTCGTGCAGCTCTACCAATATTAGAATATGTCTGCTAAAATAAAAGCACACAGTATAATATGATTCAATGTATATATTTGCAATCTATATTAGTAAGAAAGATAATAGAAAATATTGAAACAATATACGTGACCTGTCCTCTTTCAGAAAACCAGTAGTGAACAAGCTCCCTCCACTGCTGAGGGTATACATCAGGAGGAGTCACACGAGCAACCTCCTCCTCGGTCATACCCTCGCGCTTGAAGTCCGTCTTCAATTTTGCTTTATATTCTTTCCATTTGCGGTTGAGGGACTTTAGCACCCAATCATGGCTCTCTGGAGGAAGTACAAACTTACCCTACAACAAGGTACAGAATGTTATAATAATATTAAACCTCTAAAATAAAATTATGGTACAAAGCAAATTAACATACAGAAGGTGTCGAATTAAAAAGAATAAATTCAATTCATTACCTGTATAAGTCTAAGAAGCTCAACCTTATACGAAGGAAGCATGTCATTCCACTTCGTATAGTTGAGCGGACACAGCTGACCCTTGCGTGCAACCGATCCTAAAAAGCTTGATAGAAGACTTCCAGCTCTATTGATGGGCTGCCCCAATTCGTTGCATCGGATGATGATCTTTTCACCCGGAGGAAGCTTCCACACATCCTTTGCTTGAGTGGGTCCCCGTCTCGTCCTCACCGTCCCTTGTCCATCTATTAAAATTAAATAAAATATGTCTTAAAAAGTTGAAGACAAATATGAACATAAAATATGAACTTTAAATCGAATTACCCTGGATCCGGAGCTCATCCTCCGGGCAATCAGCAGGAGGCTCGTGCTGAGATCCTGACTCGTGCTGCTGGTGCTCACATGGCTGCTTGGACTGTAGGGACTGATCAGAAGTAGATCCCACCTGAGAATGCTGGAACTCCATATCTCTAAATCGTCTCCCCCGGGGCATATTGTTACCTGGTATGCATAAAAAAGAATCAATATTTGGTTAAATGATAAATTTATACTAAATAAAGTTTCATTGCCATGGAGGCATCATCATCTTGCTAGAAATTTTAATGCTTTCATGGTCGTAAACATATTACTGCATGGTTGTAAGACTTGAAAAGAATGACATCAACTTTTGGTTGTTAGACTTTAGGAGGGTAAAGGGTGTGACTCTCATCCTTTAATTTAATATTGGAAGGCCCAACATAGTTCATTATGTGGTCCAAAAATCCTGAATAGGGCTGCTACCTTCGTGGCTCTCTTGTATAAACAAAGGTAATGGAGACTCTCATGAATGACATCACCAAAGATATTACCTCCTATGAAAGTTCTAGTCCTCATCAGCATATTTCCCACAATCTGTGAGGAGTACCAAGCTGCAAAGGAGATATGCCAGCTATATAATTGCTAAAATATGGACAACTAAAGTAAGTGTTAGTGACATGAGTCTACTGCAAACTCAAATTGGACACGATATGCTACATTATAGATGTTCTTTTTGCTCTGAAAGAAACCACCAAGCTCAATTAATTGACACCACAGTTGGAGAGCAACAGTACTGATCAGCTCCCATCCAATCAGAAGCCTCTCACGTTCCAATGCTGCAGGAATTCCCTTGAAGCAATGGATAACGGAGGGCCAATGCATGCTACAGTGCTCCTAGCAGCAAAAAATTGCGAAAGCTATCATCTTTTCAGCTTTTAACCCATCAACCTACCAAAATCTGTATCACATGCATCGCTGCATGACCGATGCACAGTTCATCTTTTCAGCCAAAAACAAAACTAGCAGATTCATTCCTAAAGGTAATGATGTGGTCTAAAGAGAGAGAACATACCATTATGCAGACAAAACTTGACAAAATTCCACTGACCTTTCAATTCACTGAAGTGTCTGTTGTGGCAACATTTGATCTCATATCATTTTAGTTAAGCTTCTAGTTGGAATGTTAATTATACAAGTGCACCACATAGCATGAAAACCAACACATTCCAGGTTTTCCTTATCTTTTATTACCCTCAACTTTTATTGCAGCCACTGATCCACATGTCAACCTGAACTAATGAATATATTTACCTGAAACATCACATACTTCAGGGACTACATGATCGAGCAGAATATTAGTAATCTATGAAAATAGAGCCACGATGTGTTACGAAAGCAAAACAAAAAAAAGTAATATTCAAAAGAGATCAGAACACACTCATGCAACAAGCTAATGCTTTCTTTAGTATTGCCCTGCCAAGGATTGGCTGCAGGGTGATTTTCAACAGCATGAACAAGAACCTTATAAACATGCAAGCCACAGAATTACCAGAATAATGTGTGTCGAAGGAACATCGGAATTCAGAAGAGGTAGTCCATCATCATTATAAATTATTGACACCAGGGCATCTAACAATAGCTGGCAGCAAATTATTATAAAGGGAAAACAACACGAGACTTTGATGCAAGAAATATGCACCAAATGTACCAGATGACATCCTATGATGAATGACGAACCGGGGGCAAAAGGGAACTGCAAAACCATCAATTACATAAATTGATAAATCATGATTTTTGTTGCAGCTAGTCAATCTCTTTGATCGAGGCAATGGTCAGTTAATGGAGAACAGACGAGTTAATTTCTCAATGTAGTGATCAGAGGTTTGTCATTCTTTAAATTAGCAGAAGGATAACTAGATAATAGATCTCCAATATGGATGTCCAATCCTTTCTCAAATAACAAAATTTAAATCCAACAGAAACACACATAGAAAGAACAATACAAGAGCATAATGCATTACCTCGTTGCTTCAGACCGGTCGGTCGACGCAGGTCTCCGGACAGGAGGGATACCGCTCGATCGAGTCTTGAGGCCTGCTCGGACGGCGCCGGAGAGGAGGGAGGAGGAGGAAATCCTCGGGCGGAGGCGAAGCTAGAGAATCAGTTAAAAAAGGAAAAAATTCCCACGAAAACACGAACAAGAGGAGGCGGAGAAGGAGTAGAACAAGCGAGAAGGAGGGAGAGGAGGGAGGAGAAGAAAACTACCTCGGGCGGAGCGGGTTGGGGTCGGTCGGTCGACGCCGGAGAGGAGGGAGGAGGAGAGGAGGTAGGAGTCGGACGATCCGCACCGGAGAGGAGGAAGATGGGGGCTAAGGCAACGCCGAGAGGAGGAAGACGAAGGCCGCTGGGTTCGGTGGCTTCAGCGCCGGAGAGGAGGAGAAAGAGGAGGCTCGGGAGTAGCTAGGGCAAGTCTGCGGGCTTGGTGGGTTTTAAGGTGCCTTCGGCGACGCTTATAAGCGTCGTTTTACCGTTTGGATTAACCACGCATATACGCGTCGTCTTAGGCCATCAACAACGACGCTTTTAAGCGTCGTCTAATCCTCCAATTTTCCCACACTCACTAAAAGCGTCGGCAAAATTTAGCGCGGGACAAGAATTTACCGACGCTTTTCCATAGCGTCGGCATTTAAGCGTCGGCGTTTCCCCCTTTTACTGTAGTGATCCTGACACTAAGGAATCAGGGCGTTACATAGAAGATACTGGCTTGAAGTTCACTGATCTATGCTTGTGCACATTAGATTGTTTTATGGAAATTATGATTATAGAAGCCCAGAAACCCAATACACCATAAGAGATTAAAACTACTTGAAGGAAAGAATCACAAATGTGCCTCAATATATTAGACCAGTAAACTTTGATTTTCTATTGATCATTTATTTATTTGCTAATCTTATCTACATGTTTATTTATTTTTTATTTTTATGTAAATCATATAAATTATAAATATCTGATTTATTTTTAAGAGCTATCTACTCTAATTCTATATTTTATTCGTTTTATATGTCTGTACATGTGTTTTGCGTGGATTCGAGAGTCGGTGTCATTTTCTTGAAGTAAATTTTAGTCTGTGTCATTGAGTGCAAATGCCACGAACCCTAAATATATTTGCTGGTCTTTGTTTATATATATATATATATAATGTAAATTCTTGAATGGAAAAGCAAGGAAAAAGCTCAGAGCAAAATGA
The DNA here is from genome assembly GCF_009389715.1 of Phoenix dactylifera. Taxonomy (NCBI): domain Eukaryota; kingdom Viridiplantae; phylum Streptophyta; class Magnoliopsida; order Arecales; family Arecaceae; genus Phoenix; species Phoenix dactylifera. The sequence goes on from NC_052400.1 coordinate 1,877,632, forward strand.
TTTTGGAGAAAAAAAACAGAGTGGGTTCTTCTGCAGGAGTCTGACCTGGGCAGGGACTGTGGTTGGGTATGGAGGTTTGGCCTACACCAGAGGATTGCACTATTCCTCTGGAAGGTGGCCTGGGATCGCCTGCCGACTAGCTCAGAGTTGAGCCGACGGGGTGTTAGCATTTCTCCCTTGTGCATGCTCTGTGAGGTGGACGAGTCAGTGGATCATGTACTCTTTCAGTGTGTTTGGACGAGGAGGACTTGGAGGCTGTCAGGGCTCTTAGAGGGCACTTGGAGCCGGAGGGATTGCTTCCTGGAGGAGGTTCGGAGTTGGTCTAGCTCCCCACAGATGCGTTTTGCGGCTATTAGAGCATCATGCATAGCTTATCAGGTACGGATGACTAGGAACGGCCGAATTTTTGGCGATATCAGCCTGTCCCCGCAGTTTGTGATGGAGCGGGCACGGGCACATGCAGCAGAGTTCTTTCATGCAGATACAGACTATGGACCTTTGATAGCTCGGGACACCTGGGGCCCCCATTCTGCTTCGGCAACTCCTCATGTGGTGTTTTTCACCTAGGAGCCCCCACCCCCGAGCTTCCTCAAGGTTAATTTTGATGGCTCAGTCCAGGATGGAGATAGGAGGGGAGGAGCCGGGTTTGTCATCAGGGGCCCGGATTCCAGCATGGTGGTAGCAGGAGGCTGTCAGATATTTGACATCTCGGTCCCAGGGGCAAAGCTGCGTGCGGCTTGGATGAGTTTGCGGTATGCGCGATTTGTACTTCGGACGAGTTCCATCCTCTTGGAGGGAGATTCGGCCACTGTGATCAGCTGGGTCCAGAAGGGCCCTCACAGCGATAGGGGAGTTCATCCTTTGCTCCGGGACATATGGTTGATGGTGAGGGAAGGGGTATTCTTTCGAGCTGTGCATGTATATCGTGAGGCCAACGGGGCGACGGACTGGGTGGCGGCGTATATTGCGAGCCATTCAGGCGGCACCCTATGGATTGGTGAGGATGATTTGCCTGGTGCATTCCGGGATATTTTGTATGCAGACTCTTTTAGGTGTATTCGTACCTGTATAGTATGAAACACCGGCTTTAACAAAAAAAAATAAAAATAGAGCAGCTCAAAACTAGCTGTTGAACTTTTTTTCCTTATTATATCTCTCTTCTTACAAACTGTAACTATATATACAAACAATCCCTAACTGAATAGATAACAAAATAACTGAAAAAAAATTGATTAACAGATTAACTATCAACTGAATTTAGTTTAGCTTCAGTTAAGCTACAAGTGTAATACAAGGTGATATGTCTAGAAGTTAACAAAATATTATATTCATCTGTATTATGTACATGTGTTTTGCGTGGATTGAAGAGTCAGTGTCAATTTCTTGGAGTAAATTTTAGTCTGTGTCATTGGGCGCGAATGCCGTGAACCCTGGTCTTTGTTTATTTGCCATTCCTTTCATGTATCTGTACCCGTGGTTTGCAAGGATGTGACGGTGAGTTCCATTCATTTCGAAGCAATAAATATTCAGTCAGTATCATTAGGTAAGGCCCAGCCTAACAAACCTGCAGGTCTTTATTTATTTTTCATTCCTAAAATGGAAGTCTGTACCTCTGCTTTGCTTTTAAAGGTGGGCGGTTTTAAGTCAGTGTCGGATTGCTTAAGTCAACACCAGCCAATATCGTGGTGATAGGCAACAAATTTGAGAACTGTTACTAGAAATTGAACCCGAAATAACCACTTAGCTAAGAAGGAGGAGCTTCAGGATGAGCGATACAGCGGCGAGCGGCGTCCTCCGGAGGACCTGCAAAAAGCCGGTGGCCGGGGTTTCCGGCATCGACCCTCCGATGCTTAAGTCAGAGGGGGGCTTTTGTGAAGAAAGAAGATAATTTGTACGTAAAAGTCACAGCCAGAAGTTAGCCCCCTTCCAGGGAAAGAAGTTCCCCTTTTATAGAAGGGGTGCTAGGGTTACCTGTGATGTGACCAGGCAAATTTAATGAGTTACCGTCATGATTGGGCGTGATCATGTGAATTAATGAGTTGTCGTGGGTGACTAAACGAAGTTGAGTGAGTCGGCGAGTTGCCGTGGATGGCCTGAGGTTTTGAGTAAACTGGAGGTCCGTGGAGATCGTGCGCATTTAATGGTTGACAGTCGTAGCAGGGTATGGTCCCTGGTTGATATGTCGTGGCGTGGCCGGAAGCAAAGCATGTTGCGGTGAGACTGCTGCAGGGCATGGCCGCAGTGCGTGGACGACGAGCTCGACCTTCTAGGCTCGGCCTGCATGAGCTCGGCCTTCTGAGTTCAGCTGCATGAGCTCGGCCTGCATGAGCTGGCCTTCTGAGCTCGGCTGCATGAGCTCGGCCTTCTGAGCTCAGGCTTGCTGTCGGATTTGAGTGCTTTATTTGTATTTGTGGGGTGGTCCATTTTTCCCTCAATACTACCCTCCGACTTCCGAGTTCGAGCTGCTTTTTGGCTTGGGCGAAGGAAGTAGTCCAGTCGTCAATCGTCCTGTAATATAGCCAAATGTCTATGGAGATGTATGTGCTAAGTAGGGTGTACCTCTCGTGCAGTCGGAGCTAACCAAGTGCCTCGATCTCATCATGGAGCTCGTAGCAACCCTCCGTATCATGGCCGCGATCTCGGTGGAAGTGGCAGTACTTTCTCGAGTGCTTCCACGACTCTGTCGGTCGCATCCTCAATGGAGGTTGGAGGTAGCCATGACCCTCAATCTTCATGAGGATCTCTGCTCGGGTGGATGTGAGGGGAGTGTATTTCTGAAACTTTTGGAGGGGAGACCTCGAGTGAGCTAGGCTCTTGGCCCAAGGAGACTCTTTTGAGGATCTGCTGCTTGGTGGTAAGGTTCCCTCTATATCACCTCACCAAATCAACCGAATCATGGAGGCCAAGGCGGAGCAAGAGCGAGGCTCCTGTCCGCCTAATGGCCATTTATCATTCCTTGGGGCACAACCGAGGTTCGGCCAGCCTTGGCAGGCCAAGGCTGGGCTTGTTGCAGCATCGGCAAGGCACGGCAGAGGCACGCCCAAGGCCGCAGACCATCGGCTGGGGTGTCTCTGCAACCGAGACAAGCATCGGGCCATAGGAGCCAAGCGCAAGGCAAACCGATTGGCCGAGAAGGCCAAGCCAATTATCCAGCCGCGCGCAAGGTCTGGATGCCTTCGGTCTAGACCAATGCGCGCGCGCACCAACAGGCAACCGACAGAGGGACAGGCACATGCGCGGCCAAGGCAATCCCAGCACAAGCCAAGGCACGCGCAGGCCAAAGGCAGCCAACGGACGGCAACGACCAGTGCGCGCCATGGAACAGCGGACGCGCAGACCAGGGGCAACCAACGGGCGCACGCCAAAGATCAGCCATGCGCGTGGGCCCGTGGCACCCAAGACAAACGCGCACGCATGCCAAAAGCAACGGACAGCAACCGCTAGCGCGCGCGGGTCCTTGGCGCCCAAGGCCAACGCGCGCGCGCGCCAGAGGCAACCGCTACACGCGCGGAACCGTGGCGCCCAAGGCCAGCGTGCGCGTGTGCCGTACACAACGGGAGGCAACCGCCTGAGCGCGCGAACCATCGGCAGGCCGGATTCAGGCGCGCGCGGGCTCCAACAAGCAGCAACCGTCAAGCGGCCAGGCAGCCAGCGCCCAGGCGCCCTGCGGCCAGGCCGTCAGCGCCCAAGCGACAAAAAGGTCAAGCCGCAACAGCAACCGTCTGGCCTAACCAAAAGGTCAGGCAAGGGAAAGCAAGGGCGGCCCCTGGCTAACCCATGCCAACGTGCAGTCCACCAGACCGCGTGCGACAAGGGCAAAGCCAGTGCGCCAGGCCCTAACCACAAGACCAGCCATCTGCAGAGGCAAGCACAGAAGAGTGCCAACAGCCAAATCCAACCAACCAAAGGCCTCTGCAGTAGCCAGAGCTTGGCCAACAGCAAGGAACCGCCGACAACCACAACTGTAGGCCAATGCCATCAACAGCAAGAAACTGCAAGCAACCATTACCAAGACAAGCAAGTAGCCAGGCCAATGTCAACAACCAAATGGCAACCGAATTAAGACAGCGAACTCTGCAGTGGGAGTTCCAAAGGAGTTGCCAAAGCATACCAACAGCCAGCCAAAAAGAGGCCAATGCATACCAATGTAAGGGGTCTACAAATAGATCCGAATTGAGTGGAGGGAGGGACTTTTGGACATTGTTTAGTGAGCCACTTGTAAAGTGCATTCGGCCATCAGGCTTGGGTAGGCATATTGCCTAATTCGGTCCTAAGAAACTTGAGCCAAGGCAGGGTACATCAACCCCCCTGGAATAGGCTAAGGCAGGGAACCATCAACCCTCCTTAGATTATTGTATTTCTTTTCACCATTGAATCAAAGTTGCCTTTGATGCCTCTGCATTCTCATATGAGTTGTCTTCATTGGCCAACAAAGCTTTAGATTCCGAAGAGGAGTGCAGAACTCCATTCATAGCCAAGCATACTTGGAATTTGGAGGAGCAAAGTGCCGAAATTTCCTTTGGCTGGCACTATCTATATTCGGTCAAGACGGTACATCTTGTTTTGGCCAACGCCAAGAAGCTAAGAGGGACTCGTTGGTGTGGGAAGTGGGTGACCGACACTTGGTCCCCACCAATTTAGTGCTTTCATTGAGAGAACTTCAACAAGAAGAACATCTTGAAGGTAGCGCCACTATATGAACTTTCCTACAAGTAAGTCAAATCAACCTTCATTCAACTTGCCATTTCCGAGTGGTAAAAGAGGGAAGGGTTACGTAAGTGAACCTTGTGGGTGGTGAAGATTCATGACTAGTTTCCCCTTTGAATGCGTTTATAGGATTGTTCTGAATCTTATAAAAATTTTCATGGATTCCAGGGATAACCAAAGGCTAGAGGCCCTTGAAATTCAATCCAACCGAGTGAGTAGAATTTTGGAGGAACTCTCCAATTCAATGGCTGAAATGAGGAGAGATACCAATCAAAGTTTGGAGAGGTTGGAAAGGAGGGTTTCAAGTGGAGAAAAAATTACTAACAAAGACTCTTGGCCGCATGCTAATGAGCAGGACCAAGGAAGGGGTAGTGAGGAAGAATTAGCAAGTAACCATAGTGGATTTCGGGTGAGAGAAAGAAGGAGTGAAAGAATAAGAAGAGGGAGTCGAGTGGAAGGATTTGGGGTGTGTGTAGATCGATTTGGGAAGGAAATAGAATATGAAGAAGTCCTTAGTGTGAGGGAGTCCGAAGAAGAGCCCCGGATTACCACTAGACCGAGAGGAAGAAGAAGGGATGAGAGGGCAAGAATGCCCCAACATGGTGAATTTGGAGAAGATGAGGGAGAGCCTAGAAGGGAGATTAGGAAGCCAAGGATTGAAGTCCCTAAGTATAGTGGGGGAGATCCTTTTGAATGGATGGATAAGGTGGAACAATTCTTCTATGTCTATGAGGTTCCACATAAGGAGAAAGTATCTCTTGCTAGTTTTCATCTTGAAGACAAGGCAAGTAAATGGTGGAGATGTGTCACGACCCCCGCCCCGTTCCCGGCGGGCCGCCGCGACGGTCCTAGGGTGCGGGTAGGCATAAGGCCACCAGCCACCACGTAGAACCCTACTACCTATCAACCATCAATAAATTCTGAAAATTTTGGCATGATGCATGCACAAAATGATCACCTTTCCTATGGTGACCTGTCAGGATTATCTCAATACATACAACAACACTACCTGTCAGAGCAGCAATCACATAATCTGTCACATAATGAACCTGGACAATATATATCAATACATCATCACAGGCATATAACTCATCTATATAAAAATCTGGTTTCCATTCCATCCATGGTCAAACCCATATCCACAACAGGATCTATGACTGTAACTATACACTAAATACAACAGAAGGTTTATAATACACCAAAAGGGAATAAACCTCTATCTACATTATACTATACTATGGAGCGGCACAGCTAGCAGGCAACCACTAATCCTGCTCCTCTCTATACAATACCTGCCCTGCAATCAAAAATATCAAACTGGGGAGTGAGTATATAAATACTCAGTGAGTGGAGTAGAGAGTACTATGCACATGAGACCAGATATAATCATGGCTCGATGTGAAATCTCAAGATCAATAACAAGATGAACATGATCTCAACATAGAAAATATGGAGTAAGTCATCAATACCACCATAATCAATATCAACTCATCTGAAGCATATATGGAATAATCAAGTAAACATATATGCTACTCATGAATATGCTCAACAGGTCATAGTACTGAATCATATAAATCAGGTGTCAATAGGCTGAATCATCAACAAGACAGTTATCGGGAGGTGGGTTTTACGCCCCAGGCGAACCAGCAACAACTCCCTACTGCCATATGCATATATCGAATATGACACCACACCAATATGTAAATCATCACTAGACAGCTGTCGGGAGGTGGGTTTTACGCCCCAGGCGAACCAGCAACAACTCCCCACTGTCACATGCATATGCAGGATAAGACACCATATCGATAATGTAAATGCTAGACAGCTATCGGGAGGTGGGTTTTACGCCCCAGGCGAACCAGCAACAACTCCCTACTGTCACATGCATATGCAGGATAATACACCACACTGATCATGTAAATGCTGGCCAGTATCCAGAACAGAAATCCATCTCACATCTACATACTAAACGGCACCTCGCGGGAATTCTACATCCGCGGAAAGCCGTACTGCACCTCGCGGGGTCTTACTATGCCCGGCGGCAAGCAGAATATAAGTCGTAGGACCGGCCGATCCTACGCCTAGGGCCGTGTCCCCCCCTAGGAAGGGACTGGGCTCCGCCCACCCAGAAGGCTACTATGTGCACAAAGCCCGATGTTCAACCCCCATCGACTATAGGTGTCCTGCAGATACTGCCAAGCCATGCATAAATGCCATAATGCACCCTCCCAATACTCTACTAAAAAGGAGTATAATCAAGACTACCACTCACTTGATCATGACCCAATCATAAACTAACATTAGGGTTAGAAGTGATGGTCAAGGAAGTGCAATACAACTCAATATACCACTAAAAAGGCTCTACAAATCTTTGAAATAGAGGAAATGAAATCAGTTTACAAAAGAAATCATTTCACAATTCGGAATCAATTTGATTACTCATCAACCCCTCGTAATTCCTCTCAATGTTCCCTCAAATGCATGTACAGAATAATCAAGCATAGAGAATCAAGATTATAGAGGAATCTACTACAATATCAATCAATATGCTCAAGTGGAATCAATTCACACTTGGCGACATTCATGAAAATGAATTAAGGATGCTCATGGTGCAAAGTACATGACTCCCACTCACCTGTCAATCTGGCACAGCCCTGATACGCCTCCAAAACTTTATGGTAGGCAGTAGGGGCTTCTTCTTCTTGCTCCCTAACTTCTTGCCCGACTGTGACATGCATTTATAATACATTTAGTCCTGTATCAAGGGCTATAATCTACGTGCCATTTATAATATAGGGAACTTTAATTGATTCAACTCCCCCGTTCCCTAAATCTTTTCTTTTCTTTCTTTTTTTCTTTTTCTATTAATTAACTCATCATTTATGTATACTAGGGATTCCCTTGCATGAGTACAAGGTCCCTTTTAGCTTGATCTAGGCTTAATACTCTATTATAGCATGAAATCCCTTATTTTCCACCCGGATGAACAGTAACCCGGACCGACAGCCGGTTACTTCATCCCGGGTTTGATCCACTTTCCAAACTCCAAATTTGATGAAATTTTTACCTAACATTCTACACTCATAGGGAATTCCAAAGAGTTAACATGCATTGCTATCGGAGGTCGTTTGACCCCCTAAATAATTTGCCGAAGTTGGGACTTCGACACAGTTTTTCCGTAGTGCCGGAAAAATTTGTAAAAATCCGATTCTTCCTCTTTTAACCGCCTCTACAACCCTTATCCGACCCCTCTAGACTATATCCACCCTTTGTATAGCCTAATGTCATCAAAAGACTAGATAGGGACGAATATTTACCTTTTTCTTTTTGGAAATCGAGGTCCTTGCGTAGAGGGGAAGGAGATCTACGTTTTTCCCTTCAGCTGGAAGTGCAACCGGGATCCCTTTCCTCCTCGAATCCCCTTCCTCTTCTTCTTTCTTCTTCTTCTTCTTCTCTTTTTCTTTCTTTCTTTCCTCTCTGTTTCACGCCTGAGACTCCCCCTCTCTGTCTCTCGGTTTCATTCCAAAAGCCACAGCAAACCCCCTAATTAAATCACATCAAAATACTATTCACCTTGTT